>NC_072878.1:2558570-2859970 GCF_028858705.1 Grus americana | reverse complement strand
TCAATCCTCCGGCTCCACAACCCCAGAGGGCTTCACCCGTCCACTCAACCCTCCCGCAGAGCCACGGGCATGGGAAAATAATGGCTGGCCAGGCAAAGGTCTATGTGTCCTGTGGCCCCATCGTGGACATAGGAAAAGACATGGTGGGTAATTGCTCTTTCTGAATGCAACACCGAGGATAAAAGAGAGAAAGGGTCCATCCTGGAGAGCCCTCTCTCATGGAGAAATGAGCTGGAGAGGTGCCCGTTGCCTGCCTGCGTTGGTCTTGTGAGAGATTTTCTCCATTCATCCCTCCTGCTGGGGATCTACACTGACAAAGAGGTCTACCATGCTGTAAGGGGCATTCAGCCTAGTCTGGGAGAGATCTTCTTGAGAGCCTAAGGGAGGAACCTGCCCTGTGTTCCAGGCAATTCTAGACCTGATGAAAGAGGAATGGGAGGATATGGAAGAGTTCTTCTGGGGCCACCTTCGGAAAGACGTGGTGTGCCTGGCAGAACACACAAGATGCCATGTTGCCTGTTCCTCTGTTTCTACAGCACCTGAGATGGAACAACCCTGCAGGTAGAGTGATGCTGGGAAGCTCTGGGAAGTCACCAACAGGTGTGCAGTCGTTAGGTTTTAACCGGGACCGTGTCATTGGTTCCTCCTTCCCGGGACAGTCTCCATGCCAGGAAACCAATGAGAAGACAAGGAGGACCATGAGGGCAGTGAGCTCATCCAAAGCGCTCAGGCCAGACCAGCTTGAGGCCATGAGCAGATTGGGAGATAGTTTGCTCCAAGTAGGCATCTGTCATCCTTTCTGCTCTCGGTTCCTCTTCTTTCTACGTCATTGTACTCCTCGCTGTCAAGGAACCCAGCAGAGCTCTGGGCAGACCTCAGGGTCTACAGAGAAAAGCTCACGTATTGTGTCTTCTACAGACAAGAGTGTAGTCTTGAGCATCCTGCAGGAGGAAAAGGACCGAGAAGATTGGGAAACCTCCTTCAAAGCCCTGGCTCAGCCCTTCTTCCAGGTACGCGTGTGCCCAGCTGCTGCTCACAGGTATCACGTACCCAAAGCACCGCTTTGCTGGTGGTCGCGTCCATTTCCAGACACATCCGCTGAGCTCAGGGTGTTCCCACGTGGAAGAAAAGAGATCGGTCCCCTCTTTTTTGAGCTGGGACCTCGTCTCTGCTGGTGGTCTCCTGCTCTGCTCCTGCAGACAGCTGGCTTCCTGGGTGCTTTTTATATGCCGATTCAGATCCCCCTTGGAAACCAGATGGGTTTCTTCCCTTGGAGAAAATCACCTGTAGGTTTCTCCCTGGGCAGTTCTGTTCTTGTCCCTTTGGTGGCAAGTTCTCACCATGCCCCCCACTTCTCCAGAGCCCTCGTTGCTTTTCTTTGCACTAAGACCCCATGAATCCCCTCGGGCTGCTTGGGCAACGAGGGGTGGCTCCTAATGACCCTGGGTTCTTGCAGGAATGGGAGCAGAGCCTTCACTCTGTCAAGGAGCGGATGAATGAAGGTCCCCATGGCTCCCCCAGAAGGGGAGCTGGGGGGGGCAACTGGGAGATGTGATGTGGTGCGCAGTGCTCCCAGTGCCCCCCAGTGCTTCAGCAGTGCCCCTCGATGCTCCCAGTGCTGCCCCCAGTGCTCCAAGTGCTTCCCCATAGCTCCCTCCAGTGCCTACTCCCAGAGCTCCCAGTATGGCTCCCTGGCTCCCCCAGTGCTCCCAGTGACACCCCAGCCCCGATCCCCCTCTCCCCCTCCCCTGCCGTGACTCCGCCCCCCCGCAGAGCACGGGAGCCCCACCCGCTGTCGCGCATGCGCGGTCGGACCGGCGGGGAAGGCGCCGCTGCAGCCGAGACCCGGTGGGCGGCTCCGTCCGGTACGGGGAGGGGGTGGGTGTGTGTGGGGGGTGTTGGGGGGGTCGGGGGGATCGGGGGTGTTCCCGGGAGGGGGAGGGGAGCGGGGGTGTCAGCGGGAGGGGGAGGGTGTGTGTGAGGCAGAGGAGTGGGGGGAGGGGTCTGTGAGGGGAGGAGGGAGGGGGAAGCTGTGAGGGGGGAGGGCTCAGTGAGGAGAAAAGGGGCGGGAAAATGGGCCACACGTGTGTTTTGTCTGTGTGTGTGTGTGTGTGTGTGTGCACCCGCAGGCGTGTGGCTCCCTGTCAGCACCACCGCCTGCCTGGCCCCGTTGCCGGGGACTCCACCAGTGCCCCCCACCTTCAGGGACACCTGCCTGGGGGCTCCACACACACCCACCACGGCCACAGCCGCCTCGCCGGGGCTCCACTGACAGCCCCCATGGCCGGGAGCTCCGTTGGACAGCACCATGCTGTGTCTGAGCCCCAAAGGCTCCCTAAATCAGTGTGTTGGATCCCCAAAGCTCCCAAACTCTGAGCCCAAAACCTCCCTGCACTTGCTGGGGGCTCCAATGACAGCCCCCATCGCCAGGAGCTCCGTTGGACAGCACCACGCTGGCTCCTAAGGGCATCGACCACCACAATCACCGCAGCCACCAGCCTCTCCTCCATCACTTCCTGGGGAGGGGGCTCCCCAATGGCTCCCCATCCTCTGCGTGCTACCTTGATCTGTGGGGATCACAAAGGCTGCAGAGGACCCAGGAAGCCTTGTCCTCTCTCTGGTCACAGCTGGACCCCAGTCATCCAGCTCAGCCCCAGGTGAGGAGCTTTGTCTGGGAGTGACTTGTGGGGTGAGAGCTGGCAGATGGGTGGGGGAGGTTGTCCCAAGAACATGTCCTGGTGGTGTGGTGTAACCCAGTAGGCAGCTCAGCCCCACACAGCTGCTCCCTCCCTCCCTCCCTCCCAGCAGGATGGGGAAGAAGAATCCAAAGGGTAAAAGTGAGTGAACTCGTGGGTGAGATGAAGGCAGTTTCACAGGTAAAGCAAAAGCTGCGCACACATGCAAAGCCAAATCAGGAATTCCTTCACCACTTCCTAGCAGCAGGCAGGGGTTTAGCCCTGGGCAGGAAAACAGGGCTTCATCAGGAGTAACAGTTGCTTGGGAAGACAGAAGCCATCTTCCAAACGTCCCTCCTTTCCTCCTCCTTCCCCACAGCTTTTTTGCTGAGCATGACGTCATGTGGTCTGGAATATCCCTTTGGTCAGATGGGGTCAGATGTCCCAGCTGTGTCCCCTCCCAACTCCTTGCCCACCCCCAGCCTACTCGCTGGCGGGGCAGGGTGAGAAACAGAGAAGGCCTTGACGCTGTGTAAGCACTGCTCAGCGACAGCTAAACCATCGGTGTGTTATCAGGACTCTTTTGGTCACAGATCCAACACACAGCACCGTATGGGCTGCTATGGAGAAAATTAACTCCATCCCTGCCACAACCCGTGCAATAAAGCCCATCCTCCTCCTGGCACGCCAGTGGCACGCAGCAGAGAGGAGAGTTTGGGCACACTGGAGGGGCTGTTGCATCCCACAGGCCTTTGATCCCATCTCTTGTCACTGCCCGACTGCAGCCAGCCCCCAACCCCACCTGCCCGGATGGGCTCCCAGCAGCAGAGACATGTTGGTGCAGGGGGCAGACGGGGATTTTGGAACAGGACTGGGGAAAAGGGTTGAATGTTTCCCAGGACAAGAGGAAATCTCTCTCCTCTCTCCCCAGCTGTGCTGTCTCCTGCCTGATGTCATAATGCACCTTCAAATGATGCGGGCTGATGTCACAGGGGGATGCCCCACATCACAGGGAGGTCTCCCCAGCGCCACGTGGGTGCTGGCATTTCCCGGCGAGGCCTGGGAGCTGCTGGGCACTGCTCAGGGGCTCTCCACTGCTGCCCTTCGGAGCTGCTCCACAGCCAGGAGCAGGGTCAGGAGGCAGCGGGGCTGTGCTGGGGGACCCTCGCTGACAGGCAGAGCGGAGGCACGTCAGAGAGGAGTTTTGGGAGAGGAGCTGCGAAGAGCATCCCTTTCCCTGAGCTGAGGGCAAGCAGCCAGCGCGATGGAGGGCTGCTGCACCGTGGCCGTCAGCTTGGAGCTGAGCAGCTCGTTCCCCACGCTCCTGCGGCTCTCCACCAAGGGTAAGGGGTTTGGGAGCTCCTTCCCCAAGGGTTGCACTGGGGCTGTCCGCTGTCAAAAGCTGCGGGGGGTGGCTGGACAGGGCTGGGGGCTGCCACAAGAACCCTGCCCGAGGGTCCCACACGGCTCGGGGGACAATGTAGCAACCAGAACTCCCCGCTGCCCGCAGCCCCCAGGCTCCCATGGGCATGGCTTGGTCCCCTGGCGAGGGGGGCCACCCAGGGCCAGCTTTTCCTGGGAGCTGGTACCTCTTGGGGTTCTGGCTCTGGGATGAAAAGGGTCCTGCATCCCAGGGGCTGGGGTGTCCTTCAGCTCTCACAGGGCTCTCGTGAGGCAGCTGGAAATGCCTCTGCTGTAAATCAGCCCTCGACTTTGAACTAGTCTCCTCTGGGAGAACCTCTGTTCCTTCCCTCTGGAGCCTCTTGTGCTGCCAGGCTGGCAGATCACATCCTGGGCTCTGGGGTGTCATCCCTTTCTGGGGGTTAGGTGGCCACAGCCCTGATCCGGAGCCCGTCCCACGTCCCCATTTCTGCTCCAGCCCTGCCCCGGGAGCAGAGTAAGGCGGGCAGTGTGAAATGGGGGCACAGCCCCCTTGCCGAGAGACTGTGAGCTGGCTGGCCTGGAGCCTGACCCCTCTTTCCCTTGCTTTCCAGAGGTTGTGGCTATCTGGGACGCTGTGTCCGCGTACATCCTGACACAGATGAAGCTGGACAAGGTGGGTTGGCCTCTTGGTCTCTCTTTGTCCTGGACAGCCTGGGCGCTGGGGAGCGATCCCTCCCTGAGCATCGTGGCCGCACACCGAGACAGCCTCATGTACCCACAGCTGCTGCTTGGTCAACCAGGAGAAAAATCAAGTCTGGACCTAGTCTGAGGAAGTATTCAGTGCACGATGGGGCTTCACTCTTCCCTGTGGTCAGAGTGGAGAGACCAAGCAGAGAGACAGGGGATTATGCTGGGTGCATACCAAGGGTAACGGCTGGGAATCAGTCCCAGGTGTATTCCCTGGGCTGGAAATGTCTGGGATTTTCTCTGGCCAAGGGATGTGAGCAAGTATTTTGAGGAGGGGAAGAAAACAAATGGAGAACATGGGCCTGTTGCAAAGTTTTCACTTTACCCATCTCTGCAGTACTCACTCATCAGCCTTTGGTCTTTTTTCCTGGGCAGGGTGTCCTGCTCACAGGACTTGGGACCTTCGCTGTGCTCCGAGAGCAACTCCAGGCAAAGAGGCGGCGTATGCGGTTCGAAGACCAGTCTTCCAGCCGGACATCGATGCGTTGCATCTGGAGGAGCTGGTGTTCCCTACAGTGGTTATCCCTGGTGAGAAGGCAGTGGCCACCCTCCACTTTCCCCCTCCACGTCCGGGGAGGACGTGTGCTCTCTGCTCTTTGGCAAGGGCTGGGAGATGTCGGGAATGGCCTCCAAAGGTCGGGGGACAGCTTGAGCTCCCCCAAAACAAACCACTCCCCGAGAGCTGTTTATAAACGACCGTTTCCCTGGCATGTTGTTACAATCTTACACGGAAATTTGGCCTGCTGTGGCAGTGACGATGTTCCTCCTCCTCGCAGGCAATGTCAAGATCCAGCCGCTGAACTACAAGTGGCTGTCGCGAGCCACCTGCTTCCCGCAGCACGTGGTGGCGGAGTGCGTGCGAGAGACCGTACACTTGTACTCGTTCCAACTGCAGAACGGGCGGCGCCTCGCCTTCGCCTTCAAGGACATTGGCGTTCTGTCCTGCAAAGACGACGTCCTGTGCATGCGGTTTTATTACAACTGTGTCACAGGGCTGGAGAGGAAGGCCAGCCGGATTGCGCTGCTTCGCACGTAAGTTGCTCAGGTTTTGAGGGCTGCTTCCGTTCTTTGGGAGCTTATTGAAGGGCGAGCAAGCCAATCGCCCTCGGCCAGCCTGGACGTGGCAGGCCAGTCAAACACCTCTCCCCACGCTCGCCCCCGCTGACTTCTCCATTAGCAAAGAAAGTTTCTTCTGAGTTTCTGGGTCCTTGCCCTGCAAAAAGCCCGGCACTGTTATTGCGCAGTCTCAGCGTTTGCCGTGCAGCTTCTCCAGAGCAGAGCAAGGGCTAACGCTCATGGAGGAGGATTTGGAAGACTGGTTTGGAGAAGTGGCTTTCTTTTGGAGCGGGAGACAGGTCTGCTTCCTTTGGGAGCCAAAAGAGAACTGCCTTGGAAACCTTCTGACAGCTCCGTGTCACTTTGCAGAGGCTGTGGATGCCAGGTGCAGAGGTCTCCGTGGAGCAACCACCGCTCGGGGGATGCAGGCTGCGCCTGCCCAAGCGTTCCCGAGGTGAGTGCCTTTCCTCTGCAGCCCTCGACCAACCAAAGTCCTGAAGCGACTGGTTTCTGGTTAAATAACGCTGATCTGGGGCTACGCGTGTGTTCTCCTGGACCGACCGGGCATCGTGATCGCGTTTCTCACGCCCAGCCTGCCGTCCTTTCCATCAGAGAGAACCAGCTGCACACGGAGAGGACCTTAAGCTATATTTTCTGGTGTTGGGGGCAGATTGCCAAGAAAACCTGTGCACGGCCACCAAGGAAAAGGGATGCCGTGCCTCGCACGACAGTCAGGAGGATTAGTGCTGGGGAGCTGCAGAGGGCAGGGGTCACCCTTCTTCAAGCCTGTGTCCCCATTTGCTTTCCAGGTTTAAGTTCCTTGTGATCAGCAGATCGGTGGCCAAGGCGTTCTCCACCTGGCACAAGAAGGCTGCAGGAAAGCACAGGATCAGCAGAGGTACGGGAACAGGTCCCGCTGTCCAGGTGGGCCCTGCCCCACACTGGGTGACCGCAGCCCCGTTAAAACGCACTCCCCACGGGGCTGCTCTGAAGAGCTTCCTTCTTTCCCAGCTTCCCAGGGGTGTCCTGACAAGCTGCTGCAGAGGCGCGTGAAGCTCTCCCTGCCCGTACTGCCAAGCCAGGGGCCAGGCACCAGGCAGCCAGACATGGAGAAGAAGACTTCTGCCAGGTGAGACCCTTGTGGGAAGAGATGAAAGGGGTCCTTGCACCCATGTAGGAGAGACATCCCGTTTGGACAGTGGCTGTAGGGACTCGGGAAGGTCCCTGGCACAGGCCCCATGCTTTGTATGAGCTTCTTTGCCCCATCGCAGGCCCCGTAGTGGGGAAGGTGGTGGACGTTGAGTGCTCCCCACATCACTTTGCTTGCCCTTACAACAGACCTGAGGTGCAGTCCTCTCCCATCTGTCCGATGGGGCTCAGGAAAGGCTCCCCCTTGCCATGGGAAACGGCCCCACCTCCCCCGCTTCTTCTGCCAGCCTGGGGAGCTTTGATACCCGATGAAAGTGGGAGACCAAATTGCCCCGTGCTCGTGCCGACTCCTCCTGGTGTCTCTTTGCAGCGTGCTCCCGCCATGTCCAGGCAGCTCCCCCAAGACGAAGGAGGCAGGCAGGCAGGAGCCATTTCCTCCAGCCAGGCCCACTGCTGCAATCCCGTCCTCCGAAGGCTGCAAGAGAGCGCTGCAGGTACGTGCTGTGCCTTGCTGTAACTACCGTGCCGCTGAGACTCGGCTAAAGCCTCTTTGTGCAGAGAGCCGATCTGAAAGGATCCCTTGGCGTGCGTTCCTTGTAACCTGCCTGTCACCCCCTTCAGATCTTCTTCACAAAAAGGAAGGTGCTACACACCCTTCTCGCCTGTTATTGTCCCAGGGTTCATAGACTCATAGAATCATTAAGGTTGGAAAAGACCTCTATGATCATCAAGTCCAACCGTCAACCCAACACCACCATGCCCACTAAACCATGTCCCAAAGTGCCACGTCTACACGTTTTTTGAACACGTCCAGGGATGGGGACTCCACCACCTCTCTGGGCAGCCTGTTCCAATGCCTGACCACTCTTTGGGTGAAGAAATTTTTCCTAATGTCCAATCTAAACCTGCCCTGACACACCTTGAAGCCATTTCCTCTCGTCCTCTCGCTTGTTATCTGGGAGAGGAGACCAACACCCACCTCACTACAACCTCCTTTGAGGTAGTTGTAGAGAGCGATCAGGTCTCCCCTCAGCCTCCTCTTCTCCAGACTAAGGTTGCCATGAAACACTTTATTCTGGCCAGGGGCTATGGAAAATGTCCAAGTCCTTCCTAGGCGCTTGGCAGTGGAGGTCTTTGGTCACTCAGCCGTGCTCGCCATGCGTTGGCGTGACTCCACGGCCCCTGACCTGGTAGGGGCAAAGCGCTGCCGACCGACCGGCTGAGGCAAGGGGCACCACCACGGGTCAGAGCCGAAGGAAGCTGCTGCAGGAGCTGAGACTAATCCTGCCTGCTGCTGCGTTTCCATCCCCTCCAGGAGGTCTGGCAGCTGTCTGCAGAGTGGGAGCAAGTGAAGACGCGGTGGCAAGAGCGACGACAGCAAGCGAAGGCAGAATGGGCGGCGTGGGAAGCCTGGGCTGCAGGGGAGGATCGCCAGCCACCCCAGGTACGGGCAGTGATTGACACCGCTGAGAGCAGCAGCGACCCTCTCTGTCGGGGGTCTCCAGGGGGTTGGAGCAGGACTGACACCCAGCTGCAGGGCAGGGGTTTGCCTGCTCATCCCCGTGGGGGAGAGATGGGCAGCAGGATCCGAGGGGCAAAAGCAGCCATCAGCCGTGGTGACGGGCACGTGGTGCTTAGTCTGCCGGCTCCCAGGTCCTGCTGCAGGCTCCTTTCAAGAGGTCCTCTGGGGAACGGCACCTCTGTCTGCCGTCTGGTTTGCTGAGAGCATCTCCTCCTTGGCAGGCACTCGGCACTGGAGGCCCTTGGATTCCCCACCCTCCGGCCCAGCCCAGGAGAAAGGAGGTCAATGAGAGGTGGAGGAAGACGGAAAACCCTCTCCCAGCAGAGGAGATGGCAGCAGCAGCCCAGCTGAAGAGACTCCAGCCTGAGTAAGTGTGCGCTGGCTCTGGACACAGCCTGGGGTAGTCGAGCAGCCATGACCCCGCAGAGATGTCCAGGTCCCCCGTCCCTGCATCTGGGGCTTGCGTAGGACAGATGCTGAGGGACGATGTTTCCCTGTCGTTGCAGCCACCTTTCCCCACGAGCGGTCCAGGTCCTCAACAGGCTGGAGCCGCACCAAGCGCGGAGGAACATTTTCAGGCACGTCGCTGAGAACAACAGGCGGCGTCAAGAGCGGCAGAGGCAGCTCCCCTGGTAACTATCTCCAAAAAGGCACGGTGCTTCCTCCGGCTGCAAGGCCCATCCCTCCACGGAGGGCAGCCCTGGGGGGAAAGAGGGCATTTCTCTGACAGCCCTCGTGTGGCAGAAGCGGGTTTTGGAGGGTGGGTTTGGGCTGGACCTCCCTGACACCCAAGGGGCACTGCCTGGGCACCCAGAACTGGCTTTCCATGTGGGATGTAAAAGTCCTGTCTGAAGACAGAGGGATCCCTGTGATGGCTGGCTCTCCCCTTTCCAAACAGAGAGCACGTCCTTCCCTTGCAGAGTCCTGCCCCAAGACACCTTGCCCCGAGGGCGGACACCTGTATGGGACATCCAAGGTCTCAGCTCCACCTGACTCAGCCCCAGGCTGACCAGCTGCACCTGGGACCTTCTCCTGGGCTTGGGCATCAGGGGCCTCTCCCACTGAAGTGACACCTTGAAGCTTCATCGCAAGCAGATGCCATCATGGGTGGCCTGAGCTACGCCTGCAGGATTTCTCTGCCTTCTCTCTGTCCATACAATCATTTGCTTTTCTTTCTTCCTCCCTACAACTAGATGCTGGTACCGCAGCAGAGGGGAAGGTGCCGGGAGCGGTGGCTGTTAGCGAAGGCGCTTGGAGGCTTCTCAGCTGCCAAGATCCACCTCTAAAGACAAAATAAAGAGGTCTGGAGCTGTTCCCATCTGGACTGGCTGGTCTGTGCCTGGTGATGGATCCATCTAAAGGGATTGCACACACACACCCCACGGGTGATCCCAGAACTGCTCGCAGGGGCAGGAGGGAATAAAGTCCACGCACACCCCACAGCGCGAACACGTGCACATCCCAACACACAGGCAGGACGATGCAGGTGGTGCTCGCGCTCTCCCCGGGAAACCAGCACAGAAAGAACCAGTGAGAGAAGCCTCCTGTTCACAGCTCTGGTCCTCGTGGGGGACCTGAACCACTCTGGTGTCTGCTGGAGGGACAAATCCAGCAGGGATGGAGCGATCCAGGAGATTTCTAGTGCACATTTCCTGGCAGGGGTGGTGGAGGAAAGAAGGAGGAGAGGTGCTCTGCTGGGCCTGGCACTGGTGAACAAGGAAGAAGTGGTTGGGGATTTGAAAGGCAGCGGCAGCCTTGGCTGCAGTGACCCTGAGGTGGTAGAGTTGAGGATGGGGAGGGGAGGGGGCAGGGCAAAAAGCCAAGAGCACAGCCCTGGCTTCCAGGAGAGCAGAGTTCCACCCCGTGAGAGACCCCACCTCTGCTCCCTCCTCTGGCCAGGCCCAGCCTTGGGAACCAGCTGGTGGCCACAAGGAGACAAAACAAGGTGGGGGAAGAGTGGGGTGGGGAGGCACGGCAAGCATCCGTTCAGAAAAATTGGCTGCTGGGCTGTCTGCGTCTTCCCCAGACAGGGAGATTCCCTGAGCCGTGGTTGACAGCTCCGAGCGATAAGGGTGTAAATCAACTTTTGCGAGAAACTCCCTCAGCGCTAAAAACTGTAATGCTGCCTTTTTGAGGTCCTCCTTGAGTAAGTTCACGGGCAGACCTGTTAACACGTGCTGTTACCTTACTCAAAGTTGGAGGATTTTTGCAGGGAAGCACCCAACAAATGAAAACACGTCGGGGCTCTGGGCAAGTGTCTCGTAAAGAACTGTTTCACTAAGCCTTAAAATTGGGGGTGCCCCCACGCCAAATCGATGGGGTACCCTATGCTCAATTAGCAGCGATAGTCCAGCAGAAAAGCAAGGAAAGAGCGGGAAAGGAGGGGCTGCTTAAGCCGCAGGAACAGTGTCCTTACAGTCCCCTGAGACAGGAACTGAGAAAAATGGATGGACAACATCAGGAGCAGGGAAAGGTGTGGCAGGGACCATAGAGGAGCCAGCAGGGTCCCTAAACCAAGACCGGCTCTCCTTAAAGAATAGCAACCTTTTAATCTCCCTTAAGGCCCTGAAAGCAGACTCACTCGACTTTATCGTGGATACGGGAGCACAAATGTTCCCCCAAAAGTACTGTAGAAGCAGGGGGATTCAATAGCGCAGTTTAGGTAACTTTGGGCTCAGCAATACCCACTTAGAGAGCTTTGGGGCTTAAAGCCAGTAATTCAGCATGGTTTTTGTGATCAGACGTAACCATTTAGGGAGATTTTGGGCTCACATGCAGCTATTTTGGGAGATTTTTGGAGCCCAGGGAGCTTTTGGGCTGAGAAACAGCCACTTAGGGAGCTGTGGGGCCGAGAAACTGCCACTTGAAGCCATTTTGCATTCTGAAGCACTGATTTAGGCAGCTCCTGGGCTCAGAAACAGCAATTTAGTGAGCTTTTGGGCTTCAGGAAACCCATTCAGAGAGCTTTGGGGTCCTAAACACTGAGTTTGGGAGGTGCTGGCATCCTGATCTTCTTTTTAGGGAGCTCTGGGGCTCCGAAACACAACATCAGGCACTTTGTTGCTCAGAAGCATAAATTTAAGGAGCTTCTAGCCATTTTTTTGTAATCAGAAATAACCATTTAGGGAGCCTTTGGTCTCAGAGGCACCCATTTAGGGTGATTTTGGGCTCCGAAACACCCATTTAGGGAGCTTTTTCACTCAGACACACCCACTTGGGGAGCTTTTAGTGTGAAAAACATCCACTTCAGAAACTTCTGGGCTGAAAAACAGCCCCTAAGGGAGCTTTTGGGGTCTAAACCAGTGAACTAGGGAGGTTTTGGGGTCTAAACCACTGATGTATGGGGAGACAGTGGGGTAGCCCTGTATGTTAGGGAGTGCTTTGACTATGTAGAGCTTGACGATGGTGGTGATAGGGTTGAGTGTGTCTGGGTAAGAATCGGGGGGGAGGCCACCAAGGCAGGTGTCACGGTGGGAGTCTGATATAGATCACCTAAGTAAGACACACTTACTTAGGGGCCTTGTTGCTCAGAAGCATAAATTTAGGGAGCTTTTGAGGTCAAACCCAGAAATTTAGCAATTTTTTGTGAAGAGACTTAACCATTTAGGGAGCTTTTGGTCTCAGACACACCCATTTAGGGTGATTTTGGGCTTAGAAACATCCACTTAGGAATCTTCTGGGCTGAAAAACAGCCACTTAGGGAGCTTTTGGTTTCTAAACCACTGATTAAGGAAGCTTTTGGGGTCTGGAAAACACAGTTTGGGAGCTTTCAGGATCTAAACCACTGATTTAGTAAGCTTTTGGTCTTCAAAACCATGATTTAGGGTAAGAATTGGGGGGAGGCCACCAAGGCAGGTATCACAGTGGGAGTCTGTTATAGACCACCCAAGCACGATGAAGAGTTGGCTGACATATTCTGTAAGCTGCTGGGAGAAGTTTCACGCTCGCTAGCCCTTCTTCTCGTGGGGGACTTCAAGTCAGCAGATGTGTGCTGGAAATACAGCACAGCAGAGAGGAAACAGTCTCTCCTCCTCACCCCCCGGGGGAAGGCGAGGCCTGAGGAAGGCCCTGGGTGCTGGGCTCAGCACGGGCGGTGTGACCGGGGGCAGAGCCCTGTCTCCTGCCAGGTGCCGGCCCGGCCGACGCCAGCGGCTCCCGTCACGCAGCTCCTGCCGCCCAGGGCTGTGGCTGGAGCGCAGGCAGACCCGCATTTTGGGAAAGACTTGCCAAGGCAGAGCAAATCCAGGGCAGCTCCCTCCTGTCCCCTCCCCTCCTGTCATGTCCTCTGCCTCCCCTCTGCCTCCCCTCCCTCCCTGAGCGGGCCAAGACCCCAGGAGCGGACCGAGGGAGGGCAGAGCTGAGAGAACAGCTCCAGGTGAAATGGCCCTTCCTGAAGGCCGTGTCTGCACCGGCACAGTGTCCTGGCTGGCTGAGGCGTAGCTGCGGTCAGGGGGCGAGATGCCATGGCCGGCGGGCTGGGTTGGGTGAGCGCAGCAGGACGAGGCCTGTGCCCCGACAGGGCCCTTCCCAGGGCGGCCTGACTCCTCTGGAAAGGGCCTGGACAGAAGCTTCTGGCATTGGACTTTTGCTCTGAAGGTGCCCGAACTAAACCCCCAGAAAGCTACAGGATCATGACAGGCAGCTCTTCCTGCCCAAAATCACCCCCCTCCATCAGCGGGACCCAGCCCCGGGGTCTGTGGCAGCACGGGGGGCAGCAGGCGCAGGGCAGCTCCGTGAGGAGAGGCCCGGGCTGCCCCAGAGCCTTGCAGCTCACAAACACCCATGTAGGGATTTTTTGGGCTCACAAACAGCAAATTAGGGAGGTTTAGGGATTCAAAGAAGACATTCATGGAGCTGTGGGATCAGACAGAGCCTTGTAGGGAGATTTTGGGTTCACACACACCTATTTAGGGAGATTTTGGGCCCAGACAGTGCCACTCAGGGAGCCGTTAGGCTGAGAAACAGAAACTTAGGAACGTTTTGGGCTGAAAAACAGTCACTTGGGGAGCTTGTGGCGTCTAACCCACTGACAGAGGGAGCTTTTGGGGTCTGAACAACTGATTTGTGGAGCTTTTGGGCTGAGAAATGGCCACTTAGGGAGCTTTTGATTTCTAAACCACTGATTTAGGAAGCTTTTTGTGTCTGGAAAACACAGTTTGGGAGCTTTCGGGATCCAAAACACCGATTTAGAGAGCATTGGGGCTCAGAAAGAGCAATTTAGTGAGCTTTTGGGCTTCAAAAGCATAGTTTAGGGAGCTGTGGGCTCAGAAACAGCAATTCGGCGAGATTAGGACTAAACCGACTTCTTTAGGGAGCTTTTTTTCCTGAGAAACACCCATTTAGGGTTTTTTTTTGGCTCAGAAACAGCAATTTAGGGAGGTTTTGGGGTTCAAAGAAGCCATTCATTGAACTTTAGCGCTCAGAAACACCCATGTAGAGACTTTTTTTTGGGTCAGGAACAGCCAGCCACTTAGGGAACTCTTGGGCTGAAAAACAGCCACTTAGGGAGCTTTTGGGCTGAGAAACAGCCACTTAGGGAGCTGTAGGGCCGAGAAACTGCCACTTGAAGCCATTTTGCAGTCTGAAGCACTGATTTAGGTAACTCCTGGGCTCAGAAACAGCAATTTCGTGAGGTTTTGGGCTTCAGAAAACCCGTTCAGGGAGCTTTGGGGTCAGAAGCACTCAGTTTGGCAGCTTTTGGGATCCAAACCCACAGTTTAGGTAGCTTTGGGCTGAGGAATACCCACTTAGGGAGCTTTGGGGCTGAAATCCAAGAATTCACACCCATTTGGGGAGGTTTTGCACTCAGAAAGACACATGTAAGGCGATTTTGAGCTCAGAAAAAAACAAAGTGAGGAGCTCTTGGGCTCAGAAAAACCAGTATGAGGAACTTTTGGGAGTCACAACAGCAATTGAGGGATCTGTGGGGCTTAACCCAGGAATTAAGGGAGCTTTGGGCTCTAAAAACAGATATTTTGGCAGCTTTGGGTCTCAGAAGCAGGGATTTAGGGAGCTCTTGGGCTGAGCAACACTCACTTAGGGAGCTTTTGGGCCTCCAAAACACTTATGTAGGGCGCTTTGGGGCTCTGAAACAGTGTTTTGGTAACTTTCGAGATCCAAAACTTTGATTTAGGGAGTGTTGTGGCTCAGACACATCCATTTAAGGAGATCTGGCAGTCAAAACCACTTATATGGGGAGCTCTGGGTCTCAGAAACACTAACATAGGGCGCTTGGTTGCTCAGAAGCATAAATTTAGGGAGCTTTTGGGCTCAAAATCAGTAATTTAGCAAGGTTTATGTTGTGATGAGAAGTAACCATTTAGGGAGCCTTTGGTCTCGGACACACCCATTTAGAGTGATTTTGGGCTCTGAAACACCCATTTAGGGAGCTTTTGGTCTCAGACACACCCACTTGGGGAGCTTTTAGTGTGAGAAACATCCACCTCAGAAACCTCTGGGCTGAAAAACAGCCACTAAGGGAGCTTTTGGGGTCTAAACCAGTGATCTAGGGAGGTTTTGGGGTCTAAACCACTGATGTATGGGGAGACAGTGGGGTAGCCCTGTATGTTAGGGAGTGCTTTGACTATGTAGAGCTTGACACTGGTGGTGATAGGGTTGAGTGTGTCTGGGTAAGAATCGGGGGGGGAGGCCACCAAGGCAGGTGTCACGGTGGGAGTCTGTTACAGGCACATTCTGGGCTCTGCCTTTCAGGACTGGAACTGGTGGTGACAGCCCTGTCCTGTCCCCCTCCAGAGGCAGGAGGAGATGATCATCCCTGGATGACCCCCCCTACCCCCTGGGAGCCCTGGGCCATTTCCCTCTAATGATCAATAAACCCCTTCAGCAAAGCTATGCTCTGGGGGGGTGTGTGTCCCTGTCCATGTCCCCTCTCCTCTGCCAGTGCCCCGGGTCCTCTCTGGCTGCACCACCGCCATGAGCAGAGCGGCTGAGGGAGCCCGGATGCCTGGGGTGTCTCTGTAAAGGAGATCCCCTTCCCACCCACCACGTGGCCCCCGATCAGGGCAGATTAGGGCAAACAGGAGTGTCCCCCCAGGAGGCTGGGAGAGGCAAGGGGCAGACGGTGACAGCCCTTGGGGCACGCGGTGCTTTGGAGGCACAGCGGGAAACAGGTTCTTACCAGGGCTCCAGTGAGCACCATCCCCCACATCGCACAACGGGGTGTCGGGGCAGGAGAGGAGCACGGAGAGGCAGCCTGGAGCCCCGGGTCCTGTGCCCCGCTCTGGGAGGGGTGGTGGTTCCCTGCCCCATGGACTCAGCCCTCCTGGCTTCACAGGAGATTTCAGAGCCCCACGCTGGGCCCATGTGCCTTCCTGGACTCCCAGCCCCACACCCTTGTTGGGGGCACCCCCCATCACAGACCAGGAAGGCAGGTCATGGGCTCCAGACACCGGACGGACCTCTCCCCGTGCCTCGCCATGTGTGGCCCAGCTTTGTGGGACTTTGTGTTCATTATCTCTCAGCTGTCGTTTTGTCTCTCCAGGCAGGCACTGAATTACCGCCAACATTAGGAATCAGCTCCTGGAGGAGTTTAAAATCATGGAGGACAGCGAAGGGTTGAGGGTTGGAAAAGCTCACTGAATGGCAGGTGGAGAATTGAAAACTACCTGACCTTCTCTGTGAAGACCACCAACATGATTGATGCTGTGAGACAGATGCTTCAGCTGCAGGAGGATTCTCAATGACCTGATGGAATACGTCCGTAGGAGATACGTGGGCATCTGTGTTGGTTGCTCTTGGGAAAGTCCACGTGGTGGCTTATCATTAAATCCTATCAGGTGTGATTCCTTCCTTCTCAAAGTTGAGTAACAGGCTGAAGGAATTACTTCCAGCTGCATCCTATTCATCATGGAGGTCTACAGGGATGAATTCAAGAGAAGACTTGGGTTTGAGGCCAAGATCTCATCTTGTTTGAGGAGGAGGAGGTAGAACTGAGCTTCTTTCCTTCTCTTCCCAATAGACACATACTGGTTTTGGTTTTATTGGGGGTTTTTTTTGTTTATTTATTTAGGTTTTTTGTCCAGGAAGAGCAGGAATTCAAGAATAAGCAACTCGATTTTATGACCCAAGACTTAATGAAGGTGAAAAAAAACCTTTGAGTGACGTTCCCCAGGGGAGTTTTGGAATTTTTGAGGGAACTTGTGGAATGTGTGAGGAAAGGTTTTACCTCCTGGATCAAGACCAGAATAAAAGGTGGGCTGGAAGGAAGGAAGTCATCAGCTACAGCGACAGGAGACCACTTGGTCCTTGTCTGTCTCCACATCCAATAGTGTTAGATGAATCAGAACAGAGAAATTCCTCAACTCTCTCTCTTATTTTTCTTTTTCCTTTACTTTTTTTTCCCCAGACGAGACAGAAATCCCCGTATTTGTGGAACTGGCATCAATTTCTGCCACTAAAAATGACATGTGTATCGATACAGTGAGTTTCTTCCGTGATACCATGGCTGCTTTTGCCCCCATCAGATTAGACCCGAGTCCCACAGCTGAGTTTGACCCGTTCGCTGCAGCTCCATCTTTCGCCAGAGAAGCCATCGCAAAAGACAGTGAACTTCCCAAGAAGCTGGTGAGTCTTCAGGTCCCATGTCCAAAAGTCACTTGGACACTTGCTGTGAGGCCGAGTTGCTCATGTGTAGGTGTCTAATGCCATTTAAGATGATTTCTCCAGGACATCCATGTGGGTCTTGCAGGACCTGGGCAAAATCTGTGCCGTTTTTGGAGTGGAAGCCTGGTGGAACATCTCAAATGACCTTACACGCATGAGTGAGCAGCCAGAGGAGACCCAGTAGGTGGTGTGAATAGGAGGAAACGAGTTCTGGAGTCTACAGTGTAGGATCGCAGAATAACTGAGGTTGGAAGAGACCTCTGGAGATCATCTAATCTAAATCCCCTGCTTCAAATGGAGTCAGGTAGGGCAGGTAGCTCATGGCTATGTCCGATTGAGTTTTGAGCATCTCCAAGGCTGGAAGACTCCAGAACCTGTTTCACATTTTGATAAAAAAGCTTCTGTTTTACCAAAACTCTTGTGTTTGAGCCTTATGCTCTGCTCCCCATCAAAACCAGAGCAGAGAATAAGAGCTTCACCACATGCCAATGCTCTGGGGTGTTAGGAGAAGTCCAACTCTGGGGCTGTGTCTCCTCAGAAGCCCTAAGAAACCCCATCCTCAGAAGAAATAGTCACAGAAACCTCACCAGCATCAAATTTGGGGTGGGGGAGTGTTGCTCAGTGTCCTTCCAGCTGGTTGGTGGGTTTCCCTTTGGTTCTTCTGTCACAGAAAGATTCCTGTGACAACAGAGAGTGGATAAAGATGGTTCACGACTCTCATGGCTCTGTGGAGCATTCTTTGATCTCTCAAGCCGGAAGCATCAACAGAAATGGGGTTTTTTACCATCTCGGCACCTTCAAAATTCAAGGTAAAGGGTCTTCAAGGTGATCTCTTGTCCAGTTGTATTTGTTAATGTTATGGGGAGAAAGGATCTTTCTTGAAATCATCTTCCCATGAGCAATAGATCTCCAGTTGGGTTTGCAACTAGTATGATCTCATACCACCGGTTTTCTGTTAAATCTTGATTATTTTCAGCAGAAAACAGGCTTTTCTTTCCTCCAAGGGGAGTGGTACAAGACATGAGGAGTCCTTTGATCCTTCAAAGCTACGGAAAAGGCCATGCGGTGATGGTTGTCTTCTCTGCTTTCCAGGCTAGGCTAGAAGACTGCGTCTCATTGTGACTGCTCAATGACAGCGAGGAGAGCACATCTCCAGCAGACCAAAAGACCAAGAAATACAGTTTGTCTCAGCTCGTGGCACTCCAGAATGAGCTGACGTTGGTGGCCACCAAGGTTGAGCAAGGCAGGGAGGAGGCAAACCGTTTCCTGGAGGTGAGTCACAGCACAGCACCAACATCTACCTGAAAAATGGCGACGGTTCGGTTTGGGATTTTGCTGGAATTATTTCCGGGAGACTCATCCATGACCTGCAGTTCTGGCCTTCCGTGAGCAGAGGTGTTGCTCTAGGATGACGCCCATTTCTCAAGCGACGGGAGTGGGATTTGTCCATTGTTCCTCACTTCTGGTGCCCAACAGCCCATTCAAGACCTTTCATGCTTAACTATGGATGGACTCCTAGAATGGTTTGGGTTGGAAAGGACCTTTGAAGCCCATCTAGTCCACCACCCCTGCCATGGACAGGGACACCTTTCACTAGATCACGTTGCTCAAAGCCCTATCCAATGTGACCATGAACACTTCTGGTGATGGGACATCCACAGCTTCTCTGGGCAACCTGTTCCAGCATCCCACCCTCCTTATTGTACAAAGTTTCTTCTTTATAGACGATCTAAATCCACCCTCTTTCATGTTAAAACCATTGTCCCTTGTCCTGTTGCCACAGGCCTTTGTAAAAAGTCTCTCTCCATCTTTCTTCTAAGATCCGCCTTATTGAGCAGCCACGAGAACGTCTCCCCGGAGCCTCTCCAACTGAACAACCCCGACTCTCTCAGCCTTTCTTCACAGCAGAGGTGTTCCAGCCCTCTGACCGTTCCTGTTCTCCTCTTCTGGACCTGCTCTAACAGGTCCGTTTCTTTCTTGGAATCGTACAATTGTTTCGGTTGGAAAAGACAAAGATCACCGAGTCCAACCGTTAACCCAACACTGCCACGTCCACCACTAAACCACATCCCTGAGCACCACGTCTATGTGTCTTTTAAATACCTCCAGGGATGGAGAGGAGGGGACAGGAGGGACCTGTAGGCCAGGCAGGGACCTGGTGGCACCTTTGACTCGTCACAAAGCAGGAAGCAGGGGGGAAAAAAAAGGAAGAAGAGGGAAAAAACCCTGTATCTTTCCTTTGGGAAGCGACATCGCCATCCCACCACGCTGGCAGGAGCTTTTGGGGTCTTGCAGAAGGTGCAGAGTGAGGTCCCTGTTGGCAGCAGTTCCCCCGGGGGGAGCTGAGCCCCTTCCTTAGGTCCTGACTCAGCTTGGCTGAACCAACTTCTTTTTTTCCACCCAAAAAGTTCTTCTTAGAGTAAAAGGCTGAGGGGAGACCTTGTTGGTCTCTACAACTACCTCAAGGAGGTTGTAGTGAGGTGGGTGTTGGTCTCTTCTCCCAACAGGACAAGAGGAAATGGCCTCAAGTTGCATCAGGGCAGGTTTAGGTTTGATATTAGGAGAAATTTCTTCACCGAAAGAGTGGTCAGGCATTGGAACAGGCTGCCCAGAGAGGTGGTGGAGTCCCCATCCCCAGAGGCATTCAAAAACCACGTAGACGTGGCACTTTGGGACGTGGGTTAGTGGACATGGTGGTGTTGGGTTGATGGTTGGACTTGATGATCTTGGAGGTCTTTTCCAACCTTAAAGATTCTATGATTCCTATTGGTTTTCTTGGGCTGGCCTTCTGAAGTTACCTCATTCTCTTGGAATTGTTTCCTTGGTCCTTTTCTTCCTCATCCTGCTTGCATCTGCCCGTTTCGGAGAGTTCTGTGTTAGCAACACCAACTTTATCAGAAAGTTTACTCTTGGTCAGCTCTTGCGGCCTTGGACTAACTCCTTTACGTCTGGTGCTAAGCGAGGTTATTAACCCTAACGATTCCCAACACACGTCATAGAATCATAGAATCATGGAATCACGGAATCATAGAATCATGGAATCATGGAATCATAGGATCATGGAATCACAGAATCATAGGATCATAGAATCATGGAATCTTAAGGTTGGAAAAGACCTCTAAGGTCTTTGGGGTCAACCCACCACCACCACGTCCACTAAACCATGTCCCGAAGTGCCACGTCTACACGTTTTTTTAACGGTGTCACTGCAAGCTGTAACGGAGCAACTCTGAGAGAGCGGACAACATCTGGGGGGCATCTTCTTGGAGGTTGTTGGGAAATTCCTTTGGTCCATCGAAATAGCAGCAGATGCCAGAATTTAGGGCAACTGAACCTTTTGCTTCTCCTTGTGTTGAGGGCTTCCAACAGTAACGTGGAAAGACAAACGCCATAGCCTCAAACATACACCCCCCACACTTTGCTCGTTCTTTCCTCAACTTTTATTGCTGAGCATGATGTCATATGGTATGGAATGTCCCTTTGGTCCTTCGGGGTCAGCTGTCCCGCCTGTGTCCCCTCCCAACTTCTTGCCCGTCCCCAGCCTACTCGCTGGTGGGGGCAGGGTGAGAAACAGAGAAGGCCTTGATGCTGCGTGTTTTGGGTTTGCGTGGCAAGGTTTTGGTAGCGAGGGGGCTACAGGGGTGGCTTCTGCGAGAAGTTTCTAGAAGCTTCCCCTGTGTCTGATAGAGCCAATGCCAGCCGGCTCCAAGACGGACCCGCCGCTGGCCAAGGCCAAGCCAATCAGCGCCTCTGGGATAACATATTTAAGAAGGAAAAAAATAAAAATACCGGCAGCTTTTGCAGTCGGAGAGAGGAGTGAGAAGATGTAAGAAACTCTGCAGACACCAAGGCCAGTGCAGAAGGAGGGGCAGGAGGTGCTCCAGGCGCCAGAGCAGAGATCCCCCTGCAGCCCGTGGTGAAGACCATGGTGAAGCAGGCTGTCCCCCTGCAGCCCATGGAGGAAGGATGATGGTGGAGCAGATATTCCACCCGTAGCCTGTGGAGGACCCCACGCCAGAGCAAGGTGGAGGAACCTGAAGGAGGCTGTGGCCCGTGGGAAGCCCGTGCTGGAGCAAGCTCCTGGCAGGACCTGTGGACCCATGGAGAGAGGAGCCCACGCCGGAGCAGTTGGTGAAGGACTGTAGCCCGTGGGAAGGACTCACGTTGGAGAAGTTGGTGGAGGACTGTCTCCCGTGAGAAAGACCCCACGTTGGAGCGGAGGAAGAGTGTGAGGAGTCCTCCCCCTGAGGAGGAAGGAGCAGCAGAGACAAGGTGTGATGATCTGACCACAACCCCCATTCCCCGTCCCCCTGTGCCGCTGGGGTGGGAGGAGGGAGCAAATTCGGAGTAAATTTAAACCCGGGAAGCACAGAAGGCTGGGGGAGGTGTTTTAAGATTTGGTTTTATTTCTCATTCCTCTGTTTTGATTGGTAATAAATTGGATTTTTTTTTTTTTTCTAAATCAAGCCTGTTTTGCCCATGACAGTAATTAGGGAACGATCTCTCCCCGTCCTTATCTCGACCCACGAGCCTCTTGTTATATTTTCTCTCCTCTGTCCAGCTGAGGAAGGCGGGGGGGGGGGAGTGATGGAGCAGCTCCAGTGGTCACCCCACCACATTGGGAAGCACTGCTGAGCGATAACTACGACGTTGGTGTGTTATCAGGACTGGTTTGGTCACAGATCCAACACACGGCACCGTACGGGCTGCTATGGAGAAAATTAACTCCATCCCCGCCAAAAGATGTTGGTGCAGGGGGCAGACGGGGATTTTGGAACAGGACTGGGGAGAAAGGGTTGAATGTTTCCCAGGACAAGAGTCGAAATCTCTCTCCTCTCTCCCCAGCTGTGCTGTCTCCTGCCTGATGTCATAATGCACCTTCAAATGATGCGGGCTGATGTCACAGGGGGATGCCCCACATCACAGGGAGGTCTCCCCAGCGCCACGTGGGTGCTGGCATTTCCCGGCGAGGCCTGGGAGCTGCTGGGCACTGCTCAGGGGCTCTCCACTGCTGCCCTTCGGAGCTGCTCCACAGCCAGGAGCAGGGTCAGGAGGCAGCGGGGCTGTGCTGGGGGACCCTCGCTGACAGGCAGAGCGGAGGCACGTCAGAGAGGAGTTTTGGGAGAGGAGCTGCGAAGAGCATCCCTTTCCCTGAGCTGAGGGCAAGCAGCCAGCGCGATGGAGGGCTGCTGCACCGTGGCCGTCAGCTTGGAGCTGAGCAGCTCGTTCCCCACGCTCCTGCGGCTCTCCACCAAGGGTAAGGGGTTTGGGAGCTCCTTCCCCAAGGGTTGCACTGGGGCTGTCCGCTGTCAAAAGCTGCGGGGGGGTGGCTGGACAGGGCTGGGGGCTGCCACAAGAACCCTGCCCGAGGGTCCCACACGGCTCGGGGGACAATGTAGCAACCAGAACTCCCCGCTGCCCGCAGCCCCCAGGCTCCCATGGGCATGGCTTGGTCCCCTGGCGAGGGGGGCCACCCAGGGCCAGCTTTTCCTGGGAGCTGGTACCTCTTGGGGTTCTGGCTCTGGGATGAAAAGGGGTCCTGCATCCCAGGGGCTGGGGTGTCCTTCAGCTCTCACAGGGCTCTCGTGAGGCAGCTGGAAATGCCTCTGCTGTAAATCAGCCCTCGACTTTGAACTAGTCTCCTCTGGGAGAACCTCTGTTCCTTCCCTCTGGAGCCTCTTGTGCTGCCAGGCTGGCAGATCACATCCTGGGCTCTGGGGTGCCATCCCTTTCTGGGGGTTAGGTGGCCACAGCCCTGATCCGGAGCCCGTCCCACGTCCCCATTTCTGCTCCAGCCCTGCCCCGGGAGCAGAGTAAGGCGGGCAGTGTGAAATGGGGGCACAGCCCCCTTGCCGAGAGACTGTGAGCTGGCTGGCCTGGAGCCTGACCCCTCTTTCCCTTGCTTTCCAGAGGTTGTGGCTATCTGGGACGCTGTGTCCGCGTACATCCTGACACAGATGAAGCTGGACAAGGTGGGTTGGCCTCTTGGTCTCTCTTTGTCCTGGACAGCCTGGGCGCTGGGGAGCGATCCCTCCCTGAGCATCGTGGCCGCACACCGAGACAGCCTCATGTACCCACAGCTGCTGCTTGGTCAACCAGGAGAAAAATCAAGTCTGGACCTAGTCTGAGGAAGTATTCAGTGCACGATGGGGCTTCACTCTTCCCTGTGGTCAGAGTGGAGAGACCAAGCAGAGAGACGGGGGATTATGCTGGGTCCATACCAAGGATAACGGCTGGGAATCAGTCCCAGGTGTATTCCCTGGGCTGGAAATGTCTGGGATTTTCTCTGGCCAAGGGATGGGAGCAAGTATTTTGAGGAGGGGAAGAAAACAAATGGAGAACATGGGCCTGTTGCAAAGTTTTCACTTTACCCATCTCTGCAGTACTCACTCATCAGCCTTTGGTCTTTTTTCCTGGGCAGGGTGTCCTGCTCACAGGACTTGGGACCTTCGCTGTGCTCCGAGAGCAACTCCAGGGCAAAGAGGCGGCGTATGCGGTTCGAAGACCAGTCTTCCAGCCGGACATTGATGCATTACATCTGGAGGAGCTGGTGTTCCCTACAGTGGTTATCCCTGGTGAGAAGGCAGTGGCCACCCTCCACTTTCCCCCTCCACGTCCGGGGGAGGACGTGTGCTCTCTGCTCTTTGGCAAGGGCTGGGAGATGTCGGGAATGGCCTCCAAAGGTCGGGGGACAGCTTGAGCTCCCCCAAAACAAACCACTCCCCGAGAGCTGCTTTATAAACGACCGTTTCCCTGGCATGTTGTTACGAATCTTACACGGAAATTTGGCCTGCTGTGGCAGTGACGATGTTCCTCCTCCTCGCAGGCAATGTCAAGATCCAGCCGCTGAACTACAAGTGGCTGTCGCGAGCCACCTGCTTCCCGCAGCACGTGGTGGCGGAGTGCGTGCGAGAGACCGTACGCTTGTACTCGTTCCAACTGCAGAACGGGCGGCGCCTCGCCTTTGCCTTCAAGGACATTGGCGTTCTGTCCTGCAAAGACGACGTCCTGTGCATGCGGTTTTATTACAACTGTGTCACAGGGCTGGAGAGGAAGGCCAGCCGGATTGCGCTGCTTCGCACGGTAAGTTGCTCAGGTTTTGAGGGCTGCTTCCGTTCTTTGGGAGCTTATTGAAGGGCGAGCAAGCCAATCGCCCTCGGCCAGCCTGGATGTGGCAGGCCAGTCAAACACCTCTCCCCACGCTCGCCCCCGCTGACTTCTCCATTAGCAAAGAAAGTTTCTTCTGAGTTTCTGGGTCCTTGCCCTGCAAAAAGCCCGGCACTGTTATTGCGCAGTCTCAGCGTTTGCCGTGCAGCTTCTCCAGAGCAGAGCAAGGGCTAACGCTCATGGAGGAGGATTTGGAAGACTGGTTTGGAGAAGTGGCTTTCTTTTGGAGCGGGAGACAGGTCTGCTTCCTTTGGGAGCCAAAAGAGAACTGCCTTGGAAACCTTCTGACAGCTCCGTGTCACTTTGCAGAGGCTGTGGATGCCAGGTGCAGAGGTCTCCGGTGGAGCAACCACCGCTCGGGGGATGCAGGCTGCGCCTGCCCAAGCGTTCCCGAGGTGAGTGCCTTTCCTCTGCAGCCCTCGACCAACCAAAGTCCTGAAGCGACTGGTTTCTGGTTAAATAACGCTGATCTGGGGCTACGCGTGCGTTCTCCTGGACCGACCGGGCATCGTGATCGCGTTTCTCACGCCCAGCCTGCCGTCATTGCCATCAGAGAGAACCAGCTGCACACGGAGAGGACCTTAAGCTATATTTTCTGGTGTTGGGGGCAGATTGCCAAGAAAACCTGTGCACGGCCACCAAGGAAAAGGGATGCCGTGCCTCGCACGACAGTCAGGAGGATTAGTGCTGGGGAGCTGCAGAGGGCAGGGGTCACCCTTCTTCAAGCCTGTGTCCCCATTTGCTTTCCAGGTTTAAGTTCCTTGTGATCAGCAGATCGGTGGCCAAGGCGTTCTCCACCTGGCACAAGAAGGCTGCAGGAAAGCACAGGATCAGCAGAGGTACGGGAACAGGTCCCGCTGTCCAGGTGGGCCCTGCCCCACACTGGGTGACCGCAGCCCCGTTAAAACGCACTCCCCACGGGGCTGCTCTGAAGAGCTTCCTTCTTTCCCAGCTTCCCAGGGGTGTCCTGACAAGCTGCTGCAGAGGCGCGTGAAGCTCTCCCTGCCCGTACTGCCAAGCCAGGGGCCAGGCACCAGGCAGCCAGACATGGAGAAGAAGACTTCTGCCAGGTGAGACCCTTGTGGGAAGAGATGAAAGGGGTCCTTGCACCCATGCAGGAGAGACATCCCGTTTGGACAGTGGCTGTAGGGACTCGGGAAGGTCCCTGGCACAGGCCCCATGCTTTGTATGAGCTTCTTTGCCCCATCGCAGGCCCCGTAGTGGGGAAGGTGGCGGACGTTGAGTGCTCCCCACATCACTTTGCTTTCCCTTACAACAGACCTGAGGTGCAGTCCTCTCCCATCTGTCCGATGGGGCTCAGGAAAGGCTCCCCCTTGCCATGGGAAACGGCCCCACCTCCCCCGCTTCTTCTGCCAGCCTGGGGAGCTTTGATACCCGATGAAAGTGGGAGACCAAATTGCCCCGTGCTCGTGCCGACTCCTCCTGGTGTCTCTTTGCAGCGTGCTCCCGCCATGTCCAGGCAGCTCCCCCAAGACGAAGGAGGCAGGCAGGCAGGAGCCATTTCCTCCAGCCAGGCCCACTGCTGCAATCCCGTCCTCCGAAGGCTGCAAGAGAGCGCTGCAGGTACGTGCTGTGCCTTGCTGTAACTACCGTGCCGCTGAGACTCGGCTAAAGCCTCTTTGTGCAGAGAGCCGATCTGAAAGGATCCCTTGGCGTGCGTTCCTTGTAACCTGCCTGTCACCCCCTTCAGATCTTCTTCACAAAAAGTAAGGTGCTACACACCCTTCTCGCCTGTTATTGTCCCAGGGGTTCATAGACTCATAGAATCATTAAGGTTGGAAAAGACCTCTAAGATCATCAAGTCCAACCGTCAACCCAACACCACCATGCCCACTAAACCATGTCCTAAAGTGCCACGTCTACACGTTTTTTGAACACGTCCAGGGATGGGGACTCCACCACCTCTCTGGGCAGCCTGTTCCAATGCCTGACCACTCTTTGGGTGAAGAAATTTTTCCTAATGTCCAATCTAAACCTGCCCTGACACACCTTGAAGCCATTTCCTCTCGTCCTCTCGCTTTTTATCTGGGAGAGGAGACCAACACCCACCTCACTACAACCTCCTTTGAGGTAGTTGTAGAGAGCGATCAGGTCTCCCCTCAGCCTCCTCTTCTCCAGACTAAGGTTGCCATGAAACACTTTATTCTGGCCAGGGGCTATGGAAAATGTCCAAGTCCTTCCTAGGCGCTTGGCAGTGGAGGTCTTTGGTCACTCAGCCGTGCTCGCCATGCGTTGGCGTGACTCCACGGCCCCTGACCTGGTAGGGGCAAAGCGCTGCCAACCGACCGGCTGAGGCAAGGGGCACCACCACGGGTCAGAGCCGAAGGAAGCTGCTGCAGGAGCTGAGACTAATCCTGCCTGCTGCTGCGTTTCCGTCCCCTCCAGGAGGTCTGGCAGCTGTCTGCAGAGTGGGAGCAAGTGAAGACCCGGTGGCAAGAGCGACGACAGCAAGCGAAGGCAGAATGGGTGGCGTGGGAAGCCTGGGCTGCAGGGGAGGATCGCCAGCCACCCCAGGTACGGGCAGTGATTGACACCGCTGAGAGCAGCAGCGACCCTCTGTGTCGGGGGTCTCCAGGGGGTTGGAGCAGGACTGACACCCAGCTTCAGGGCAGGGGTTTGCCTGCTCATCCCCGTGGGGGAGAGATGGGCAGCAGGATCCGAGGGGCAAAAGCAGCCATCAGCCGTGGTGACGGGCACGTGGTGCTTAGTCTGCCGGCTCCCAGGTCCTGCTGCAGGCTCCTTTCAAGAGGTCCTCTGGGGAACGGCACCTCTGTCTGCCGTCTGGTTTGCTGAGAGCATCTCCTCCTTGGCAGGCACTCGGCACTGGAGGCCCTTGGATTCCCCACCCTCCGGCCCAGCCCAGGAGAAAGGAGGTCAACGAGAGGTGGAGGAAGGCGGAAAACCCTCTCCCAGCAGAGGAGATGGCAGCAGCAGCCCAGCTGAAGAGACTCCAGCCGGAGTAAGTGTGCGCTGGCTCTGGACACAGCCTGGGGCAGTCGAGCAGCCATGACCCCGCAGAGATGTCCAGGTCCCCCGTCCCTGCATCCGGGGCTTGCGTAGGACAGATGCTGAGGGACGATGTTTCCCTGTTGTTGCAGCCACCTTTCCCCACGAGCGGTCCAGGTCCTCAACAGGCTGGAGCCGCACCAAGCGCGGAGGAACATTTTCAGGCACGTCGCTGAGAACAACAGGCGGCGTCAAGAGCGGCAGAGGCAGCTCCCCTGGTAACTATCTCCAAAAAGGCACGGTGCTTCCTCCGGCTGCAAGGCCCATCCCTCCACGGAGGGCAGCCCTGGGGGGAAAGAGGGCATTTCTCTGACAGCCCTCATGCGGCAGAAGCGGGTTTTGGAGGGTGGGTTTGGGCTGGACCTCCCTGACACCCAAGGGGCACTGCCTGGGCACCCAGAACTGGCTTTCCATGTGGGATGTAAAAGTCCTGTCTGAAGACAGAGGGATCCCTGTGATGGCTGGCTCTCCCCTTTCCAAACAGAGAGCACGTCCTTCCCTTGCAGAGTCCTGCCCCAAGACACCTTGCCCCGAGGGCGGACACCTGTATGGGACATCCAAGGTCTCAGCTCCACCTGACTCAGCCCCAGGCTGACCAGCTGCACCTGGGACCTTCTCCTGGGCTTGGGCATCAGGGGCCTCTCCCACTGAAGTGACACCTTGAAGCTTCATCGCAAGCAGATGCCATCATGGGTGGCCTGAGCTACGCCTGCAGGATTTCTCTGCCTTCTCTCTGTCCATACAATCATTTGCTTTTCTTTCTTCCTCCCTACAACTAGATGCTGGTACCGCAGCAGAGGGGAAGGTGCTGGGAGCGGTGGCTGTTAGCGAAGGCGCTTGGAGGCTTCTCAGCTGCCAAGATCCACCTCTAAAGACAAAATAAAGAGGTCTGGAGCTGTTCCCATCTGGACTGGCTGGTCTGTGCCTGGTGATGGATCCATCTAAAGGGATTGCACACACACACCCCACGGGTGATCCCAGAACTGCTCGCAGGGGCAGGAGGGAATAAAGTCCACACACACCCCACAGCGCAAACACGTGCACATCCCAACACACAGGCAGGACGATGCAGGTGGTGCTCGCGCTCTCCCCGGGAAACCAGCACAGAAAGAACCAGTGAGAGAAGCCTCCTGTTCACAGCTCTGGTCCTCGTGGGGGACCTGAACCACTCTGGTGTCTGCTGGAGGGACAAATCCAGCAGGGATGGAGCGATCCAGGAGATTTCTAGTGCACATTTCCTGGCAGGGGTGGTGGAGGAAAGAAGGAGGAGAGGTGCTCTGCTGGGCCTGGCACTGGTGAACAAGGAAGAAGTGGTTGGGGATTTGAAAGGCAGCGGCAGCCTTGGCTGCAGTGACCCTGAGGTGGTAGAGTTGAGGATGGGGAGGGGAGGGGGCAGGGCAAAAAGCCAAGAGCACAGCCCTGGCTTCCAGGAGAGCAGAGTTCCACCCCGTGAGAGACCCCACCTCTGCTCCCTCCTCTGGCCAGGCCCAGCCTTGGGAACCAGCTGGTGGCCACAAGGAGACAAAACAAGGTGGGGGAAGAGTGGGGTGGGGAGGCACGGCAAGCATCCGTTCAGAAAAATTGGCTGCTGGGCTGTCTGCGTCTTCCCCAGACAGGGAGATTCCCTGAGCCGTGGTTGACAGCTCCGAGCGATAAGGGTGTAAATCAACTTTTGCGAGAAACTCCCTCAGCGCTAAAAACTGTAATGCTGCCTTTTTGAGGTCCTCCTTGAGTAAGTTCACGGGCAGACCTGTTAACACGTGCTGTTACCTTACTCAAAGTTGGAGGATTTTTGCAGGGAAGCACCCAACAAATGAAAACACGTCGGGGCTCTGGGCAAGTGTCTCGTAAAGAACTGTTTCACTAAGCCTTAAAATTGGGGGTGCCCCCATGCCAAATCGATGGGGTACCCTATGCTCAATTAGCAGCGATAGTCCAGCAGAAAAGCAAGGAAAGAGCGGGAAAGGAGGGGCTGCTTAAGCCGCAGGAACAGTGTCCTTACAGTCCCCTGAGACAGGAACTGAGAAAAATGGATGGACAACATCAGGAGCAGGGAAAGGTGTGGCAGGGACCATAGAGGAGCCAGCAGGGTCCCTAAACCAAGACCGGCTCTCCTTAAAGAATAGCAACCTTTTAATCTCCCTTAAGGCCCTGAAAGCAGAGTCACTCGACTTTATCGTGGATACGGGAGCACAAATGTTCCCCCAAAAGTACTGTAGAAGCAGGGGGATTCAATAGCGCAGTTTAGGTAACTTTGGGCTCAGCAATACCCACTTAGGGAGCTTTGGGGCTTAAAGCCAGTAATTCAGCATGGTTTTTGTGATCAGACGTAACCATTTAGGGAGATTTTGGGCTCACATGCAGCTATTTTGGGAGATTTTTGGAGCCCAGGGAGCTTTTGGGCTGAGAAACAGCCACTTAGGGAGCTGTAGGGCCGAGAAACTGCCACTTCAAGCCATTTTGCATTCTGAAGCACTGATTTAGGCAGCTCCTGGGCTCAGAAACAGCAATTTGGTGAGCTTTTGGGCTTCAGAAAACCCATTCAGAGAGCTTTGGGGTCCTAAACACTGAGTTTGGGAGGTGCTGGCATCCTGATCTTCTTTTTAGGGAGCTCTGGGGCTCCGAAACACAACATCAGGCACTTTGTTGCTCAGAAGGATAAATTTAAGGAGCTTCTAGCCATTTTTTTGTAATCAGAAATAACCATTTAGGGAGCCTTTGGTCTCAGAGGCACCCATTTAGGGTGATTTTGGGCTCCGAAACACCCATTTAGGGAGCTTTTTCACTCAGACACACCCACTTGGGGAGCTTTTAGTGTGAAAAACATCCACTTCAGAAACTTCTGGGCTGAAAAACAGCCCCTAAGGGAGCTTTTGGGGTCTAAACCAGTGAACTAGGGAGGTTTTGGGGTCTAAACCACTGATGTATGGGGAGACAGTGGGGTAGCCCTGTATGTTAGGGAGTGCTTTGACTATGTAGAGCTTGACAATGGTGGTGATAGGGTTGAGTGTGTCTGGGTAAGAATCGGGGGGGAGGCCACCAAGGCAGGTATCACGGTGGGAGTCTGTTATAGACCACCCAAGCACGATGAAGAGTTGGCTGACATATTCTGTAAGCTGCTGGGAGAAGTCTCACGCTCGCTAGCCCTTCTTCTCGTGGGGGACTTCAAGTCAGCAGATGTCTGCTGGAAATACAGCACAGCAGAGAGGAAACAGTCTCTCCTCCTCACCACCCGGGGGAAGGCGAGGCCTGAGGAAGGCCCTGGGTGCTGGGCTCAGCACGGGCGGTGTGACCGGGGGCAGAGCCCTGTCTCCTGCCAGGTGCCGGCCCGGCCGACGCCAGCGGCTCCCGTCACGCAGCTCCTGCCGCCCAGGGCTGTGGCTGGAGCGCAGGCAGACCCGCATTTTGGGAAAGACTTGCCAAGGCAGAGCAAATCCAGGGCAGCTCCCTCCTGTCCCCTCCCCTCCTGTCATGTCCTCTGCCTCCCCTCTGCCTCCCCTCCCTCCCTGAGCGGGCCAAGACCCCAGGAGCGGACCGAGGGAGGGCAGAGCTGAGAGAACAGCTCCAGGTGAAATGGCCCTTCCTGAAGGCCGTGTCTCCACCGGCACAGCGTCCTGGCTGGCTGAGGTGTAGCTGCGGTCAGGGGGCGAGATGCCATGGCCGGCGGGCTGGGTTGGGTGAGCGCAGCAGGACGAGGCCTGTGCCCCGACAGGGCCCTTCCCAGGGCGGCCTGACTCCTCTGGAAAGGGCCTGGACAGAAGCTTCTGGCGTTGGACTTTCTTGCTCTGAAGGTGCCCGAACTAAACCCCCAGAAAGCTACAGGATCATGACAGGCAGCTCTTCCTGCCCAAAATCACCCCCCTCCATCAGCGGGACCCAGCCCCGGGGTCTGTGGCAGCACGGGGGGCAGCAGGCGCAGGGCAGCTCCGTGAGGAGAGGCCCGGGCTGCCCCAGAGCCTTGCAGCTCACAAACACCCATGTAGGGATTTTTTGGGCTCACAAACAGCAAATTAGGGAGGTTTAGGGATTCAAAGAAGACATTCATGGAGCTGTGGGATCAGACAGAGCCTTGTAGGGAGATTTTGGGTTCACACACACCTATTTAGGGAGATTTTGGGCCCAGACAGTGCCACGCAGGGAGCCGTTAGGCTGAGAAACAGCCACTTAGGGAGCTTTTGGGGTCTAAACCACTGATTTGTGGAGTTTTTGGGCTGAGAAACTGCCACATAAGGAGCTTTGGGGCGGAGAATCTGCCATTTAAAGTGATTTTGCAGTCAGAAACAGTGTTTTAGGTAGCAAATGGGCTCAGAAATGGGAATTTAGTTAGCCTTTGGGCTTCAGAGGACCCCTTCATGGAGCTGTGGGATCAGAAACACCCATGTAGAGATTTTTTGGGTCAGAAACAGAAGTTTAGGGAGCTATTGGGCATACACACACCCACTTAGGGAGCTTTTGGGCCTCGAAAACACTTATGTAGGGAGCTTTGGGGCTCTGAAACAGTGTTTTGGTAGCTTTCGAGATCCAAAACTTTGATTTAGGGAGTGTTGTGGCTCAGACACATCCATTTAAGGAGTTTTGGTGGTCAAACCTCTTATATGGGGAGCTCTGGGTCTCAGAAACACTAACATAGGGTGCTTGGTTGCTCAGAAGCATAAATTTAAGGAGCTTTTGAGCTCAACCCCAGTAATTTAGCAAGTTTCTTTGTGATGAGAAGTAAGCATTTAGGGAGCTTTTGGTCTCAGACACACCCATGTAGGGCAATTTTGAGCTCAGAAACACCCATTTAGGGTGTTAGCCCTTGTCTCAGACACACCCACTTGGGGAGCTTTTAGTGTGAGAAACATCCACCTCAGAAATTTCTGGGCTGAAAAACAGCCACTAAGGGAGCTTTTGGGGTCTAAACCAGTGATTTAGGGAGGCTTTGGGGTCTAAACCACTGATGTGTGGGGAGACAGTGGGGTAGCCCTGTATGTTAGGGAGTGCTTTGACTATGTAGAGCTTGACGATGGTGGTGATAGGGTTGAGTGTGTCTGGGTAAGAATCGGGGGGGGGAGGCCACCAAGGCAGGTGTCACGGTGGGAGTCTGTTACAGGCACATTCTGGGCTCTGCCTTTCAGGACTGGAACTGGTGGTGACAGCCCTGTCCTGTCCCCCTCCAGAGGCAGGAGGAGATGATCATCCCTGGATGACCCCCCCCTACCCCCTGGGAGCCCTGGGCCATTTCCCTCTAATGATCAATAAACCCCTTCAGCAAAGCTATGCTCTGGGGGGGTGTGTGTCCCTGTCCATGTCCCCTCTCCTCTGCCAGTGCCCCGGGTCCTCTCTGGCTGCACCACCGCCATGAGCAGAGCGGCTGAGGGAGCCCGGATGCCTGGGGTGTCTCTGTAAAGGAGATCCCCTTCCCACCCACCACGTGGCCCCCGATCAGGGCAGATTAGGGCAAACTGGAGTGTCCCCCCAGGAGGCTGGGAGAGGCAAGGGGCAGACGGTGACAGCCCTTGGGGCACGTGGTGCTTTGGAGGCACAGCCGGAAACAGGTTCTTACCAGGGCTCCAGTGAGCACCATCCCCCACATTGCACAACGGGGTGTCGGGGCAGGAGAGGAGCACGGAGAGGCAGCCTGGAGCCCCGGGTCCTCTGCCCTGCTCTGGGAGGGGTGGTGGTTCCCTGCCCCATGGACTCAGCCCTCCTGGCTTCACAGGAGATTTCAGAGCCCCACGCTGGGCCCATGTGCCTTCCTGGACTCCCAGCCCCACACCCTTGTTGGGGGCACCCCCCATCACAGACCAGGAAGGCAGGTCATGGGCTCCAGACACTGGATGGACCTCTCCCCGTGCCTCACCATGTGTGGCCCAGCTTTGTGGGACTTTGTGTTCATTATCTCTCGGCTGTGGTTTTGTCTCTCCAGGCAGGCACTGAATTACCAACTTTTACATTAGGAATTGTTCCCTCACCCTGCATTTTTTGTCACATTTTTCCCTGCATGTGATGATCTGAAAGGGTCTTTTCCAACCTCAATGATTCTCTATGATTTCATGTCTTCATCAAGGTCGACTGCAGGGGAATATTTCCCAGGGGGCTGGGAGGACCTGAGAGTCTCCAGGGCAGCAGATTGCAAGCGGGGCTGATGGGCAGCATCATCCTCTGGCTCATCCCTGGGCTGTGGGGTTGGGGCAGGAGCTGTCAGCTGGGAAACCAAAAAAGGGTTTCCTTTTTTTTTGGAAGAAAAAAAGAAAAAGGGGAAGGCAGAACCCAAAATTTACCAAGGCACAGGCGTGACAGAGCAAACATGGAGCCAAGGAGAAGAACCCAGCCTCACTGCTCACAGTAATTGGTGGGCCATGGAGAAAGCACAGGCACCACTTCCAGGAAGGTCAGCCTGGACTCTGCAAGAGTGTGACCCAGGGGGACCCTGGCCTGGGAGGGATGCAGGAATCGATAGGGCTGTGTGAATCCGTGAGCGATGTGCAGGGGAAGGGGGAGCAGGAGGAATAAAGATGGGGATTGACAGAATCACAGAATCATCGAATACCAGGTTGGAAGGGACCTCAGGGATTCTCTGGTGCAACCTTTCCTTGCAAAAGCTCCGTCTAGACAAGATGTGCCAGCACCCCATCCAGGGTTCCTTTTGTTCCTGAAGCCATGAGAGCCCTCCACATGCTTCTGATCCACAGAGATTCCAACAAGAGATCCTCGACCTCACTCACCTTGTGAGTCAGTTAGAAGCAGCTGCTTCACAGTTCCAAGGTTATGGTGCTAAGCTTTCTATCTCTGCTGTAGGAGTGTCCAGTTTGGGGATCTTTCTGAACAGAGAAGAAATAGGTGGAGTTCTGGAGTCCGTGTCTCTGGAACTGTTCAGACAGCTTCCATTGGAAGAAGTCTTTTTGCACTGAAGCCCACTAGCATTTTGACTAACATCTGGCAGGCTTTGCTGACGCAACAGTTAAAAAAAATAATGATGCCTTCAAGTAATTACAAAAGCAAAAAAAAATACTGCCAGACGAGCCACATTTTTATTATACCTTCTTTCTTTTCTGTCAGGTTTCTGCAGGCAAAAAATGGTGCAGATGTTTTCTTTTCACATGAGCTGCCTCAATCTTCGTGCCTTCCTTTAGTACGCTTAGGTTATTAGCCTGCCTGTAAACTAATATGAAATTTAGTGTTGCAGCTCTTTTTTTTGCCACAATGTTGAATCACAGTGCCACGGGATGTCCTGTACAGGACAAGCATCAGTACAGATATCAGTGCAAGTCGGAGGAAGTCACCCCACCTGGCCTGAAAGTTGGGCAAGAGTTGTGATGCATTTTCCTGGGCTTTTCTCATATGCCAAAGCACGAGCTAAAAAGGTCGGGTCTTCCTGCATTTACTCATGTTGTGTGAGCACAGCTCAGGCAGGTACCATGGATAAACTCTTCCTCAGTGCAAACCAACGTTTAAAGGAGTCCACCGTTCAGAACTCTTTCTGCAAACACACTTGTCCCTTTAGAAGAGTTACCCGATTTCCTTAGTTCTTCACGGCGATAGCTGGGCATGAGCCTGACAGCACACGTGCCCGTCTGAAAGGCACAAGAGCAGCCAGCTTGGGAAGAAGTGAAGAGGTGATGGAAAAGACCTATGGGGGCTTTCAAACGCCTCCTCACCCCCACACCCCTTTATTCTAGCATCGTCTGACAACACTTGCAATATTACTGTATTACATCTATTAAAATAGATTATTATAATATTATAATAATTATATTATAATAATGTTATATATAATATTATAATATAATTATATTATAATATATTACTATAGTATAATTAATATTAATAATATAATAATATTATTATAATATTACATCTACTAAAAGTAGTAATGGAAGATGAAGGTTTACATGCAAGACTGCGTGTAATTACAACATGACAACTCCCAGACGGTCAAAGTTCTGGGATGACATCATACACAAACTGTAATTTTGGAAAAATACTGTCAATAGGCAACACCAACTTCTTTTAGAGCCTGATCCAGTTAATTCCCACTTGCAAAGTGCAGCAACTGACAAGCGTTTTGGACAAGTGTATCTACAGGCAGTACACGGACATCTCCTGGCTTCACATCGGACTGTCCACTTCATGAAACACAGCTCCTTCGTGAGTGCGTTTACTATGATCTGCAGAACTGTTACTTCACAATAGGGTATACGGTGTGTGACCGTAGTACACACACACTTTTGGTTCCAGATGGACTTCCTTTGACAAAGTGTCAAAATAGTCTGTTTTTAAAGCTCATCTTCTCTCTGTTGCTCTCTATAGAAAGAGCTGAGAGCTAATACCAGAGGGAAGCACAACTCACTGTGCGAAGCTACTTCCATGAGAACAAAAAAAATGAAAGCCTACAAGCCTAGAGGAAAATACAGGCTTACCTCTGTCTGTGAATGACCGTATAGCGTACGTGAAATCAATGTTAATGCTTCCTGCATTTTTGGCTTTCTTAAAGACAGTCCCAAGAACCCACATTGTCACGTAGCCTCTCCTAGCCGTTCCACAGCACGGCTGTTTACTTCCAAGTGTAACGAGGTCTTGACCTAATTTGCCTTGCCTTGTTCATAGGCATTGTCAACTTCCCCATCACAAGTAAAAATATTCATAATTAGTATTTCCCTTCTTATGATATCATTTCCGTAACAAATACAGAAGGAAAGCCTATGTTTAATAGCTTTGCATTACATCTAAATCAAAACAGCAACTTCCTACATCTTTTCCCTATTGCATTGTACAACCTGCGCTTGAGAAAATTTGCACCATACAAGAATGGCTTTTAGAGCTTGCTAGCATTCGAGATCTTTCCAGTGCGCAGAAGGCCACCATCTGCCTTTCACTGCCCCATTCTCCCGACAGAGGCGATAACTGGAGAGTGACATCAAGGACAATGTCTGTTGGATCTATCAGATATTACTAATGTCCAATTCTTTTAGTCAACACTAGATATTTCTCAGTTGCCTGCATGTATTACTGAAAATTGGATCTCCCAACTTCAAAGGTGAGGAAAAAGGCACTTGGAGAGTTTTACTGAAAGAGTGATTATGTGCAAAAGAATCTGTCCCCCTTTTGGAATTTAAGAGAAATGAATGAAAATCTTATTTCTCTCTCAAGTGTAGCAGACTGCCAGGCATATGCCAAGAAGGGCTGTTAAGAGAGAAAGGAGCACACATGGCATACTACCTCTTCATCCATCAGCCTTCTGTTTAAATGAGAAGTCCGTTGCAGCTTAATGTTTTGCCAAGTCTTGCTACGATTTGTCCACCACAGTGAACAGCTCCAACATATTTCTGTTCTGACAGATCCTAATTTTATACAAGAAGCTAACTGAGGTGGATTTGTTCTGGGGTTTGTCACTTATTCGTAGCTTTACAAGGCTGCAAGCCATTTCTCTGGCATGCGGGTAAGTTTACACAATTCCAGTTCCGGGAGTTGCCTTCAGCCATCAGGGCAGTGTAGGAGTGTTCCCTCTGAATGCATTTCCCCGATTTATGAGGTCAGCTTGTGTCGTGGTTTTACACCAGCCGACAGCTGAGCACCACACAGCCGCTTGCTCACTCCCCCACAGCTGGATGGGGGAGAGAATCAGAAGAGTCACAGTGAGAAAACCCGTGGGCTGAGATAAAGACAGTTCAATAAGTAAAGCAAAAGCCACACGTGCAAGCAAAGCAAAGCAAGGCATTCATTCCTCACTTCCCATGGGCAGGCAGGTGTTCAGCCATCTCCGGGAAAGCAGGGCTCCATCACGCGTAACGGTGACTTGGGAAGACAAACGTCATCACTCTAAACGCCACCACCCCCCTGTCCTTCCTCTTCCCCAAGCCCTTTATAAGCTGAGCATGATGTCATATGGTATGGAATGTCTCTTTGGTCAGTTGGGGTCAGCTGTCCCGGCTGTGTCCCCTCCCAAATCCTTGTGCACCCCCAGCCATCCCACTGGAGGGGCGGTGTGGGGAGCAGAAAAGGCCTTGACTCTGTGTAAGCCCTGCTCAGCAACAACAAAAACATCTCTGTGTAACAAAAACATCTCTATGTTATCAACACTGTTTCCAGCACAAATCCCAAACACAGCCCCAGACTGGCTGCTGGGAAGACAATTAACTCTGTCTCAGCTGAAACCAGGACAGCTCATGATCCAGCCTCTGGTCCACAGCAGCAGCCAGACCGACCCTGACCGACTGGAGATTTTCCAGCAGTGGCCAGAAGGGTGGTCGGGGCCTGGAACACGTTATGTCAAAGGAGAGGCTGAGAGAGCTGCCCTGTTTTGAGAAATCCCTCAGAGCCAAACGCTGGAGTCAGGGCCCGGGGGAGATGGTGGGATCTCAGCCAGTGGAGATATTCCAAATTTGTTGAGACAAGGCCCTGAGCACCTGATCTATCAGGAGCTGTCTGAGGAGGGGTTTGGACTAGAGCCCAATGAAATGATTGTCCTTTTTCAAATAGTCTTTCTGTGTGCCAGCCTTTCTGCAACACTGACAGCTCCCACCCAGCTGAAATCAATCTGGGAGATGACGGTTCCCCTTTTGTACCCAGAAGAACCATAGTGTGAGGATATCCCCCAAGGCTCACACGTGCAGCCAGCACAGCGTGAGGCACTCATCCCCAGGGAAGCATTCCTGGGCTGCTGCTCAGTACCTGCTGTGGGCTGAGGACCATCACAGCCCATCGCCAAGGGCAGCCTGTCCAGGATCTCCTGGGACTGTGCAGGCAGGCCATGGTGACCAGCTCCAGCAGAGACAGCCACGGCAGGTCCCTGCATGGGCTCAGAGCAGGGCACATGGAGACACCCAACAGCCAGCGCAGAGGCACTGTGGCAATGCCTATAGGCTGACAGCGGGCTGAAGAGCGTGGGGCAAGAAGAGGAGACCTCCTCAGCTGGGCTGGCCAAGCTCTGCTGCCCAACATGGCCCTCTGGCCCTGCAGTGCAGGCACTAGATAGAGCAGGGTGCATTCATGGGGTGGGGAAACGTCTCCAGCAGCACAGTCCCCGTTGCAGCCCTCCATGCCTCCACCCACAGCAGCCCTCCATTTGGCACCCCCCCACCAGTACCTGCCCCTGCACAACCTCGGTCGTGTCCCATGCAGGTGTCAGCAGTCAGCCGTGCGGTGGGATCTGCAGGGTGTGGGACAGAAGAGAGACGGCACCGGGCTGGCCGTGCCCCAGGACGGGCACTGAGCCCAGCAGGAGGACAGAGCTGGCCCCACAACAAAGGTCCCTCCCCAGGGCTGGGTGTATGGCCAGAGAGGGAAATGGATGATGCGTGGGGTGGTTTCTCCCAATTGCCCTGGGGCAGCTTCCCCAGCGTGTCCAGGGAACATGGCACAGAGCAGCTCCTCTCTCCTGCACCTGTGATGACTTGCTTCCTTCTTGAGGAGATCAGGCTCTGCTCCACAGGCCCACTGGAGCAGGTCCTCCCCCTGGAGGGTCACACAGCTCCGATAACGTCAGGCTGTTCCTGTCCTGGGCACTTTCCAGTCCAGCCCATCCCCTCCCCGGCTCTCCCCCACCTTCCCTGCCCTCTCCCCAGCACAGCCCAGCAGAGCAGCCCAGTCTGGGCTGGCAGTCTGGGCTGCTGCAGAGCTCTGGGCACTCAGCCCACAGCCCCAGCCCCTCGGAAGGGCACAGCAGCTGCTGGGAGGCAGAGGGGGGGCTCAGCCTCCCCATCGGCCCCAGGCCTGCAGCTGGCCCCAAGTGCCAGCGCAGGCCACTCCCTCTCGGCCTCTCCTGCATTGACGCTGCAGGGGATCCCCAGCCCTGACCGCCTTTGCCCCATTCTGCCTCCCCGCCAGCCCTGCTCCCCAGGACACCAGCAGAGTCCTGGCCCTGCTGCTCCTCAGGCACCTCCTGCATCTCTCCACTCTCCTGCCCTGTGCCTGCTGCATCTTCACGGACTCCCACAGCACTGCAGAGTCTTTCTTTGCGGGTACCTGGAGCGAGTGCTCTGCCCTGGGGGCACTTCATCTCAGGGTCTTTCACCTTCTGAGTCTCCATTCACTTCCCACCCCAGAGTACCTGCAGTGTCCCCATCCTCTCCTGACCACACCAGATTCCTTTCCACATGGACTGACCTCTGCCATCACCCCTGTCATACCTGTGACAGCCTGAGGAAGGTGACTGGGAGCTCGTGCACCATTTCCAATGCCCCTGGACACCAAGACGAGAGCCTTCAACTAAGTGCTTGGTGTCTAACAGTGCTACCATGAGATTATTTCCCCAAAGAGAAGGAGAAAACAAGGCAGAAGAGACTTGGAAAGTCCAATTCCTCTGGCTTGTTCTTAGCCACAACTATATCAAGGAGAGCCCAGGCTGCAGGCACCTCCCTCAGGAGATCCCCTTTTATTGCAGAGAGGCTATTAGGAAGGCAAAAGGTGACACATGGGGACTTCAAGGATCAGACACAACAGGACAGCACCTCAAGAGAAGTGCTATGATCCCAAGCAATTACCTGAAAGTATGACTATCAGAGAAAAAAAAAAAACAACAAAAAAACCCCAAAAACCTGAGGAGATGCATAAAATATACCCTGGGCACTCTGCAGAGAAGGGGAGACAAATTACTGTTGGTGGTGCAAGGTCCATTGGATTAGTGTCCTCAGGGCCTCCTTGAGCTCCTTGTTCCTCATGCTGTAGATGAGGGGGTTGGCTGCTGGAGGCACCACTGAGTACAGAACTGCCACCACCAGGTCCAGGGATGGGGACGAGGTGGAGGGGGGCTTCAGGTGAGCAAATAGGCCAGTGGTGACAAACAGGGAGACCACAGCCAGGTGAGGGAGGCACGTGGAAAAGGCTTTGTGCCGTCCCTGCTCAGAGGGGATCCTCAGCACGGCCCTGAAGATCTGCACATAGGACAGCACAATGAAAACAAAACACCCAAATGATAAAAAAGAACTTAATATAAGAAGCCCAGCCTCCCTGAGGTAGTCTGAGCCTGAGCAAGAGAGCTTGAGGATCTGAGGGATTTCACAGAAGAACTGGTCCAGGGCATGGCCCTGGCAGAGTGGTATAGAAAATGTATTGGCCGTGTGCAGCACAGCATTGAGAAACCCACTGCCCCAGGCAGCTGCTGCCATGTGGACACAAGCTCTGCTGCCCAGGAGGGTCCCGTAGTGCAGGGGTTGGCAGATGGCAACGTAGCGGTCATAGGCCATGACAGTGAGAAGGGCGCACTCAGCTCCAAGCAGGAAGACAATCAGAAAGACCTGAGCAGCACATCCTGTGTAGGAGATGGTCCTTACGTCCAATAGGGAATTGGCCATGGCTTTGGGCACTGTGGTGGAGATGGAGCCCAGGTCGAGGAGGGAGAGGTTGAGGAGGAAGAAGTACATGGGGGTGTGGAGGTGGTGGTCGCAGGCTATGGCAGTGATGATGAGGCCATTGGCCAGGAGAGCAGCCAGGTAGATGCCCAGGAAGAGCCAGAAGTGCAAGAGCTGCAGCTCCCGTGTGTCTGCGAATGCCAGGAGGAGGAACTCAGTGATGGAGCTCCTGTTGGACATTTGCTGGCTCTTGGCAAGGGGTCTGGTTGAAAAAATGAAAGGACAGGGAACAATTAGGACATCTTCCTCTGAGCAAAGCCACTCCATTTCTCATATAAACACCCCCCAATTGAAATGCATTTCCTTTCTCTGGTTTCTGCTGGCTGAGTGTGTGGTGAGGAGCTGAGGAGTCAGCTGTGCTCAGCTGCAGTGGGTACATGGAGCTGGTTTGTGACAGCTCCAATGTTCACAACCGATGTCAGATGTAATCCACCTTTAATGGAAAAATTAAAGCTCTGCACTCATGACTCAGAAGAGCGCAGGCTGCCAAAGACAGGCTTAGCCTTTCCTTAGAAGAATTTTGTCTGTGGTTTTTATTTTCCACCATCACATCTGGGGAGCACTCTTTTGAGGGCTAGAAATACTCATTTTAGGACGGAAAATGGGAAGAGGACAGCAGTGGGAATGTGATAGGACAGGCAAAAAGGCTCAGATCTTTGTAGCTTAGTGCAGAGTCAGGAGAGATGCAGTGTCCATTAGACTGTCACCCAGCTGCCCTGCACTTTTATTTGTGATGCCTTGAAGATGACATCACACACAAATGACACTTTAAAAAAACCCCAGAACTAGACTGTGATGAGAGATGGGGAGTCCTGGTTGAAAGGGCAGATCTGCAAATGGTTCTCTTTCCCATCCCAGAGGTGGACTTGTAATTGAGAGAGGACACAGCCCCTGTCAGAGGGAAGCAAAGGCCTCTGAGAGGAGAGAACTGACCTCCAAGGGAAAGCTCAGCACTCCCTGGGATCCTACAGCACAGCCTGCTCTTCTGGGGCAGCTCCCAAGCCCAGCAGCACAGGCAAAGCAGACAGTCAGATGTCCTGAAGATGGGATGTCCTAAAGGCAGAGTCAGCTCATTGCTCAGCAGACAACGCCCAGCAGACATCTAGAGTGAGGGACCACAAGAGAGCAGCCTGAAGGCAGCCTAGCCCAGGGCTTGGCTGCAGTTTCCTCCCACTCCCTGCCCATGTCTCTGCTGCCTGGAGCTGTCCCTGCCAGGAGCTGGTGCTCTGCCCACACCTCTCCTCCCTGTCCCTGCTCACAGAGCCCATCCCACCCTCTGTGTGCTCAGCTCTGCCCTGCAGACACCTCCTGGCAGCAGGGCACTGCCCAAGGGGATCCCAATGCTCCTTGAGAAGTGCCATGGCAAATGTCCCAGGGGCGATCTGAAGCTGTGAGTAGCCTGGAAACACGCAGCACCCTCTCAAGATCAGAAGGACCCTGCCCTGCCCTTCCAGGGGGTCGCTCCTTCCACCCACAGCTTCTCCCTGCAGTGCCCTGGGCAGCTCCCCGGGCAGGCTGAGGGCTGACCCTGGCAGAAGGCAGGGTCCCTGCCCCGGCACACAGCCCCTGGGCTGCAGGGACCCTGCTCTGAAGGACACAATTGGGCACCCCTGCCTGCACACCTGCATTCCCAGCCACTCAAACTTGCCTCTGCACAGGGAGTCCACCTGGCACATCCCAGGAGCTGTGGGCTCTGCCAGCTTGAGGAGATGCCTCCAGGAACCGCATCGGCATTGCCCTGCACCCAGAGACTTACCGTGTCAAGGGCTCCGAAGATTTCTCCTTCCCTGAGCTCTCAGCAAGCCTCCCATTTCCAACTGCCTTTAAGCTCTCTCTGCCTCGCTCTTTTCCCCTTGGTGCCTGCAGGCAGAGCCCTCAGCCCTGCTGTGCTCTGCAGAGGAGCTGCTCCTGGCCAGAGATGTCTCTCTGCAGCACAGCCCACTTGCCATGAGCTCCCTCCATCCCAGGAGACCAGCAGCAGAGGACCAGCCCAAGGCGGCATGTTAATGACCCCTCTGGTGGGTTTGGGGATGAGTCCATGAAGCTCAGGCCCTGAGAGGAAGCTGATGAAACCTCTCCAGAAGTCACAGTCCGATGCAAACTCCACAGTTTCTTGGAGCATTAATGGGTCCCCCTGAGGGCCATCCCTGACAAAGCAACTCTGGGGCTGGTTAGAGCAGGCAAGTGGAGGCAGTGATGACAGGTAGGCAAAGGCAATGGCAAGGTGGCTCTGGTGCTGAGTAATCCTGGGTGTGTTTGATCAAGCCAAAGGGCCAAGCTGTGACCCCCAGCCCCTGGGAGGGGAGACCCTGTCCCTCACACATGGCTCAGGGCTCTTCCTGGGCCAGTGTGATGTGGGGATGTGCAATGCCTAGAGCAGGACTACCACACACTCTTTCTCAGGCTCACAGGTTGTGACAAGGGGGCGATGAAATCCTGGTGCTCTAATGAGAAGATGTCTCCTCACAGGCATCACCTGCAGGGAGAACAGCCACAGCCCAGCAGACCAAGACCTTGGCTGTGTTGGGGGCTTTCAGCCTTGCCACTGCCCCCAGATGTCTCCACCACAGGATGTCCTACGGTGTCCCACACCTGCACCTCTTTCCCTGCAGGCTCTGGACACCCAGCCTGCTTACCAACTTGGGTCTCACCTGAGCGTCTTCCTACCCTTACTGATATCTCTCCATCCTCACAGACTGTTCATTGAAAGGCAAAGCTCTGGCTGATCCAGACTCTTGCTGGGTGGCCTCTTGTACCACAGAACTGCACTTGCAGGGACATTTCTTTCTCCTTGTGTCCCATCTCAACCTCCCAACATGCACTTGGTGGCATCTTGTCTTTCTCATGATATTACCACTTTTCAGAAAAGCTCCACCATCTCTGAAACCACCTTTCAAGCAGTCTCAGGCTACTCCTAGACCGCCCTGAGCCTCTCCACCACTGGGCAAAGGGGCCAAAGAAGCCCAGGTCTCTCAGCCCCTCCACACAGCCCACCTGCTTAAGGCCCCAAACTCCACCTGGCCACATCTCCTCTGGCCACTCTCCAGCTCATCCCAGCTCCAGCAAAAGAGGGAGTTGATAACTGGGACAAAGCCATGTGTGGGGGTCCCTACCAGTGCGGTGTCAAGGGCCAGAAGAACTGCCCTGCTCTGGGGGACCATGCTCATCCTAACGCAGCCCCGTATGCAAGTGGCCTTCTTCACAGTGAGCAGAAACCCCTGGCTCGGATGGTGTCCCTTGCAGTTGCCAGGCCCTTCTCCTCCTCAGAGTCCCTCCTCAGCACAGCAGGTCCCAGCTGGCCCTCATGTACACGTTGGTTCTTCTCCCTGAGGCCAGACTGGCCAATTCTCCTTGTCAACGTCACGAGGTTTCTTTTGGCCAAATCCCCGAGTTTCTCCAGGTCCCTCTGGACTGCAGCCCCATTTGGTCAGCGGTTACTGTTTGTGTGCGGGTGGCTCACCCTGATGGTGGTGTAGTCTCACAAGAGAACAGCATGAGGAGCTGCAGATCTCTACAGACCCAGGTAGGAATTGCCATGAAGAGAGTCTGCAAAATACCAAAGGAGGGTACAAAGCAAGCTAAACCAGGGTCAGCAGAGAAAGGAGAAATGAGGGTGGGGCTGTTTGACGCATGGTGATATTAGACGAAAATGTATAGCTGTGTAGACACACAGACAGCATGGATCCCTCCTGGAGCTGGTCTTAGACCTTCCATCTAACCAGGCGCTGGCCCCAGGATCACCTCAGCTCCCCAGTTCCCCCACTCACAGACAGACACTCACGTACAAATGACTCTCTCCAGCCCAACAGCACAGCACCATTGAGGCTGGAAGGCAGCCACCTTCCACCTTCTCTGTGCCTCTTCTTCATGATTGGTTTTTCGTCAGGAGCTTTCTCATCCATGCCTTCCTCTGGCCACCTTTTCTTGACTTTCTGCATTAGGCGCATCAAACAGGTCTCTGCAACTCTCTTCTCTGCTGGCCCATATCCCATGGGATTCTTCCAAGCATGGCGGCCAGGAGGTCAGCTTCTGCTCTCTTCAAGTCCTGCTCTTGGCCTTCTTCCCTTCTCTCAGGATCCTACACTCTGCTTTCTCGCCCCTGACTGTTACATCTCTGACCAGCTCTTCCTTCTTTGTAAGCATGAAGTCCTGCAGTGCATTCATCTCTTCTTTTCTCCACTCTGCTCCCACCAGCAAGTAGGTTTGGGGGCAGCAAGGGAACTTGCTAAAACTCCATTGTGAACTGGAGTCAAATGGACAGTGACCTGTGGATAAGTTCACAGTGGAGGTACATCAGCTGAGGTGATGGTTGCCTTTGGAAAAGCCCCTGCCAGAACATGTACACACCAGTGACCGCACACCCAATAATCCAAAGCCCCTTTGATCTTTAATGGCTTGAGTGATATCAGCCCTGTTCTGCAGTTGGAATAGATGGTCCCTTCCAGCTTGAACTATTGTGTTCTATTCTGTTCTGTTCTGTTCTGTTCTGTTCTATTCAGATGTTTCTTCCCTGTTTCAAATCCTTCACTTTTTCATAATCTTCTGAGATTCTTTCTGTTATACGCACTCTGTATGCACCCTCTCACTAGACAGAACAGGAATGACAATAAAAATTCTCCACCAGTTCTACCTGCCAAGGAACTAACTGTGATTATAACACTGAATTTACCCCACTCTGTTCTATCACTGGAGTACCAAATCTTACCTGGGACAGATGGCATCACTTCCCTCCACATCACTTAAAGCTCTGCTCATCTGTTGTTTAAGTCTAAACTGGTGTTGGGGGGGGGTTGTTTGTTTGTTTGTTTCTTTTTCCTTCATAAAAGGAGATTTTGACCAGCTTTCTGAATATCTACTTCTGTTAGAATCATCATAGAATCATCATAGAATGGCTTGGGTTGGAAGGGACCTCAAAGGTCATCTAGTTCCAGCCCCTCTGCCATGGCCAGGGATACCCTCCACTAGACCAGGCTACACAAAGCTCCATCCAACCTGGCCTTCAAACCATCCAGGGATGGGGCATCCACAGCTTCTCTGGGCAACCTGTTCCAGTGCCTCACCACCCTCACAATGAAGAATTTCTTCCAAACATCTAGTGTGAATCTACCCTCTTTTAGCTTAAACCCAATTCCCCTTTGTCCTATCACGACACTCCCTGAGAAACAGTCCCTCTCCAGCTTTCCTGTAGGCCCCATTCAGGTACTGGAAGACCTAGAAAGAATTAGGTCTCCCCAGAACCTTCTCTTCTCCATGCTAAACAACCCCAACTCTCTCAGTGTGTCTTCACAGGAGACATGCTCCAGCCCTCTGATCATCTTCCTGGCCTCCTCTGGACTCACTCCAACAGCTCCATGTCTTTCTTGTACTGGGGTCCCCAGAGCTGGACGCAGTACTGCAGGTGGGGTCTCATGAGAGCAGAGAAGAGTGACAGAGCCCCCTCCCTCGACCTGCTGGTCACGCTGCTTTTGATGCAGCCCAGGACATGGTTGGCTTTGTGGGCTGCAGGCGCTCATTGCCGGCTCATGTTGAGATTTTCATCAATCAACACCCCCAAGTCCTTCTCCTCAGGGCTGCTCTCAATCCATTCTGCACCCAGCCTGTAGCTGTGCTTGGGATTGCCCCAACCCATGTGCAGGACCTTGCACTTGGCCTTGTTGAGCTTCATGAGGTTCGCACGGTCCCACCTCTCCAGCCTGTCGAGGTCCCTCTGGATGGCATCCCTTCCCTCCACCGTGTCGACCACACCACACAGCTTGGTGTCATCGGCAAACTTGCTGAGGGCGCACTCGATCCAGCTGTCCATGTCGTCGACAAAGATGTTAAACAGTTCCGGTCCAAATACCAACCGCTGAGGAACACCACTCGTCACTGGTCTCCACTCGGACATTGAGCTGTTGACCACAAGTCTTTGAGTGTGACCATCCAGCCAATTCCTTATCCACTGAGTGGTCCCTCCATCGAATCCATGTCTCTCCAATTTAGAGACAAGGATGTCATGTGGGACAGTGTCAAATGCCTTGCACAAGTCCAGGTAGGTGACGTCAGTCACTCTTCCCTTATCCACCAACGCTGTAACCCCATGGTAGAAGGCCACCAAATTTGTCAGGCAGGATTTGCCCTTAGTGAAGCCATGGTGGCTGTCACCAATCACCTCCTGGTTTTCCCTGTGCCTGAGCACAGTTCCCAGGAGGATCCGCTCCATGATCTTGCCAGGCACAGAGGTGAGAAGTCCTCCCAGTGACACTCCAGTGCTGCCAGTGAGGATCAGAGTGCTGCCCCGGTTCTCCCAGTGCTGCCCCAGTACTCCCAGAGCAGCTCCCTGGCTCCCTGCAGTGCTCCCGGTTCCACACCAGTGCTCCCGGTGCCGATTACTGGCTCCTCCAAGTTCTCCCAGTATCTCCCCAGTACTCTCAGTACAGCTCCCAGTGCCACCCCAGAGCTCCCAGTGCAGCCACAGTGCTCCCAGTGTTTCCCCAGTGCTCCCAGTGTGGCTCCCCGGTCCTACCAGTTCTCCTAGATCTGCCCCAGTGCTCCCAGTGTGGTTTCCTGGCTCATTCCAGTGCTCCCAGTTCTGCCCCGGTGCTGCCAGTGTGGATCACAGTGCCGCCCCAGTGCTCCCAGTGCCACCCAAGTGCTGTCGGTGCTGCTCCCTAGCTCACTGCAGGGCTCCCACTGCCACTCCAGTGCTCCCAGTGTGGATTCCTGGCTCCTCACAGTGAACCTGGTGGGGCTCTTTGCCCCCCTCCTCCCCTCCCTCCAGTTCTCCCAGAGCCACCCCAGTGCTCCCAGTCCAATTCCCAGGCTCCCTGCAGTGCTCCTAGTTGCACTCCAGTTGTCCCCATGCCATTCACTGGCTTCCCCCAGTGCTCCCAGTACCGCCCCAGTACTTCCAGAGCAATTCCCTCGGTCCCCCTAGTCCTCCCAGTTCTGCCCCAGTGCTCCCAGTTCAGTTCCCTGGCTCAGCCCAGTGCTCCCAGTGCCACTCCAGTGCAGCCAGTGCCACTCCTTGGTTCTCCCAGTGCTTCTTCAGTTCTCCCAGTGGCGGTCCTTGGCTCCCCTCCCAGTTCTGCCACTGCCACCTCAGTGCACCCAGGGTGGCTCCCTGTCTCCCCCACTCGTCCCAATGCCACCCCAGTTCTCCCACTATGGCTCCCTGGCTCCTCCCAGTGCCCCCAGAGCCGCTCCCAGGCTCCCTGCGATGCTTCTAGTCTCCATTTCTACTCCATTTCTAGTCTACATTTCTAGGCTCCATTTCTACTAGAGCTGCTCACAGGCTCCCTCCAGTGCTCCCAGTGCCACACCAGTGCTCCCAGTTGTGGTGGGTTGACCCTGGCTGGACGTCAGGTGCCCACCAAAGCCGCTCTGTCACTGCCCTCTTCAGCTGGACAGGGGAGAGAAAATATAACGAAAGGCTCGGGGGTGTCGAGATAAGGACAAGGAGAGATCATTCACTAATTACTGTCACTGGCATCTTCTCACAGAAGACATCCCTGTAGCCTCCCCTCCTCCTGCTACCAAAACCTTGCCACACAAACCAAATACATCTGCTGGCCCTCGTTTTGCTGGTTTTGTAATCTCATTTGGTGTTTTGGAGGTGGTGTTCATGGCAATTCCTACCCGGGTCTGTAGAGCCCTGCAACTCCTCATGCTGTTCTCTTGTGAGACTCCACCACCATCAGGGTGAGCCACCCGCACACAAACATTAACCACTGACCAAATGGGGCTGCAGTCCAGAGGGACCTGAGATACTTTGAGATGCTAGTCAACACAAACCTCTTGAGGGTTACAAGGAGAAGTGGCCAGTCCTGCATTAGAAGGAAGAGTAACCTCGGTCATCAGGGCAGGCTTGCACCTGACCGGCTCAGCAGTGACCCTGAGGAGAAGGGTCTGGGAATTATGTGGGACACCATACAAGCCATTGGTGCATGTTCACTATGAACAAGGCCACCTGCATACAGGTCTGCATTAGGATGACCATGGCCACCCAGACCATCCTGAGACTGGTTGAAGTGTGGTTTCAGAGATGGTGGAGTTTTTCTCAACATTGGAAAGCAACACAAGAAAGAAATAATGGCACAAAGGGAAGCTTTGGAAGTTGAGACTGGGCATGAGGATTTCATGTCACGTTGACTTACACGAAACATCACTCCAAGTGCAATGCTGTGCTACAACAGGCCACCCAGAAACAGTCTGGATTAGCCAAAGCTTTGTATTTCAACACACAGCCCCTGAGGATGGAGAGATATCAGTAAGAGTAGGAAGATGCTCAAGTGAGAGCAAGGTTGGCAAGCACAGTGGATGTCCAGAGCCTTCAAGGAAGCAGGTGCAGGCATAGGACACCATAGCCCCTCCTGTGGTGGAGATGGTCAAGGGAGCTGACAAATTCAAAAGCCCCCAACAGAGCTGAGGTCTTGCTCCCATTGGCTGTGGCTGTTGTCTGGGTCAGCAAGGCCTACCAGGAGACACCTAATCCTGACAGCACGAGGGCCTCATGGCCTCCTTGTCTCCACTCAAAGGCCTGGGAGGTGTCGTACCATTGTCCTGCACTTGGCATTGCACGTCCCCACAACACCCTGCCCCAGGAAGAGCCCTGAGCCCTGTGTGTGGGACAGGACCTCCCCTCGCAGGGGCTGGGGGCCAGGGCTTGGCCCTTTGACTTGATGAAACACACCCAGGATTACTCAGCATCAGAGCCACCTTGCCATTGCCTTTGCCTACCTGTCATCACTGCCTCCACTTGCCTGCTCTAACCAGCCCCAGAGTTCCTTTTCAGTGATGGCCCTCAGGGGGACCCATTAATGCTCCAAGAAACTGTGGAGTTTGCATCGGACTGTGACTTCTGGAGAGGTTTCATCAGCTTCCTCTCAGGGTCTGAGCTTCATGGACTCATCCCCAAAGCCACCAGAGGGGTCATTAACATGCCGCCTTGGGCTGGGCCTCTGCTGCTGCTCTCCTGGGATGGAGGGAGCTCATGGCAAGTGGGCTGTGCTGCAGAGAGACATCTCTGGCCAGGAGCAGCTCCTCTGCCAAGCGCAGCAGGGCTGAGGGCTCTGACTGCAGGCACCGAGGGGAAAACAGCGAGGCAGAGAGAGCTTCAAGGCAGTTGGAAATGGGAGGCTTGCTGAGAGCTCAGGGAAGGAGAAATCTTCAGAGCCCTCTACACGGTAAGTCTCTGGGTGCAGGGCAATGCCGATGCGGTTCCTGGAGGCATCTCCTCAAGCTGGCAGAGCCCACAGCTCACAGTTTGAGTGGCTGTGAATGCAGGTGTGCAGGCAGGGGTGCCCAGTTGTGTCCTGCAGAGCAGGGTCCCTGCAGCCCAGGGGCTGTGTGCCGGGGCAGGGACTCTGCCGCCTGCCAGGGTCAGCACTCAGCCTGCCCGGGGAGCTGCCCAGGGCACTGCAGGGAGAAGCTGTGGGTGGAAGGAGCGACCCCCTGGAAGGGCAGGGCAGGGTCCTTCTGCTCTTGAGAGGGGTCTTTGTGAGCCCTGATTACAGCTCCAGATCGCCCCCGGGATATTTCACAGGGAACTTTTTAATAAGATTATCAAGGAAGAAGGTACCTGTGAGTGAAGGTGCTTCCCAGGGTTCATGCTTTGAATTCCCTGCTGTGATGGTAGGAGGAAACAGTGATGGAGCTGTCAGGTTTACACAAGAGTCAGACTCCTACAGCATTACAGTGAGTGATGAACAGGTTTTTCAAGGCACCTGATAAAGTCACTTCACCCTTTCCTCTGCCTACAGAAAGCATCAACATCACCTTTGTGGGCTCTTCAGGGCTGATCTGCTCTTCTCCTTAAGACCTGCCAACACAGAGGTGCCTCTGGGCAGTGCCCTGGTGCCAGGAGGTGTCTGCAGGGCAGAGCTGAGCACACAGAGGGTGGGATGGGCTCTGTGAGCAGGGACAGGGAGGAGAGGTGTGGGCAGAGCACCAGCTCCTGGCAGGGACAGCTCCAGGCAGCAGAGACATGGGCAGGGAGTGGGAGGAAACTGCAGGCAAGCCCTGGGCTAGGCTGCCTTCAGGCTGCTCTCTTGTGGTCCCTCACTCTAGATGTCTGCTGGGCGTTGTCTGCTGAGCAATGAGCTGACTCTGCCTTTAGGACACCCCATCTTCAGGATTCCTGAATGTCTTCTTTGTCCGTCCCACCGAGCTTCTGTGCTGCCCCCGAGAAAGGCACAGCTCTCCTGTAGGATCCCAGGGAGTTCTGAGCCATCCCTCGTGGGTTGCCAGTCTCTTGTCAGATTCCTTTGCTTCTTTCTGAGAGAGGCCATGTCCAGTTCTAAGATCCAGTTCTAAGATCTGTCCTTTGAAATAGGACTCTCCTGCTTTCATCAAACCCTAGTTGCGCTTCCTTTTTTTTTTTTTTTTAAACACTAATCAGTATATGCTGTCATCATCTTCTACCTCGAGGTAGCAGAAGCAAAAGCATGGAGCAAGACCTTTTGCGTCTCTTTTTCTAACAATCCACCCTTTCAGTTGTAAAAAAGAGGATCTTTGGCCCTAAAGCTAATAATCACCAGATGTGATGATGGAAACAAAAGAACTACAGAGCAACAACAAACATGCTCAGCCTCTCTTCTGCCACCCAGTCTCTTTGGAGTGGTGAGTGCAGATATTGAACATTTCCATCAAGGGTGAATTGCATCTGACAGCCCTTGTGACCATCGGGGGTGTCAAGAACCAGCTCCCATGTACTCACTGCAGCAGGGCAGAGCTGACTCCTTGGCAGCACAGGGGCAGAGGTCCTGCTCCTCACAGCACACTCAGCCAGCACAAAGCAAAGAGAGGAAATGCCTTGGAATTGGGGGACATGGGGCGGGATGTCTATGCAAAATGGAGTGGCTTTGCTCAGAGAAGTCTGTTGTAATTTTCCCCTGTCTTTTCCTCCTTAGGAGAATGCCCCTAAGTGAAGAACTAGCAAATGACCAACAACAGCAGCTCCATCACTGAGTTCCTCCTCCTGGCATTGGCAGACACACGGGAGCTGCAGCTCTTGCACTTCTGGCTCTTCCTGGGCATCTACCTGGCTGCTCTCCTGGCCAATGGCCTCATCATCACTGCCATAGCCTGCGACCACCACCTCCACACCCCCATGTACTTCTTCCTCCTCAACCTCTCCCTCCTCGACCTGGGCTCCATCTCCAACACAGTGCCCAGAGCCATGGCCAACTTGCTCTGGGACACCAGGGCCATCTCCTACACAGGATGTGCTGCTCAGGTCTTTTTTTATTTCTTTCTGATGTCAGCAGAGTATTCTCTCCTCACTGTCATGGCCTACGACCGCTACGTTGCCATCTGCCAACCCCTGCACTACGGGACCCTCCTGGGCAGCAGAGCTTGTGTCCACATGGCAGCAGCTGCCTGGGGCAGTGGGTTTCTCAATGCTGTGCTGCACACGGCCAATATATTTTCTATACCACTCTGCCACGGCAATGCCCTGGACCAATTCTTCTGTGAAGTTCCCCAGATCCTCAAACTTTCCTGCTCACACTCAGACTATCTCAGGGAAGCTGGGCTTATTGTGGTTAGTTCCTCTTTATTCTTTGGTTGTTTTGTTTTTATTCTTCTGTCCTATGTGCAGATCTTCAGGGCCGTGCTGAGGATCCCCTCTGAGCAGGGACGGCACAAAGCCTTTTCCACGTGCCTCCCTCACCTGGCCGTGGTCTCCCTGTTTATCAGCACTGCCATATTTGCCTACTTCAAGCCCCCCTCCATCTCCTCTCCATCCCTGGACCTGGTGGTGGCCGTTCTGTATTCCGTGGTACCTCCAGCAGTGAACCCTGTCATCTACAGCATGAGGAACAAGGAGCTCAAGGATTCGCTATGGAAACATGTTTAATGGTTTTTATTTCACCAACAATAACCTGTCTCTCTTTCTCTGCACATGTCCCAGAGTTCATTTTAGACCAGGAGTCAGCACTTTTCCCTTGTAAAAAATCCTGCTTATATTTACTTTTCTGGTTTATATTACTTGTCTGGAGGTTTGATTGTGTTGTGTCTGACCCTTGTGCAGCACTGTGTCAGATGTGAGATGTTCAATAGCAGCTCTTCAAAATCAAGAGGATCTCTTGGTGCAGTACCTGAAGCCTGGGCTCTTCCCCTAGAGTACTGCCAGTGAAATATCCAAAGAATTGATCTTTCAAAGAGTCTGTTCTCCTTGTGTTCTCCCTGTGTTTGGGGTTAAGCTCACAGTACCATGCTCTTCTCATGTCCTGCTCTTGGCTTTTTTCCCTTCTCTCAGGATCCTACACTCTACTTTGTCACCCCAGACTCTTACATCTCTTCCTTCTTTGTAAGCATGTAGTCCTGCAGGGCGTCTCATCTCTTCTTTTCTCCACTCTGCTCCCACCAGCGAGTAGCTTTGTGGGCAGCAAGGGAAGTTGCTAAAACACCCATGTGAACAGGAGTCAAATGGACGATGACCTGTGGATAAGTTCACACTGGAGGTACATCAGCTGAGGTGATGGTTGCCTTTGGAAAAGCCCCTGCCAGAACATGTACACACCAGTGACCGCACACCCAATAATCCAAAGCCCCTTTGATCTTTAATGGCTTGAGTGATATCAGCCCTGTTCTGCAGTTGGAGTACATGGTCCCTTCCAGCTTGAACTATCCTATCCTATCCTATCCTATCCTATCCTATTCACATGTTTCCTCCCCATTTCAAATCTTTCACTTTTTCATAATCTTCCGAGATTCTTTCTGTTATACGCAATCTGTATGCACCCTCTCACCAGACAGAACAGGAATGAAAATAAAAATTCTCCACCAGTTCTACCTGCCAAGGAACTGACTGTGATTATAACACTGAATTTACCCCACTCTGTTCTATCACTGGAGTACAAAAGCTTACCTGGGACAGATGGGATCACTTCCCTCCACATCACTTAAAGCTCTGCTCATCTGTCGTTTAAGTCTAAACTCATTTTGGGGGGGTTGTTTGTTTGTTTGTTTCTTTTTCCTCCATAAAAGGAGATTTTGTCCAGCTTTCTGAATGTCTCCTTCTGTTAGAATCATCATAGAATCATCATAGAATGGCTTGGGGTTGGAAGGGACCCCAAAGATCATCTAGTTCCAGCCCCTCTGCCATAGGCAGTAGACCAGGCTGCCCAAAGCTCCATCCAACCTGGCCTTCAAACCACCCAGGGATGGGGCATCCACAGCTTCTCTGGGCAACCTGTTCCAGTGCCTCACCACCCTCACAATGAAGAATTTCTTCCAAACATCTAGTGTGAATTTACCCTCTTTTAGTTTAAACCCAATTCCCCTTTGTCCTATCACGACACTCCCGGATAAACAGTCCCTCTCCAGCTTTCCTGTAGGCCCCATTCAGGTACTGGAAGACCTAGAAGGAATTAGATCTCCCCAGAACCTTCTCTTCTCCATGCTAAACAACTCCAACTCTCTCAGTATGTCTTCACAGGAGAGGTGCTCCAGCCCTCTGATCATCTTCCTGGCCTCCTCTGGACTCACACCAACAGCTCCATGTCTTTCTTGTACTGGGGACCCCAGAGCTGGACGCAGTACTGCAGGTGGGGTCTCATGAGAGCAGAGAAGAGTGACAGAGTCCCCTCCCTCGACCTGCTGGTCACGCTGCATTTGAATCGGCCCAGGACATGGTTGGCTTTCTGGGCTGCAGGCGCTCATTGCCGGCTCATGTTGAGATTTTCATCAATCAACACCCCAAGTCCTCCTCAGGGCTGATCTCAATCCATTCTGCACCCAGCCTGTCGTTGTGCTTGGGATTGCCCCGACCCATGTGCAGGACCTTGCACTTGGCCTTGTTGAGTTTCATGAGGTTCGCACGGTCCCACCTCTCCAGCCTGTCAAGGTCCCCCTGGATGGCATCCCTTCCCTCCACCGTGTCGACCACACCACACAGCTTGGTGTTGTTGGCAAACTTGCTGAGGGTGCACTCGATCCAGCTGTCCATGTCGCCAACAAAGATGTTAAACAGTTCCAGTCCAAATACCAACCCCTGAGGAACACCACTCGTCACTGGTCTGCGCTTGGATATTGAGCTGTTGACCACAAGTCTTTGAGTGTGACCATCCAGCCAATTCCTTATCCACTGAGTGGTCCCTCCATCAAATCCATGTCTCTCCAATTTAGAGACAAGGATGTCATGCGGGACAGTGTCAAATGCCTTGCACAAGTCCAGGTAGGTGACGTCAGTCACTCTTCCCTTATCCACCAACGCTGTAACCCCATGGTAGAAGGCCACCAAATTTGTCAGGCAGGATTTGCCCTTAGTGAAGCCATGGTGGCTGTCACCAATCACCTCCTGGTTTTCCATGTGCCTGAGCACAGTTCCCAGGAGGATCCGCTCCATGATCTTGCCAGGCACGGAGGTGAGAAGTCCTCCCAGTGACACTCCAGTGCTGCCAGTGAGGATCAGAGTGCTGCCCCGGTTCTCCCAGTGCTGCCCCAGTACTCCCAGAGCAGCTCCCTGGCTCCCTGCAGTGCTCCCGGTTCCACACCAGTGCTCCCAGTGCTGGTCCCTGGCTCCCCTCGGTGCTCCCAGTGCCGCGCCAATGCCACTCACTGGCTCTCTTCAGTACTCCCACTGCTGCCCCAGTGTTACCAGTGCAGCCATAGTGCTCCCAAATCCGCCCCAGTGCTCCCAGTATGGCTTACACTGCCACCCCAGGTCTTTCACTGTGGCTCCTTGGCTCACTCCTAGGGCTCCCAGTGCTCCCAGTGATGCCACAGTGCTACTCCAGTGCGGCTGCCATGGTCCCAGTGCCTGTCCCTGGCTCACCCAAGTGCCCCCATTACATCTCCCAGTGCCAAACCAGTCTTCCCAGTGCAACTCCTGGACTTCTCCCAGTGTTTGTAGTTCAGCCCCAGTGCACCCAGTAAGGCTTCCTGGCTTTCCCCAGTGATCCCAGTGCCACACCAGTCCTCCCAGTGCTCCCTGGGCCAATTACTGGCTCCCCTCAATGCTCCGGATATCTCCCCAGTACTTCCAGTACAGCTCCCAGTGCAGCCATAGTGCTCCCAGTGTTTCCCCAGTGCTCCCGGTGTGGCTCCCTTGCTCCCCTAATGCTCATAGAACAGGCCCAGTGCCATGGTACAACAGGCAAACCAGAAAGAGTCTGGATTAGCCAAAGCTTTGTATTTCAGCAAACAGCCCATGAGGATGGAGAGATATCAGTAAGGGTAGGAAGATGCTCAAGTGAGAGCAAGGTTGGTAAGCACAGTGGATGCCCACAGCCTTCAAGGAAACAGGTGCAGGCTTAGGACACCATAGGACAACCTGTGGTGGAGATGGTCAAGGGAGATGACCAAGTTGAAAGCCCCCAACAGAGATGAGGCCTTTCTGCCATGTCCCCATAAAACCCTGCCCCAGGAAGAGCCCTGAGCCCTGTGTGCAGGACAGGACCTCCCTTCCCAGGATTTATAAACCCTTTGGGTTTATAAAACACATCCAGGATTACTCAGCATCAGAGCCACCTTGCCATTGCCTTTGCCTACCTGTCATCACTGCCTCCACTTGCCTGCTCTAACCAGCCCCAGAGTTCCTTTGTCAGGGATGGCCCTCAGGGGGACCCATTAATGCTCCAAGAAACTGTGGAGTTTGCATCGGACTGTGACTTCTGGAGAGGTTTCATCAGCTTCCTCTCAGGGCCTGAGCTTCATGGACTCATCCCCAAACCCACCAGAGGGGTCATTAACATGCCGCCTTGGGCTGGGCCTCTGCTGCTGCTCTCCTGGGACAAAGGGAGCTCATGGCAAGTGGGCTGTGCTGCAGAGAGACATCTCTGGCCAGGAGCAGCTCCTCTGCAGAGCACAGCAGGGCTGAGGGCTCTGCCTGCAGGCACCGAGGGGAGAACAGCGAGGCAGAGAGAGCTTAAAGGCAGTTGGAAATGGGAGGCTTGCTGAGAGCTCAGGGAAGGAGAAATCTTCAGAGCCCTTGACACGGTAAGTCTCTGGGTGCAGGGCAATGCCGATGCGGTTCCTGGAGGCATCTCCTCAAGCTGGCAGAGCCCACAGCTCCTGGGATGTGCCAGGTGGACTCCCTGTGCAGAGGCAAGTTTGAGTGGCTGGGAATGCAGGTGTGCAGGCAGGGGTGCCCAGTTGTGTCCTTCAGAGCAGGGTCCCTGCAGCCCAGGGGCTGTGTGCCGGGGCAGGGACTCTGCCGCCTGCCAGGGTCAGCCCTCAGCCTGCCCGGGGAGCTGCCCAGGGCACTGCAGGGAGAAGCTGTGGGTGGAAGGTGCGGCCCCCTGGAAGGGCAGGGCAGGGTCCTTCTGCTCTTGAGAGGGTGCTTTGTCTGTGAGGGCTGATTACAGCTCCAGATCGCCCCCAGGATATTTCCCAGGTCACTTTTTAAGAAGATTATCAAGGAAGAAGCTACCCCGGAGTAAAGGTGCTTCGCAGGGTTGGTGCTTTCAATTCCCTGCTGTGATGGTCGGAGGAAACAGTGATGGAGCTGTCAGGTTTGCACAGGAGACCAAGACTCCTCCAGCATTACAGTGAGTGATGAAGAGGCTTCTCAAGGCACCTGATAAAGTCACTTCACCCTTTCCTCTGCCTACAGAAAGCATCAACATCACCTTTGTGGTCTCTTCAGAGTTGATCTGCTCTTCTCCTTAAGTCCTGCCAACACAGAGGTGCCCCTGGGCAGTGCCCTGGTGCCAGGAGGTGTCTGCAGGGCAGAGCTGAGCACACAGAGGGAGGGATGGGCTCTGTGAGCAGGGACAGGGAGGAGAGGTGTGGACAGAGCACCAGCTCCTGGCAGGGACAGCTCCAGGCAGCAGAGACATGGGCAGGGAGTGGGAGGAAACTGCAGGCAAGCCCTGGGCTAGGCTGCCTTCAGGCTGCTCTCTTGTGGTCCCTCACTCTAGATGTCTGCTGGGCGCTGTCTGCTGAGCAATGAGCTGACTCTGCCTTTAGTACATCCCATCTTCAGGATTCCTGAATGTCTTCTTTGTCCGTCCCACCGAGCTTCTGTGCTGCCCCCCCCGAGAAAGGCACAGCTCTCCTATAGGATCCCAGGGATTTCTGAGCCATCCCTCGTGGGTTACCAGTCTCTTGTCAGATTCCTGTGCTTCTTTCTGAGAGAGGCCATGTCCAGTTCTAAGATCCAGTTCTAAGATCTGTCCTTTGAAATAGGACTCTCCTGCTTTCATCAAACTCTAGTTGCGCTTCCTTTTTTTTTTTTTTTTAAACACTAATCAGTATATGCTGTCATCCTCTTCTACCTCGAGGTAGCAGAAGCAAAAGCATGGAGCAAGACCTTTTGCGTCTCTTTTTCTAACAATCCACCCTTTCAGTTGTAAAAAAGAGGATCTTTGGCCCTAAAGCTAATACTCACCAGATGTGATGATGGAAACAAAAAAACTACAGAGCAACAGACATGCTCAGCCTCTCTTCTGCCACCCACTGTCTTTGGAGTGATGAGTGCAGATATTGAACATTTCCATCAAGGGTGAATTGCATCTGACAGCCCTGGTGACCATCGGGGGTGTCAAGAACCAGCTCCCATGTACTCACTGCAGCAGGGCAGAGCTGACTCCTTGGCAGCACGGGGGCAGAGATCCTGCTCCTCACAGCACACTCAGCCAGCACAAAGCAAAGAAAGGAAATGCCTTGGAATTGGGGGAGGGGGCGGGATTTCTGTGAAAAATGGAGTGGCTTTGCTCAGAGAACTCTGTCATAGCTTTCCCTGTCCTTTCCTTTTTAGGACAATGGCTCCATATTAAGAACCAGCAAATGTCCAACAGCAGCTCCATCACTGAGTTCCTCCTCCTGGCATTCGCAGACACACGGGAGCTGCAGCTCTTGCACTTCTGGCTCTTCCTGGGCATCTACCTGGCTGCTCTCCTGGCCAATGGCCTCATCATCACTGCCATAGCCTGCGACCACCACCTCCACACCCCCATGTACTTCTTCCTCCTCAACCTCTCCCTCCTCGACCTGGGCTCCATCTCCACCACGGTCCCTAAAGCCATGGCCAATTCCATCTGGGACACCAGGGCCATCTCCTACACAGGATGTGCTGCTCAGGTCTTTTTTTATTTCTTTCTAATGTCAGCAGAGTATTCTCTCCTCACAGTGATGTCCTACGACCGCTACGTTGCCATCTGCCAACCCCTGCACTACGGGACCCTGCTGGGCAGCAGAGCTTGTGTCCACATGGCAGCAGCTGCCTGGGGCACTGGGTTTCTCTATGCTGTGCTGCACACGGCCAATACATTTTCTATACCACTCTGCAAGGGCAATGCCCTGGACCAATTCTTCTGTGAAGTTCCCCAGATCCTCAAACTTTCCTGCTCACACTCAGACTATCTCAGGGAAGCTGGGCTTATTGTGGTTAGTTCCTCTTTATTCTTTGTTTGTTTTCTTTTTATTCTTCTGTCCTATGTGCAGATCTTCAGGGCTGTGCTGAGGATCCCCTCTGAGCAGGGACGGCACAAAGCATTTTCCACGTGTCTCCCTCACCTTGCTGTTGTCTCCCTGTTTATCAGCACTGGTATTTTTGCCTGCCTGAAACCCCCCTCCATCTCCTCCCCATCCCTGGACCTGGTGGTCGCCATTCTGTATTCCGTGGTACCTCCAACTGTGAACCCTATCATCTACAGCATGAGGAACAAGGAGCTCAAGGATTCGCTATGGAAACATGTTTAATGGTTTTTGTTTCACCAACAATAACCTGTCTCTCTTTCTCTGCACACGTCCCAGAGTTCATCTTAGACCAGGAGTCAGCACTTTTCCCTTGTGAAAAATCCTGCTTATATTTACTTTTCTGGTTTATATTACTTGTCTGGAGGTTTGATTGTGTTGTGTCTGACCCTTGTGCAGCACTGTGTCAGATGTGAGATGCTCAATAGCAGCTCTTCAAGATCAAGAGGATCTCTTGGTGCAGTACCTGAAGCCTGGGCTCTTCCCCTAGAGTACTGCCAGTGAAATATCCAAAGAATTGATCTTTTAAAGAGTCTGTTCTCCTTGTGTTCTCCCTGTGTTTGGGGTTAAGCTCACAGTACCATGGGGTTCCATTGGCCCAAAAGTTCTGGTTTTAAAGGTGTCCATTTGCTGTTGAGATGGTCCATCAGCTCTCCATTACATCCTCAGGCTTCTTCACATATGACAGGCCCGATGGCATATAGCAGTGTATCTGGATACGAGTTTGGAGGAGTCAGGAGAGGATGGGGACTCACCTTGTGCCCTGGGGTGGGAATGAATGGAGACACACAAAGTGGAACACCCTTAAAGGAGAATTGCCCCCAAAGTAAAGCACTAAGTTGATGTATCCACAAACAAGGACTCTACAGTGCCATGGGAGTCAGTGGGGCACCAGCGGGCATGGGGAGGGGAGAGTGGAGAGATCCATGAGCTGCCTGAGGACCCCCAGGGCCAGGACTCTTGTGTTGTGCTGGGGAGTGGGGCTGGTGGGGGCAGAGAAGGGGCAAAGGCTGTTGGGGTTAGGGGTCCCCTAGAATATGAATGCAGGAGAGCCAGAGATTGAGTGGCCTCTGTTTGCTCGTGCGCTCAGAGCCAGCACCAGCCCTGGGCTGATGGGGAGGCTGAACTGCCTCTCTGCCCCCCAGGAGCTGCTGTGTCCTTCAGAGGGGCCGGGGCTCTGGTGTGAGCGCCCAGAGCTCTGCAGCAGCACCCTGCGGTGGAAACTGCCATGGGGCCAGGGGAGGTGGCTGATGGCCTTTGCCACGATGGTGCACTGCTGGCTTCTGCTCAGCTTGTCATCCTCTGGGACCCCAAGGCCCTTCTCTGCAGCGCTGCTCTCTAGCCAGTCAGCCCCCCGCATGATGTCCACAGTGTGGCTGGACTGTCCTCCCCTAGGGACTTTCTCAGCAGCAGCTTGTCCTTCTTGGAGATCGGCTTCACCTCTGCCACAGGCCCCACGCTGCTGCAGGGTCACCGGGGACAGCAACCCCCTCTCCTGCCAGGGCTGCACAGCCCAGGCCCGTTTCTCTCTGGCCTTGGGGGCTGCAGCCATTGCTCTCTTGGTGGGAACCTCATTCATCCTTAAGTTGCCACCTGCCACCCACCCCAGTATTTCTCTGCTGTGAAGCAAAGCCATTCCACACAAGGGGTCCAATCTCTTGGTACCAGGTTTCCACGTGACAAGTCTGGAAAGGTCCCAGTGGACTGGAAGCTGGCAAATGTTGTCCCAATTTCCAAGAAGGGTGAAAAGGTCTGCCTTTGCCTGACGCAGGGATAACCCAGACTGTCTTCACTAGTGTATTTTTTATGTGCACTACGGGAACTTTATCCCCTTCTGCAGGGCGTGGGAGTTTTGACTGGGCAGGGCCAGCTCGATTGGCAGATCACCTAGTGTTGACTAACCGGGTGGCCTTTGCTAGATGTGTATCCCGATATTTGAGGGTCCCACCACCCCTTGCTCTCAAGGTAGTCTTTAAGAGCCCATTGAATCATTCAATTTTCCCAGAGGCTGGTGCATGGTAGGGGATGTGATACACCCACTCAGTACCATGGTCTTTGGCCCAGGGGTCTATGAGGTTGTTTCAGAAATGAGTCCCGTTGTCTGACTCAATTCTCTCTGGGGTGCCATGTCACCACAGGACTTGCTTTTCAAGGCCCAGGATAGTGTTCTGGGCATTGGCATGGGGCATGGGATATGTTTCCAGACATCCAGTGGTTGCTCCCACCATGGTAAGTGCATAGCGCTTGCCTTGGCGGGTTTGTGGGAGTGTGATGTAATCAATCTGCCAGGCCTCCTCATATTTATATTTCAGCCATTGTCCTCCATACCAAACAGGCTTTTCCTGTTCGGCTTCCTTGATTGCAGCGCATGTTTCACATTCATGGATGACCTCTGCAATAGCATCCATGGTTAAGTCCACCCGTCAGTCATGAACCCAACTATATGTTGCATCTCTTCCTTGATGGCCTGAGGTGTCATGGGCCCACCAAGATATAAATAATTCACCCTTATGCTGCCAGCGCAGATCCACCTGAGCCACTTCAATCTTAGCAACCTGATCCACCTGCTGGTTGTTCTGATGTTCCTCAGTGGCCCAACTCTTGGGTACGTGGGCATCTAAGTGATGTGCTTTTCCAATGAGGTTCTCTAGCCGGGCAGCAATATCTTGCCACAGTGGGGCAGCCCAGATGGGTTTGCCTCTGCGTTGCCAGTTGTTCCTTTTCCACTGCTGTAACCACCCCCACAGGGCATTGGCCACCATCCATGAGTCAGTATCGAGGTAGAGTGTTGGCCACATGCTGAACGAGAAGTTCAGCAATGTGTAAAGGCAGCTGGATGGCTTTCACCTCTGCAAACTGGCTCGATTCACCTTCTCCTTCAGAAACTTCTGCGACTCATCATGTAGGAACTCCATACAGCAACGTTTCACCTCTGATGCTTTCCCACAGTGTGACAGGACACATCAGTGAACAGGGCAGATTGCTTCTCATTTTCTGGTAGTTTATTATACGGTGAGACCTCTTCAGCACACGTCACCTCCTCTGGTGAAATTTCGAAATCTTGATCTACTGTCCAGTCCGTGATCGCTTCCAGAATTCCTGGGTGACTGGAGATTCCTCTTTGAGCCTGCTGTGTAGTCAATGCAACCCACTTACTCCATGTAGCATCAGTTGCATGATGTGTAGAGGGGACCCTCGCTTTGAACATCCAGCCCAGCACTGGCAGTCGGGGTGCCAGGAGGAGCTGTGCTTCAGTGCCAATCACCTCTGAAGCAGCTCGAACCCCTTCATAGGCTGCCAATATCTCCTCTTCCGTCGGAGCGTAGTGGGCCTCGGATCCTCTGTATCCCCGACTCCAAAACCCCAGGGGTCGACCTCGAGTCTCCCCTGGTGCTTTCTGCCAGAGACTCCAGGTAGGGCCGTTCTCCCCAGCTGCACTGTAGAGCATGTTTTTGACATCTGGTCCTGACCAAGAGCTACTGCATAAACTGTTTCTTGTTTAATTTGTTCAAAGGCTTGTCATTGTTCAGGGCCCCACTTGAAATCCTTCTTCTTCTGGGTCACTTGATAGAGAGGGCTTAGACCAGACTGTAATTTCGGATATGCATTCTCCAGAAACCCACAACATCTAAGAAAGCTTGAGTCTCCTTTTTGCTGGTCAGTGGAGACACGGCTGCTATTCTTTAGATCACATCCATTGGGATCTGATGGTGTCCATCTTGCCATTTTATTCCTAAAAATTGGATCTCCTGTGCAGATCCTTTGACCTTACTTTGTTTAATGGTGAAACCAGATATCAGAAGGATTTAGACTATTTTCTTCCCTTTCTCAAAGACTTCTTCTGCTGTGTTGCCCCATACCATGATGTCGTGAACGTATTGCAGATGTTCTGAAGCCTCACCCTGTTCCAGTGCAGTCTGGATCAGTCCGTGGCCAGTGGTAGGACTCTGTTTCCACCTCTGGGGTGCACTGGCTGCCCCTCCAGGTGAAAACAAACTGTGGCCTGCGCTCCACTGCCAAAGGGATTGAGAACAATGCATTGGTGAGATCAATTGTGGTGTACCACTTGTCTGCCTTTGACTCCAGTTCATATTAGAGCTCTGACACATCTTGATAAACTACACCAAGGCTTTACTCAGCATCAGATCCACCTGCACAGTGCCTTTGCCTACCTGTAATCACAGCCTCCAATTTTCTGCTCTAACAAATCCATGGGGAGGCTTTGTCAGCAATGGCCCTCACTGGGGCCAATTAACACTCCAAGATACTTGAGTGTTTGCTTCTGATTTTAACTCCTTGAGTGATTGGTTCAATCTCCTCACAGTATCTGAAGTTCAAGGGCTCAGCACCAAATATACCATGGGGCTAATTAAAACACAAAAAGCCCTAACGAGCTATGTGCCTTCCATTAATTTTCTTCAGGGTTTCCAGACTTGTACAGCTAATTGGAGAGGTTTCAGGAGTCTACTTAAAGTGGAAGAATTCAATGAGCACTTAATTAAAAAAAGGAGTTTTGATATTTTAGGGCTTTTTAGTTTTTCAGTTTACAGAAGTGACAGCAGCTTTCTCCAACTGATGCTGAACCAGAGGATCTTCTAAGGAGGTGTGGAAAGGTCACTCCAGCTGTCTCCCTGAGTTCCCACACTGCCTGGACAACCATTTCTCTCAGGGGCCGCTCGGGACTGGCATTCTTTTCCTACATCAGGCTTCTGCACCGAGTCTGCAGCTGAATGTTACAGCTCCTTCGCAGCAATTCCCACCCAATTTAACCTGAGGACTGGCTCTAAATAGAAACAGGAACCGTCCTAAATTTGAAAAATTGAATAAAAAATAAAACACATTCCTCAAGTGTATCTGAGTAAAAAGTTGTAAGGGGAGGAGTAAATCCTGAGAGCAAAGGAAAGTCTGCTGAAAAGGTGTCTTTAGACACAGTCCATTTCAATAGGACAGGTGGAAAGACCTGAAAGATGAGTGAGTTTCAGTGCACGGTGTAACAGAGTACTGACACCACAAGTACTTGGGAGGATCCTTATTTCTTCTAGTAATTGTAATACACATCCCCAAAAATCTCATTATCATAGAATCATTATGGCATGACTTGGGAAAAAAAAAAACAGTTGCTTTCTTGGAAATATTCAATCATTTCAGCCAGTGAAAAAGTGCTCATGTCTTTTTAAATGTGAAGAAATCTCTCTATTTATTTTTTTTTTTTTTTTTTTTTGGGCAGAGGTTCAGCATCCACTTTGCCTTATTCTTGGCCAAATTTCCTGCCCAGAGCCTTGTCACCAACTCATGCCTCTAGTGACCTCCCTGACCATCTTCCTGTGGTCACATCTACCTGGCTGGCTGTGTCTCCTGATGCCATGCCCATCTCTAGCAAATGGGGCTGGCGTGTTGTGTGGGAACATTTTACAGTCAAATGAAAAATCATTTGTCAATCTTGAAAGTATTAGGGAGTTATGACTGAGAAGGAAATGGACTTGTGTTATATGATGTGCTTGTTGACATTAGCAAAACTCTTCCTAGAAGACAGTCTCTCCTAAAAGTCCCCCTGCAACTGTGCAGAAATTGAGAGGCAAGAATAAACTCATTAGAGTGGCTGCACACTAACAAGCTCCCAGGGGAAAGGCACTGAGTGTGGAGCGCCATGGCAGGAATAAAGATTCCTGGAGGTTTAGCAGAGGCTGCCGAGGGCTGTGGGTGATGAAACTGCTTCAGGAAATTGAAGCATGGCTCCCTGGGGGCTGATTAGAGCAGAAAACCAGAGGCAGCGATTTCAGGATGACAAAGAAAGGAGACAGAGACCTCCTGTCCCGTGTAGCCCCTTGGATGTGCCTTGTCATGTGCCCAGCGCTAATCCCCAGCCCATTGCAATGGGGATGCTTTTGGTCATCACCAGCTGAGGTTTCCCTCTGGTCACCATGAGGGTAGAAGCACGCAGAGTGCCTACACACCCTGGCCCCTCCGACCTGGCATTGCCCAGCTCACCCTCAACCTTTGCTGTACCCTCACCCTAATGCCTAACCTGGAGCTCTCATCCTTCGCCCTACTCTGAGCACCAATGCCAAAGCTGAAACCCTCACCAGATGCCTGAAGCTTAATCCTAACCCCAGTCCTTAATCCTGTCCCGTGCCCCTGCCCCCCCCCATCTTCAACCCCACTCCTGAGCCTAACTCATGTTTCCCAGGAGCTAGAAGGAGGGCAGGGATTGTGAGAGAAGGCCAGGGAGATCAAGTGAGAGCGGAGCTGAGGTGAGAGGTTAGGGGCAAGAGGAAGATGAAGGCAAAGGTGACATTGCTGGAGGGCAGCTTGTGATGTCCTTTCTGCTGGAGGAAGCTGGTTGGTGAAGGAGCAGCATTGTGAGGTGCTCGAGATGCCTGAGAGTTTCATCAGAGAGAGAAGGGAGCGTGGGGAGGTCAAAGGAGATGCATGTGAAAGGGACAGCACATGATTGTTGTCTGTGAGGTCCCTACTCTGGAAATGCTAGCCTTAACCCTGGCCCTCACCTCTAGCCCTAACCCAACCCCCTATCCCACAAAGCTGACCAGTCCTGAAATCAATTACGGGAAGCTCTAAGCAGAATCACAAACCCTCACCCTGAGCCTCACCATGATCCCGAACCCTAAAGGGGGACCTCTAACCCTTAGCCCTACCCTGAGCACAAAGTAGAAACTCTCACCAGAGTTTTGGGTTCGCCTGAACCCAAACTGCCAACACAAACCTGCAACCCCTGAGCTCTAGCACCCTTGAAGGCCCCAACCTTCCACCTGTCCTCTAACCCTCACTCTAAGCTGTTTTTCCCCCAGGAGGCAGAGCGAATGCAGAGACTGTGAGGTCATTGACCAGCTGGAAGATGAACATGAGGTGACATGTGTGTGATGAGGTTGTAGGCCACAAGGCGAGGGATGGGTGGGGAAGTTACTATTAGTTCATCTGTGCCTCAGAATCTCATGGGTGAGTAAGAGGCAGGTGGCTGTGAAGGTGACTGCGAAGTCATTTCCGTGTGAGTACCCGACAGGCCAGAAGCAGGGAAAAGACTTGGGTGTGGATTGTGAGGTCACATCTGTCTCTGCAGGTGATAGGCCAGAGAAGGCTCACAGCTGAGTCTTCTGAAGTCACTTCTGCCTGAGGACATTGAAAGGCCAGCAGGCACTTGGCTTGGACATTCATGATGACATCACTTCTGCCTCAATACCAGATAGGCCAGCAGCAGGATCATCACTTGGATGTTGATTATGATGTCCTTTTGTCTCTGCAGGTGAGAGCCTGCTTGCAGCAGGCTCATGGCTGGGGTCGATGCATGTGAAGTCACTTCTGTGGGACTACCCGAGAGGACAGCAGTAGGCACAGGACATGGGCATGTTCTTCTGACGTCACTTCTGCCTGACTACCCAACAGCTGATTGGATGCATCACTCTCGCAGGCTCTCATCATGCTGGGAGACTTCGACCACCCTGTAAAAGTAGCATGGTGCGCTGTAGGCAATCCAGAAGTATCCTGGAGTGCATCAAGGATAACTTCTTAGGGCAGGTATTAGACAGCCCTACCAGAGGGGACGTGTTACTGGACCTGTTGGTCATCAACGCAAGTGAGCTAATGGGAGACATCAAGACTGGAGGCAGCCTGGGCTGCAGTGATCATGCACTTGGTGGAGTTTGCCTCCTGAGGGATATGGGACAGGCGAAGGGTAAAGTCAAGACCCTGAATTTTAGGAAAGCAAACTTCCAGCTGCTCAAGGAGTTAGTCAATAGGACCCCTGGGGAAATGTCCCTCAGGGACAAGGGAGCAGAACAGAGCTGGCAGATCTTTACAGACACTTTCCATAGAGAGCAAGAGCTCTCGATCCCCAGGTGTAAGAAATCAGGAAAGGAAGGCAAGAGACCAGCATGGATGAGCCGAGACTTGCTGGTTAAACTAAAGGGCAAGAAGGAAGGGCACAGGCAGTGGAAGCAGGGACAGGTATCCTGGGACAAGTATAGGGACGCTGCTTGGTTGTGTAGGGATGGGGTCAGGAAGGCCGAGGCGCAGCTAGAGCTGAACTTGGCAAGGGACACAAAGAATAATAAGAAGGGCTTCTATAGGTATGTCAGCCAGAAAAGGAAGGTCAAAGAAAGTGCACCCTGCTGATGAACACAACTGGCAAACTGGCAACAACAGATGAGGAGAAGGCTGAGGTACTCAACAACATTTTTTGCCTCAGTCTTTGCTGGCAACCTCTCTTGCCACACCTCTCAAGAGGGTGGGCCTCAAGGCAGGGACTGGAGGAGCAAAGTCCCTCCCACTGGAAGGGAAGATCTGGTTTGAGACCACCTGAGGAACCTGGACATACATATGTCTGTGGGACCCAACAAGATGCATCGCAGAGTCCTGACGTAGTTGCCAAGCCAGTCTCCATGAGATTGGAAAAGTCATGGCAGTCGGGGGAAGTCCCCGGTGACTGGAAAAAGGGAAACATTGCACCAATTATTAAAAAGAGTCAAAAGGAGGACCCTGGGAACTAGTGACCTGTCAGCCTCCCCTCTGTGCCTGGCAAGATCTTGGGACAGATCCTCCTGGAAGCTATGCTAAGGCACACGGAGGACGGGGAGGTGATTCGAGACAGCCAGCATGGCTTCACCAAGGGCAAGTCTTGCCAAGCTGAGTGGTGTGGCTGACATGCCTGAGGGACAGGATGCCTTTCAGAGGGACCTGGACAAGCTGGAGAAGTGGGCCCATGTGATCCTCATGAAATTCAGCAAGGCCAAGTGTGAGGTCCTGCACCTGGGTTGGGGCAGTCCCTGATATTAATACAGGCTGGGTGATGAAGGGATTGAGAGCAGCCCTGTGCAGAAGGACTTCGAGGATGAAAAAATGGACATGAGCCAGCAATGTGCACTTGCAGCCGAGAAAGCCACCCGTATCCTGGGCTGCATCAGAAGGATTGTGGCCGGATTGTTGAGGGAGGTAATTCTGCCCCTCTGCTCTGCCCTGGGGACACCCCACCTGGAGTACTGTGTTCAGCTCTGGAGTCCTCAGCACAGGAAAGACATGGAGCTGTTAGAGTGGGTCCAGAAGAAGGCCACAAAAAATGGTCAGAGGGCTGGAACACTTCTGCTATGAAGACAGGCTAAGAAAGTTAGGGTCGTTGAGCCTGGAGAAGAGAAGGCTCTAGGGTGACCTTCTTGCAGTCTTTCCATACTTGAAGGGGGCTTATAAGAAAGATGAGGATAGGCTTTTTAGTAGGGCCTGTAGCGATACGACAAAGGGTAATGGTTTTAAAGTAAAAGAGGCTAAATTCAGACCAGAAATAAGGAAGAAATTTTTTATGATGAGGGTGGTGAAACACTGGAACAGGTTTCCCAGAGAGGTGATAGATGCCCCATCCCTGGAAACTTTCAAGGTCAGGTTGGACAGGGCTCTGAGCAACCTGATCTAGTTGAAGATGTGTCTGCTCATTGCAGGGGGGTTGGACTAGATGACCTTTGAAGGTCCCTTCCAACCCAAACCATTCTATGATTCTATGTGATTCTTGAGGACAAATATGGCCAAGGACAGCTGAAGAAACATCACAACCTTGGTCTTTCTGTGCCCCTTGGCATGGAAAACTGAGCCAATGGAAATATTGACTTTAACCTGAGATGAATGGCTTGTTGGATGCCCTGTCTGTGTTGAGCATATCTGTGGTTCACGAGGGGTGATGTTGTTGTTGTTGGACTTCTGTAGCCTAAATGGAGGATGCTGAAACTACTTTCAGTGTTGGCGTCACCCTGGATGGTACTCCAGACGAGTGTGATGTTGCCTACACTAGGTCCTATTTGTTGGTGCTGAGAAGATGCTGTGCATATCTCAGGGCTTTCTGCATGGTGCTAGACCTTTGGCCATGGAACATCCTCCGCACGTCAAATCAGAAAAGCTCTGTGTAGACTTGAGGAGTGGGAAACTGGAGCTGAACCCTATCCACCAACAGCTGGAGAGTGAAGGTCTCTTTGACATTCTGTCTTTATCCGTAGTGCTAACATTATCCACTGCTTCAACTCATACTTTACACCCCCCCAGACAATTGGTGCCAAGTGGGTCACATCTCACATAGGGCCATGGGCAAGCCTTTTCTGGACTTTGTGTCCCCATCCACCCTTTGTCCCAGATCTTCTCTGGCTTCCTTCCTTGCCTTCATGCATGAGGGCCTGTGATGCTTAGCTCTGGTGTGACAACCACACTGCACATGGGAAGTTCTGGTGAGAGCTTCACTACTCGACCCATGGTATGACTTCACCCTAAGCCTCTGCAGCTCAGAAGGGAGCAGAGGGACAAGGTTTCACTCCCTTCTTTCTCTACATTGGCTATGATTTATAGGAAGGCAACAAAATAACACCTCCTAATACATTCAGCCTTGTAGTACAGACTTCTGGAAACAATTTTTGAGTTTATGATGTGAAGCAATCTCAGTGGGGATGAAAAGTGAAGGCCACCTACTTCATTTCTTTGTTCCTTCTCTGCTGGCCAAAAGAAAGCTGTAATACTGGTTTGTGTGATTTGTTGGGTTTTTTGGGGTTTTTTTTTTGTTTGTTTGGGTTTTTTTTAAAGGATAAGGAATTTCTGTATCTCTTTTTCACATCCAGACAGTTGTACAGCTTCATTTTGGACTAAACTCAGTTGTTATCACTCACTGTGAAAAGATATATTTCAGTTTTCATTATGTGTTCTTGGTTATTTTTTAAGGACTATTAATCTCTTCCATCTCCACCATGCCCAAAAAAGTCTTTTGAAAAAAAGATGCTTTCTAGAAATTAAAGCCATGCGTACAAACCTGTGGAAAATAGGAGAAATCAAAAGTTGTGTTCATAATTTATAATGCCAATGATCCTGTTGCCTGAAGTGATTATCTAAAAATCTTCCAAACTTTCTAAATCTTCAGAATACTTCCCATATTTCTTCTCTTTGATTTTTATCCTTCTTTTTTTTTTTTTTTCCCTCCACATTTCCAGTCCCAAGACTTGTGTGGTGGGTTGACCTTGGCTGGCCTCGAGGTGCCCACCAAGCTGCCCTATCACTCCCTCTCCTACACAGGACAGGAGGAGAAAAGACAAAAAAGCCCCTTGTGGGTTGAGATAAGGACAGGGAGATCACTTACTCTCATACTAAGGAGCCCACCACTGAACACAGCACTCCAGGTGTGGCCTCACCAGGGCTGACTAGAGGGGAAGGATCACCTCTCTTGACTTGCTGGCAGTCCTCTTCCAAACACAGCCCAGGGTGCTGTAGACCTACTTTGCCACGCAGCCACACTGTTGGCTCATGGACAGCTTGTTGCCCACAAGGATGCCCCATCCTGCTCTTCAAAGATGCTTTCTAACCAGTTGCTCCCCAGCCTGAGCTGGTCCATGGGATTGTTCTTGTCCATGGTGAAAAACTTGTTTTGTCTTTTCCTTTGTTGAACTTCATGAGGGACCTCTCTGCCCAGTTCTCCAGACTGTTCAGGTCTCCCGGAATGGCAGTGCAACCATCCGGGGTATCAGTCATTCATCTCAGCTTTCTATCACCCACAAAGTTGCCCTTGGTCCCATCCTCCAGGACATTATGGAAAGCTTAAATAGAATGGGACCCAGTACTAACCTCTGAGCTGCACCACTGATGACTGTCCTCCAGCTGGACTTTATGCTGTTTTGAACATTCAGTCAGTTGTTCATCTGCCTCATTTTCCACTTATCTAGTCCCTACTTGCTCAGCCAATCTGCCTTCTCAGTTAGGGGAGACAGGGTAGAGCTCCCCACATCCACCATTGTGCCTTTCTTCAAGATAGGAGGGGCACTCGCTTTTTTGCAGTCCTCAGGAACCTCTCCCAATCACCATGACCTTCCAAAGATGAATTCAAGTGGCCTTACAATGAGATCAGCCAGCCCCCTCGATGCTCATGAGTGCATCCCCTCAGGTCCCATGGCCTTATGCATGTCCATTCTTCTTAACATGTTCCCTAACCGGTGATTCCTGCAGCAAGGGTAAGCCTTCCTTACTGCAGACTTTCCCTCTGGTCTTGGGGGCCTGGGATTCCTGAAGGCTGGTCTCACCAGTAGACAGAGATGAAGTAGGCATTGAGTACCTTGGCCCTTCCTGAGTCCTTTGTCACCAGGGTCCCTGCCCCATCTAGCAGCAGGCGCACATGCTCCCTAGCCTTCCTCTTGCTGCTGGCATCATTCTCAAATTCTTTCTTGATGTCTTTACATCCAGATTAAATTTCCAGACTGAACTTGAGGTGTGCCTTGGCATTTCTTAACACCTTCTCTGAATGTTCAGGAGGTTATTGGTGCCCTCCAGTAACCTCCTGCGTGTTTTGTGCCCTACTGTGCTGCCTCCAGGCCCATGGCCAAGTGCCTGAAGTCCAAAATGAGGGCCAAGGCCTGAGAATGTGAAGCTTCTTTCAGGTGTCTGAAGAAGCCCCATCTGCTTCTTCTTCTTAATAAGGTTGGTCCATAGCAGACACCAACTACAACGTCACCCATGTTGGTCTGTCTGTTAATCCCGACCCATCAGCTCTCACCTGGCTCATCACCTGTCACTAGGCAGAACTTCATGCAGTTCCACTGCTTGTTCACTTTCAGGGCAACGCCTCATCACTGACCTGCCTGTCCTTCCTAAAGAGGCTGCCTCTACCCATGGCCACACTCCAGTGGTGTCAGCTGTCTGACCACATCTCAGTTCTCCCCATGAGACCTCAGCTCAAGAACTCCCCACAGACTCCTGACTCCTCCTGTTTGCTCCCCACACACTGTGCATTACTGCACAGGCACATCAGAAGGGTACCCAGCCGGGCTGATTGCCCTGCTCAGGTTCAGGGCTGCTCCACAGGTGCTCCCAAACAGCCCTCATCTGAACCTTTGCTTTACCTCCTATTTTGTCTTGCCGCCTTCTCTCCCTCCCAAGTTCTTCTCTTTGGTCTTCCTCAGATCCTCCCACACAAACAGCCCACCTGTTTCCCCTCTACCCACTGGCCCTGGCTTTGCTTGCCTAGCGCCCTCGTTGGGTGTTTCTAGGATGGCTGCACTGGGAATTCCTACCTTGGTCAGAAAGTCCAATAAACTAGTACCTCCTTTTATTATCTGTCCTGGTAATTCCTGGTGCTCTCACCTTGTTAGAGGCGTCACTGGGTAGGGTGAGCCACCTACACCCGTGTATTAAGAGCTGGCACAATGAAGCTTCCATCTATGGAGACCTTGAGAAACTCTGGGATTTGGCCAACAGAAACCCTACTAAGTTTTTCAAGGAGAAGTGCCCAGTCCTGCATCAGGGGCAGAATAAGCCCATGCATCAGGGCAAGCTGGGACCTGACTGCCTGGGGAGTGACCCTGAGGAGAAGGCCATGGACACTATAGGAGATGCCATGGGAGCCGGTGGAGCATGCTCACCATGAACAAGACCAGCTGCCTATGGGGCTGCATGCACCAAAGCGTGGCCACCCAGATGAGGGGAGATACCTCCCTCCCTTGATTCAGCACAGTTGTGATCAAATCTGGAACAGTGTGTCCTGGTGTGGGGCTCCTTTTCCTGGAAGAGAGGAGAGGAACTGGAGAGGGTCCAAAGGAGGTCTGCCAAGATGGCCTTCAGGGCCTGAAGCACATGACCTGTGTGCAGAGACAGAGAGACCTCTGCTCCTTTAGCTTCGTGCCGTGGGGGCTCAGGGCACTGTAGCAATAGCCTGTGACTGCTTGAAGAGAAGATCAGGTTGGAGAATATCTAAGGACCCTGAAGGTGCACAAGTCCATGGAACCTGATGAGATGTATCCGCGGGTCTTGAGGGAACTGGCGGATGAAGCGGACAGGCCACTCTCCATCATATTTGAGAAGTCCTGGCAGTCCGGCGAAGTTCCCGCCGACTGGAAGGGGGGGAACATAACCCCCATTTTTAAGAAGGGTAAAAAGGAAGACCCAGGGAACTACAGGCCGGTCAGTCTCACCTCTGTGCCTGGCAAGATTATGGAGCAGACCCTCCTGGAGACTATGCTCAGGCACATGGAAAACCAGGAGGTGATTAGTGACAGCCCAGGGAAGACCCAGGGAACTACAGGCCAGTCAGCCTCACCTCTCTCCCTGGGAAGGAGATAGAGCAGCTAATCCTGGAAACATTCTTCCAGGCACACTGTACTGGTTTTGGCTGGGATGGAGTTAATTTTCTTCGTGGCAGCCCCTGTGGTGCTGTGTTTGGGATTTATCACCAAAACAGAGTTGCCAACACACCGATGGTGTAGCTATTGCTGAACCATGTTTGCACAGCATCAAGGCCTTCTCTGCTCTCTCTCTTCCTCCCCAGTGAGTAAATTGTATTTGTGGATAAGGGAAGAGCAGGGGACGGCATTCAGCAAGACAAAGATTTACACTGTGTATTGGTGGTGGTGTCCAGGGTTTGGCAGCAGGGGGGATGCGGGGGTGTCCTCTGTGAGAAGACACCAGGGGCTGCCTCCCTGCCAGACAGAGGTGGATCCAGCCACCTCCAGGCAGATCCACCACTGCACAGAAACGAGCCCATCAGTGAAGCTGGTAGGACCTTTACAAAAGCATATTTAAGAAAGGACACAACTGCCAGAATGGGAGAGGAGTAAGGGAGACAAAATGTGAGAAACAGCCCTGCAAGCACGGAGGTTGGTGAAGAGGGAGGGGGAAGAGGTGCTCCAGGCACAAGAGCAGATAGTTTCCTGCAGCCCATGAAGAATATCAGAGTAGAGCTGGTATTTCCCTGCGGCCCATGGAGAAGACCATGGTGGGGAAAGTAAGCCCTGCAGTCTGTCGAGGACCCAACACTGAAGATGTTGGACAATTCCTGAAAGAATGCTGGATGGAGGACAGCCCATGCTGGAGCGGGTTTGTCTTGAAGGACTGTAGCCCATAGGAGGGACCCCATGGGAAAAGTCTTAGAGGGAAGGAGCAGCAGAGAGGAACTGTTATGGACTCACCACCACCCCCATTCCCCATCCCCCTGCCCTGCTCAGCAGGGAGGAGATAGAGGAGTTGGGAATGAAGGAGTGAGTGAAGTGGAGCCAGGGAGAAAAGAGTGGGAGGAGGCCTTCCCTGGGGAAGGAGGTAAGGTCTTCCACCAGCCCCACGCTTCTTCCACGGGCAGCCTTTGTAGTTGCACATGCCTGGTCTGCCCATTTACCTTCACCACTGTCCCGTTTGTACAAGGCCCACAGACATCTTGGCATGCCCAGTGTAAGCTGGCCTCCACCAAAGCTGGAGCCCACCTGGCCTTGGGGTCAGGGAGGAGCCAGGTCCCCTCTGCTCGGGGCTGGGCACAGCTTTCCCCTGGGAACCTCCCTGAGGAGCACTCCTCCTGGGTGCCAGCCTGTGGCCTGGCACGGGTGGCACGGGGACCAGGGCTGCTGGGGCAGGGCTGAAGTAGCTCAGCTGGGAGAGCGTTAGACAGAAGATCTAAAGGTCCCTGGTTCAACCCCGGGCTTCAGCAATCATTTTCTCCCTTAGATTTTTGCAGACCTGTCTGCCTTCCTCCAGCCTGCCCCAGCCCTGCTTGCTCCTTCACCTCTTGCCAGAGCACTGTCCCACCTCTGTAGCTGCAGCCCTGCAGCTCAGAAGGAGCCTTCCTCCAGCACCACGAGTCCCCAGCCTCCCCCTGGGCAGGACTCTCCATTCAGTGCTCCTCTGGGGTGGTCTCCAGCTCTCCCCTCTTCCCTGCTCCACAGGGATCAAGATCTCTCTGCTGCACAGTCTCTGCAAAGACCCTGTCTCTCTCCTCTTTGTCATTCTCCATGGTGCACAGACTGCTCCTCTCCTCACACCCCCCTTCACCTGGTTCTCAGTTCCCAGACCAGAGGCCACTGTCCCCCCCCACTCCCGGGCAGAGGCACTCCCTGGAGCGGAGGCCTGAATGGCAGCACCCTTCCTCTGGAGGTCTGTCGCAGCGAGACCTCTGATGTGCCCAGGACAGCTAACCAAGCCGTGCTGAGGATCACCCACTGCAGTGCATGGGCGTCGTGTGTAGTCCCACGCTGTCCTGAGCAGAGTTTCTTGCCCCCCTTGACCCGCCTGCTGCAATGACTGATGAAACACCTCTGTGCTCCTCTCTGGGCATCAGCCCCAGGGCGATGGAAGCCTGCCCTTCACCCCACCTCCAGGGATGCTGGCGGGGAGGGGGGGTGCAGGGGGAGGCCCGCTACCTGGATGAGGGGGTGAGAGGTTTCTGTCCCCATGTCCCCCCACTGCACACCCTGGGGTGCCATCAGAGCCTGGGGACACCTCACCCCAGGCAGGGTGTTTCCCTCACCCTGTTGCTCTGCTCCTCCTGTGGAGCTGGGGACAGATGGGAGACAGACGGCTGTTGCCCTGGGTGGCAGAGGAGGCTCGGGGGCTTTCTCCTCTCCATCAAGCCCAGAGTGGGTCAGAGCATGGGAGCAGCGCCTGCAGCAAGAGCCTCCTTCTGCCCCATTGCCCTGCCGAGACGTGGAAGGGGCAATGCTCTACAGTGCATCCCTGTGCCAGGATCAGGCCCCTGTGGAGAGGCCGTCCTGACTTCCCCCATCTCAGGAGGCTTCAAATGCTGTTTTCTGCAGAGGGTCCCCGGGCACCCAGGGGACAACAGGGCTGTGCTTGTCATAGACATGTCACGGCAGCAGAGTGTCTGTCCTGCTGGCAGGCGTGAAGGGGATGTAGCTCAGCGGCAGAGCGCCCGCTTCGCATGTGGGAGGTCCTGGGTTCGATCCCCGGCATCTCCAAGGGTGCTTTTTCCCCCAGTGCCCAGCCTCAGGCGGGTACAGGCTGGAGCTGGAGCACTGGTCCTCTCCAGGCACTGTGGGCCTGCCCTGCCCACCCAGGGCCTGTCTGTGGGGTGAGGAGGGCTGTGTGCGCTGCCTCTGCTGAGCCACCTCCCAGAGGTGCTGGACCTGAGCTCAGGTGCAGATCCCATCCCAGCTGGGAAACACCCCCCTGTGCCAGCAGCTAGGGGTGTCTGAGCTGGACCAGCCTGGACAGGCCTGTGGCACTCCCAGCTGGTGGAATGGCATTTCTTACCCTGTCCCTGTCTCCAGGTCTCTTTCCCTCTGCCATCACCACTGCCTTGAGCAGAGGAACCCAGAGGTGCTGAGGTCAGGCACAGCCCTGCAGAGGTGGGACTGCTGGGGCTGGTACCCACCTCTTCTTCCTGGGGGTTTGGTGTCTCCGTCCAGCCCATGCTGGTGGGATCAGGGAGACACAGGGCTGTCCAAAGCCATGCACAGGCAGCAAGGGCCAGGAGATGGTGCCTCAGCTGTTCCCCCACCAAAACCACCTGCAACCCAAATGGGACATGAGACATGGCCTTCTGCTGCAGGGTGCTCAGTGCCCCCCAGCAACGGTGGGCCCAAATTCAGAGAAATAAGGTATAAAAGTGAAGTACAGAAGAAGGGCAGTGGGGTGGGGATATCTTCTGAACACAGGATGTTTGGTGCCAGTATGGACACTGAGCTGCGGACTCAAGCCGCCCCAGGTGGGGACCAGGGAGAAGAGCCCAGTGTCTGCCCCATGCCACCTCCCTGCCAGCTCTGCCCTCCCCCAGGGGTAATATTTCTCCCTTACGCTGGCACCTGGCAGAGCTTTGTCTCCTCCTCCTCCTCCTCCTCCTCCTCCTCCTCCTCAGGGAGATGAGCCACAGAGCCCAGGGGTGTGTGTGAGGGGGCAGCACACCTGAGCAGAAAGAGCCCGTTTCAGGGCATTTTGGGGCCTGAACAGTCTGGCCCTGTGGGCTGGGTCTGTTCTCTGCAGCAATGTGGGATCATCACTGTACCCCAGATCTGTGCTTGCTCCTGCAGCAGCTCCCCAGGACCTACACAAGGGGCCTGATGGTGAGACCCCAACCCTCTGCACTGCTGCCTCACGCTGGGCAGAGCACGGCTGTGGAAATCCCTCAGGAGAGGAGAGTTATCAGGGAGAGACCCTCAAGGTCATCATCATGGGTGACACACATGGACACAGCAAACACAGCCTCCTTCCCTTGGGAAAGTCCCACTGGGCAGGCTCCAGCCCTGCATCTCACAAGGCCAGGGACTGCCAGCAGGAAAGCTTTAGGGACCAGGGCAGAGAGGTCTGTGACCCTGGGCTTTCCCCATATCCCTCAAGGTTACCCCAGGGGTGGAGGAGCTCCCAGCAAGGAATGGGGCAATGCTGCTGTGGGAGATGCTCTTGGTGACAGCTGCCTCCTCCCCTCTTCTGCTCTAGGGCCAGATCCTGGTGTTTGCAGTGCTACCCACCTGGGGCTGCTCCCCTGCAATGGCCACCCAACACACCTTCTGGTCTGCAGCAGAGAAGCCCATCAGGGAAGAGCTTGAGGGGTCTGAAGACCCACCGGTGGGACCTGGGAGGGCAGTTTGGGTTTCGGGTTCCCGCCCAAGTGTCAAACCCTTCACCCTACCCAGCTCCTGCGTGAGTCATTTCTCTGCCCATGGGAGCTGGGGGAGGTGAAAGCCCCAGCCCAAGGAGAGGGACCCTGGCTCAGCTCCCAGCAGTGCCGGCTTTAGGGGAGGGACACAAAATACCCTCTGCCATGGAAATGTGCCCAAATTAGCAGCCTCCCAGACAGGACCTTCTCCAGAGCAGGGGCTGGATGATGGCTTTGGGCAGCAGCCCATGTCTCCTGGGGATCCTTTCTCCCTCCCCTGGACTCTCCCTCCTCTGCCTCCCACAGCACTGAGGGAAAGGTCCCCCCATTGCTCCTGCTCTCATCCCCCCTGCACCTGCACACAGGTACTGCCCCAACACAAACCCTCACTGACACCCCTGGGAGGCAGCAGGAGGGCAGGGCTGGGGGCTGGAGCGCAGCAGGATGAGGGGGTCCCAGGGCTGCCGTGGGGCCTTACAGTCCCTGCCCAGGAAGGAGGCAGCTCGGGGATCTACCAGCACTGCTCCAAGCTCTGTGAGGGCCCAAGGGAGCAGGAACAGCTCATGGAGACTGGGGACCTGGCAGAGCCAGGGAAGGGGCAATCCCAGCCCCGTGTGCCCCAGCAAGTGCCTCTGTACCCTGTGCCAGGACAGTGGGGAGCAGAGCTGCCTCCTAACCACTGTGGGAGGTGATCCATGGGATGTGAGACCCCCTGGGGCTGGATGGGGTGTTCAGGGCACCGCAGCCACCTTAGGGCTCGTTTCTGTGGGGCCACAGCCCAGGGTTCACCCCAACACAGCAGCTCTGTCATGGCCTCTGTGCCACGGGACCAGTGTGGCCCAGGCAGGGCCTGGGGGAAAGAGCAGCTGGGGAACCCCTGGGTGAGGAGATGGGTGCTTCCTCTGGGGTGCATCATGGGACCTTGCAGAGAGCCATTTTTGCTGGAAACTGTGGCTGGCAGGATGGAAATGTCTCTGTCAGCAGGAATATTCCCCAGGGAACATGGGCTCTCGCAGCTCCACAGCCTGACCCTGACCCCAGGCTGAAGAGCATGAGGCAAGAAGACGAGACCTCCTCAGCTGGGCTGGCCAAGCCCTGCTGCCCAACATGGCCCCCCGGCCCTGCAGTGCAGGCACTAGATAGAGCAGGGTGCATTCATGGGGTGGGGAAACGTCTCCAGCAGCACAGTCCCCGTGGCAGCCCTCCATGCCTCCACCCACAGCAGCCCTCCATTTGGCAGCCCCCCACCAGTACCTGCCCCTGCACAACCTCGGTCGTGTCCCATGCAGGTGTCAGCAGTCAGCCGTGTGGTGGGATCTGCAGGGTGTGGGACAGAAGAGAGACAGCACTGGGCTGGCCGTGCCCCAGGACAGGCACTGAGCCCAGCAGGAGGACGGAGCTGGCCCCACAACCAAGGTCCCTCCCCAGGGCTGGGTGTATGGCCAGAGAGGGAAATGGACGATGCGTGGGGCGGTTTCTCCCACTTGCCCTGGGGCAGCTTCCCCAGTGTGTCCAGGGAACATGGCACAGAGCAGCTCCTCTCTCCTGCACCTGTGATGACTTGCTTCCTTCTCAAGGAGATCAGGCTCTGCTCCACAGGCCCACTGGAGCAGGTCCTCCCCCTGGATGGTCACAGAGCTCCGATAACGTCAGGCTGTTCCTGTCCTGGGCACTTTCCAGTCCAGCCCATCCCCTCCCCGGCTCTCCCCCACCTTCCCTGCCCTCTCCCCAGCGCAGCCCAGCAGAGCAGCCCAGTCTGGGCTGGCAGTCTGGGCTGCTGCAGAGCTCTGGGCACTCAGCCCACAGCCCCAGCCCCTCGGAAGGGCACAGCAGCTGCTGGGAGGCAGAGGGGGGGCTCAGCCTCCCCATCGGCCCCAGGCCTGCAGCTGGCCCCAAGTGCCAGCGCAGGCCACTCCCTCTCGGCCTCTCCTGCATTGACGCTGCAGGGGATCCCCAGCCCTGACCGCCTTTGCCCCATTCTGCCTCCCCGCCAGCCCTGCTCCCCAGGACACCAGCAGAGTCCTGGCCCAGCGGCTCCTCAGGCACCTCCTGCATCTCTCCACTCTCCTGCCCTGTGCCTGCTGCATCTTCACGGACTCCCACAGCACTGCAGAGTCTTTCTTTGTGGGTACCTGGAGTAGAGTGCTCTGCCCTGGGGGGACTTCATCTCAGGGTCTTTCACCTTCTGAGTCTCCATTCACTTCCCACCCCAGAGTACCTGCAGTGTCCCCATCCTCTCCTGACCACACCAGATTCCTTTCCACTCTGCCATCAGCCCCGTCATACCTGTGACAGCCTGAGGAAGGGGACTGGGAGCTCATGCACCATTTCCAATGCCCCTGGACACCAAGACGAGAGCCTTCAACTAAGTGTCTAACAGTGATAACATGAGATTATTTCCCCAAACAGAAGGAGAAAACAAGGCGGAAGAGACTTGGAAAGTGCAATTCCTCTGGCTTGTTCTTAGCCACAACTGTATCAAGGAGAGCCCAGGCTGCAGGCACCTCCCTCAGGAGATCCCCTTTTCTTGCAGAGATGCTATTAGGAAGGCAAAAGGTGACACATGGCTCTTCAAGGATCAGACACAACAGGACAGAGCCTCAAGAGAAGTGCTATGAACCAAAGCAATTACCTCTAAGTATGATTATCAGAGAAAAAAATAAAACCCAAGGAGATGCATAAAATATACCATGGGCACTCTGCAGACAACGGGAGACAAATTACTGTTGGTGGTGCAAGGTCCATTGGATTAGTTTCCTCAGGGCCTCCTTGAGCTCCTGGTTCCTCATGCTGTAGATGACGGGGTTCACTGCTGGAGGAACCACCGAGTACAGAACTGCCACCACCAGGTCCAGGGATGGGTAAGAGATGGAGGGGGGTTTCAGGTGAGCAAATAGGCCAGTGGTGACAAACAGGGAGACCACAGCCAGGTGAGGGAGGCACATGGAAAAGGCTTTGTGCCATCCCTGCTCAGAGGGGATCCTCAGCACAGCCCTGAAGATCTGCACATAGGACAGCACAATGAAAACAAAACAGCCAAAACCTAAAAAACAGCTTAATATAAGAAGCCCAACTTCCCTGAGGTAGGTGTCTGAGCAGGAGAGCTTGAGGATCTGGGGGATTTCACAGAAGAACTGGTCCAGGTCATTACCCTGGCAGAGTGGTATAGAAAATGTATTGGCCGTGTGCAGCACAGCATAGAGAAACCCACTGCCCCAGGCAGCTGCTGCCATGTGGACACAAGCTCTGCTGCCCAGGAGGGTCCCGTAGTGCAGGGGTTGGCAGATGGCAACGTAGCGGTCGTAGGCCATGACAGTGAGAAGGGCGTACTCAGCTCCAAGCAGGAAGACAATCAGAAAGACTTGAGCAGCACAGCCTGCATAGGAGATGGACCTGACGTCCAATAGGGAATTGGCCATGGCTTTGGGCACTGTGGTGGAGATGGAGCCCAGGTCGAGGAGGGAGAGGTTGAGGAGGAAGAAGTACATGGGGGTGTGGAGGTGGTGGTCGCAGGCTATGGCAGTGATGATGAGGCCATTGGCCAGGAGAGCAGCCAGGTAGATGCCCAGGAAGAGCCAGAAGTGCAAGAGCTGCAGCTCCCATGTGTCTGCGAATGCCAGGAGGAGGAACTCAGTGATGGAGCTGCCATTGGTCATTTGCTGGCTCTTGGCAAGGGGTCTGGTTGAAAAAAATGAAAGGACAGGGAAAATTAGGACATCTTCCTCTGAGCAAAGCCACTCCATTTTTCATAGAAACACCCCCCAATTGAAATGCATTTCCCTTCTCTGGTTTCTGCTGGCTGAGTGTGTTGTGAGGAGCTGAGGAGTCAGCTGTGCTCAGCTGCAGTGGGTACGTGGAGCTGGTTTGTGACACATCCAATGTTGACAACCGATGTCAGATGTAATCCACCTTTAATGGAAAAATTAAAGCTCTGCACTCATGACTCAGAAGAGCGCAGGCTGCCGAAGACAGGCTTAGCCTTTCCTTAGAAGAATTTTGTCTGTGGTTTTTATTTTCAACCATCACATCTGGGGAGAGCTCTTTTGAGGGGTAGAAATACTCATTTTAGGTTGGAAAAATGGGAAGAGGACAGCAATGGGAATGTGACAGGACAGGCAAAAAGGCTCAGCTCTTTGTAGCTTAGTGCAGAGTCAGGAGAGATGCAGTGTCCATTAGACTGTCACCCAGCTGCCCTGCACTTTTACTTCTGCTGCCTTGAAGATGATGACAAACAGAAATTACTTTTAAATAATCCCCCAAAACTAGACTGTGATGAGATGGGGAGTCCTGGTTCAAAAAGCAGATCTGCAAATGGTTCTTTTTTCCCAGCCCAGGGGTGCAGTTCTGATTGAGAGAGAAGGACAGAGCCCCTCTCAGAGGGAAGCAAAGGCCTCTGAGAGGAGAGAACTGACCTCCAAGGGAAAGCTCAGCACTCCCTGGGATCCTACAGCACAGCCTGCTCTTCTGGGGCAGCTCCCAAGCCCAGCAGCACAGGCAAAGCAGACAGTCAGATGTCCTGAAGATGGGATGTCCTAAAGGCAGAGTCAGCTCATTGCTCAGCAGACAACACCCAGCAGACATCTAGAGTGAGGGACCACAAGAGAGCAGCCTGAAGGCAGCCTAGCCCAGGGCTTGCCTGCAGTTTCCTCCCACTCCCTGCCCATGTCTCTGCTGCCTGGAGCTGTCCCTGCCAGGAGCTGGTGCTCTGCCCACACCTCTCCTCCCTGTCCCTGCTCACAGAGCCCATCCCACCCTCTGTGTGCTCAGCTCTGCCCTGCAGACCCCTCCTGGCACCAGGGCACTGCCCAAGGGGATCCCAATGCTCCTTGAGAAGTGCCATGGCAAATGTCCCAGGGGCGATCTCAAGCTGTAATCAGCCCTCACAAACAAAGCACCCTCTCAAGATCAGAAGGACCCTGCCCTGCCCTTCCAGGGGGTCGCTCCTTCCACCCACAGCTTCTCCCTGCAGTGCCCTGGGCAGCTCCCAGGGCAGGCTGAGTGCTGACCCTGGCAGGTGGCAGAGTCCCTGCCCCGGCACACAGCCCCTGGGCTGCAGGGACCCTGCTCTGCAGGACACAACTGGGCACCCCTGCCTGCACACCTGCATTCACAGCCACTCAAACTGTGAGCTGTGGGCTCTGCCAGCTTGAGGAGATGCCTCCAGGAACCGCATCGGCATTGCCCTGCACCCAGAGACTTCCCGTGTCAAGGGCTCTCAAGATTTCTCCTTCCCTGAGCTCTCAGCAAGCCTCCCATTTCCAACTGCCTTTAAGCTCTCTCTGCCTCGCTGTTCTCCCCTCGGTGCCTGCAGGCAGAGCCCTCAGCCCTGCTGGGCTCTGCAGAGGAGCTGCTCCTGGCCAGAGATGTCTCTCTGCAGCACAGCCCACTTGCCATGAGCTCCCTTTGTCCCAGGAGACCAGCAGCAGAGGACCAGCCCAAGGTGGCATGTTAATGACCCCTCTGGTGGCTTTGGGGATGAGTCCATGAAGCTCAGGCCCTGAGAGGAAGCTGATGAAACCTCTCCAGAAGTCACAGTCAGATGCAAACCAGCCTTTGGGCTGGTGGTCTCTGCAGCTCTGTCGTCTTGTGCTTCTCATTGCAACCCTGTCACCTCCATAGGAAAAAGTCAGGCTTGGGATGAGCTTCTCAGGTCTTCTTCTGGCTCCCAGAGGTGCTCATCCCCTTTGCACCACCTTGAAACACATCTTGGCCTCTTGGCCTGGCAGTTTCTACTGGGTGGTCACTGTAGATGCTCCTTCTACTGCCCTGCTTCCCTCCTAATGTGGACTCCAATGTCACCTCCGTGTCAAGCGGTCCTTTACCTGCAAGAGCAGCTGCAAAGCTCAGAAGCCAGCTGGGCTCTTCTCCCAGCAAGGCACTAGGTTAAATGGACCTGGGATTTGTGTCTCCCCTTGGGAGCAGTGCCGTGAAGCGGGTGCTTCCAGGTCTTGGTCACTCTCATCCCCAAATCAATGCCTAGGCATGTCCTGTTGACTGTAGGAAGAACCTGCTTGTCCTGGAGATGTTTGCTCATAGGCACACATCTCCTCCTGCCTGTTGTTAGCTGTTGAAATGACCCCATGTAGAAAACCAGGTGGAGGCCATGGAAACCTGCTGGGTGCCCCCAGCTTTTGCTAGATGCCATCAGCACCCAGCTGGGCTTCCAGTCTTCTCTCTCACTCCACCCTCTTGTGTCCAAATGCAGCATGGACTTCCCATGGAAGTGAAGACATGCAAGTGTGGTGCTGCCATTGAGGGAACTGACCACAAACCTGAGACAGGCCTCATGCAGAAAGAAATGAAAGTCAATCCTCCTGGCTCCACAGCCCCAGCGGGCTTCACCCGTCCACTCAACCCTCCCGCAGAGCCACGGGCATGGGGAAAATACCATGGCTGGCCAAGGCAAAGGTCTATGTGTCCTGTGGCCCCATCGTGGGACATAGGAAAAGACGTGGTGGGTAATTGCTCTTTCTGAATGCAACACCGAGGATAAAAGAGAGAAAGGGTCCATCCTGGAGAGCCCTCTCTCATGGAGAAATGAGCTGGAGAGGTGCCCGTTGCCTGCCTGCGTTGGTCTTGTGAGAGATTTTCTCCATTCATCCCTCCTGCTGGGGATCTACACTGACAAAGAGGTCTACCATGCTGTAAGGGGCATTCAGCCTAGTTTGGGAGGAGATCTTCTTGAGAGCCTAAGGGAGGAACCTGCCCTGTGTTCCAGGCAATTCTAGACCTGATGAAAGAGGAATGGGAGGATATGGAAGAGTTCTTCTGGGGCCACCTTCGGAAAGACGTGGTGTGCCTGGCAGAAGCACTCAGCAGAAACACACAAGATGCCATGTTGCCTGTTCCTCTGTTTCTACAGCACCTGAGATGGAACAACCCTGCAGGTAGAGTGATGCTGGGAAGCTCTGGGAAGTCACCAACAGGTGTGCGGTCGTTAGGTTTTAACCGGGACCGGTGTCATTGGTTCCTCCTTCCCGGGACAGTCTCCATGCCAGGAAACCAATGAGAAGACAAGGAGGACCATGAGGGCGGTGAGCTCATCCAAAGCGCTCAGGCCAGACCAGCTTGAGGCCATAAGCAGATTGGGAGATAGTTTGCTCCAAGTAGGCATCTGTGTCATCCTTTCTGCTCTCGGTTCCTCTTCTTTCTACGTCATTGTACTCCTCGCTGTCAAGGAACCCAGCAGAGCTCTGGGCAGACCTCAGGGTCTACAGAGAAAAGCTCACGTATTCCTTTGTGTCTTCTACAGACAAGAGTGTAGTCTTGAGCATCCTGCAGGAGGAAAAGGACCGAGAAGATTGGGAAACCTCCTTCAAAGCCCTGGCTCAGCCCTTCTTCCAGGTACGCGTGTGCCCACCTGCTGCTCACAGGTATCACGTACCCAAAGCACCGCTTTGCTGGTGGTCGCGTCCATTTCCAGACACATCCGCTGAGCTCAGGGTGTTCCCACGTGGAAGAAAAGAGATCGGTCCCCTCTTTTTTGAGCTGGGACCTCGTCCTGCTGTGGTCTCCTGCTCTGCTCCTGCAGACAGCTGGCTTCCTGGGTGCTTTTTATATGCCGATTCAGATCCCCCTTGGAAACCAGATGGGTTTCTTCCCTTGGAGAAAATCACCTGTAGGTTTCTCCCTGAGCAGTTCTGTTCTTGTCCCTTTGGTGGCAGGTTCTCACCATGCCCCCCACTTCTCCAGAGCCCTCGTTGCTTTTCTTTGCACTAAGACCCCATGAATCCCCTCGGGCTGCTTGGGCAACGAGGGGGGTGGCTCCTAACGACCCTGGGTTCTTGCAGGAATGGGAGCAGAGCCTTCACTCTGTCAAGGAGCGGCGGATGAATGAAGGTCCCCATGGCTCCCCCAGAAGGGGAGCTGGGGGGGGCAACTGGGAGATGTGATGTGGTGCGCAGTGCTCCCAGTGCCCCCCAGTGCTTCAGCAGTGCCCCTTGATGCTCCCAGTGCTGCCCCAGTGCTCCAAGTGCTTCCCCATAGCTCCCTCCAGTGCCACCCCAGTGCTCCCAGTATGATTCCCTGGCTCCCCCAGTGCCACCCCAGTGCTCCCAGTATGGCTCCCTGGCTCCCCCATAGCTCCCTCCAGTGCCACCCCAGTGCTCCCAGTATGGCTCCCTGGCTCCCCCAGTGCTCCCAGTGCCACCCCAGCCCCGCCCCCTCTCCCCCTCCCCTGCCGTGACTCCGCCCCCCGCAGAGCGCGGGAGCCCCACCCGCTGTCGCGCATGCGCGGTCGGACCGGCGGGGAAGGCGCCGCTGCAGCCCAGACCCGGTGGGCGGCTCCGTCCGGTACGGGGAGGGCGTGGGGGGATGTTGGGGGGGGGTGTTGGGGGGGTCGGGGGGATCGGGGGTGTTCCCGGGAGGGGGAGGGGAGCGGGGGTGTCAGCGGGAGGGGGAAGGGTGTGTGTGAGGCAGAGGAGTGGGGGGAGGGGTCTGTGAGGGGAGGAGGGAGGGGGAAGCTGTGAGGGGGGAGGGGCTCAGTGAGGAGAAAAGGGGCGGGAAAATGGGCCACACGTGTGTTCGTGTGTGTGTGTGTGTGTGTGCACCCGCAGGCGTGTGGCTCCCTGTCAGCACCACCGCCTGCCTGGCCCCGTTGCCGGGGGACTCCACCAGTGCCCCCCACCTCCAGGGACACCTGCCTGGGGGCTCCACACACACCCACCACGGCCACAGCCGCCTCGCCGGGGGCTCCACTGACAGCCCCCATGGCCGGGAGCTCCGTTGGACAGCACCATGCTGTGTCTGAGCCCCAAAGGCTCCCTAAATCAGTGTGTTGGATCCCCAAAGCTCCCAAACTCTGAGCCCAAAACCTCCCTACACTTGCCGGGGGCTCCACTGACAGCCCCCATCGCCAGGAGCTCCGTTGGACAGCACCACGCTGGCTCCTAAGGGCATCGACCACCACTATCACCGCAGCCACCAGCCTCTCCTCCATCACTTCCTGGGGAGGGGGCTCCCCGACAGGGCTCCCCATCCTCTGCGTGCTACCTTGATCTGTGGGGATCACAAAGGCTGCAGAGGACCCAGGACAGCCCTTGTCCTCTCTCTGGTCACAGCTGGACCTCAGTCATCCAGCTCAGCCCCAGGTGAGGAGCTTTGTCTGGGAGTGACTTGTGGGGTGAGAGCTGGCAGATGGGTGGGGGAGGTTGTCCCAAGAACATGTCCTGGTGGTGTGGTGTAACCCAGTAGGCAGCTCAGCCCCACACAGCTGCTCCCTCCCTCCCTCCCTCCCAGCAGGATGGGGAAGAAGAATCCAAAGGGTAAAAGTGAGTGAACTCGTGGGGTGAGATGAAGGCAGTTTCACAGGTAAAGCAAAAGCTGTGCACACATGCAAAGCCAAATCAGGAATTCCTTCACCACTTCCTAGCAGCAGGCAGGGGTTTAGCCCTGGGCAGGAAAACAGGGCTTCATCAGGAGTAACAGTTGCTTGGGAAGACAGAAGCCATCTTCCAAACGTCCCCCCTTTCCTCTTTCTTCCCACAGCTTTTTTGCTGAGCATGACGTCATGTGGTCTGGAATATCCCTTTGGTCAGATGGGGTCAGATGTCCCAGCTGTGTCCCCTCCCAACTCCTTGCCCACCCCCAGCCTACTCGCTGGCGGGGCAGGGTGAGAAACAGAGAAGGCCTTGACGCTGTGTAAGCACTGCTCAGTGACAGCTAAACCATCGGTGTGTTATCAGGACTCTTTTGGTCACAGATCCAACACACGGCACCGTATGGGCTGCTATGGAGAAAATTAACTCCATCCCTGCCACAACCCGTGCAATAAAGCCCATCCTCCTCCTGGCACGCCAGTGGCACGCAGCAGAGAGGAGAGTTTGGGCACACTGGAGGGGCTGTTGCATCCCACAGGCCTTTGATCCCATCTCTTGTCACTGCCCGACTGCAGCCAGCCCCCAACCCCCACCTGCCCGGATGGGCTCCCAGCAGCAGAGACATGTTGGTGCAGGGGGCAGACGGGGATTTTGGAACAGGACTGGGGAGAAAGGGTTGAATGTTTCCCAGGACAAGAGTCGAAATCTCTCTCCTCTCTCCCCAGCTGTGCTGTCTCCTGCCTGATGTCATAATGCACCTTCAAATGATGCGGGCTGATGTCACAGGGGGATGCCCCACATCACAGGGAGGTCTCCCCAGCGCCACGTGGGTGCTGGCATTTCCCGGCGAGGCCTGGGAGCTGCTGGGCACTGCTCAGGGGCTCTCCACTGCTGCCCTTCGGAGCTGCTCCACAGCCAGGAGCAGGGTCAGGAGGCAGCGGGGCTGTGCTGGGGGACCCTCGCTGACAGGCAGAGCGGAGGCACGTCAGAGAGGAGTTTTGGGAGAGGAGCTGCGAAGAGCATCCCTTTCCCTGAGCTGAGGGCAAGCAGCCAGCGCGATGGAGGGCTGCTGCACCGTGGCCGTCAGCTTGGAGCTGAGCAGCTCGTTCCCCACGCTCCTGCGGCTCTCCACCAAGGGTAAGGGGTTTGGGAGCTCCTTCCCCAGGGGTCGCACTGGGGCTGTCCGCTGTCAAAAGCTGCGGGGGGTGGCTGGACAGGGCTGCGGGCTGCCACAAGAACCCTGCCCGAGGGTCCCACAGGGCTCGGGGGACAATGTAGCAACCAGAACTCCCGGCTGCCCGCAGCCCCCAGGCTCCCATGGGCATGGCTTGGTCCCCTGGCGAGGGGGGCCACCCAGGGCCAGCTTTTCCTGGGAGCTGGTACCTCTTGGGGTTCTGGCTCTGGGATGAAAAGGGGTCCTGCATCCCAGGGGCTGGGGTGTCCTTCAGCTCTCACAGGGCTCTCGTGAGGCAGCTGGAAATGCCTCTGCTGTAAATCAGCCCTCGACTTTGAACTAGTCTCCTCTGGGAGAACCTCTGTTCCTTCCCTCTGGAGCCTCTTGTGCTGCCAGGCTGGCAGATCACATCCTGGGCTCTGGGGTGCCATCCCTTTCTGGGGGTTAGGTGGCCACAGCCCTGATCCGGAGCCCTTCCCACGTCCCCATTTCTGCTCCAGCCCTGCCCTGGGAGCAGAGTAAGGCGGGCAGTGTGAAATGGGGGCACAGCCCCCTTGCCGAGAGACTGTCAGCTGGCTGGCCTGGAGCCTGACCCCTCTTTCCCTTGCTTTCCAGAGGTTGTGGCTATCTGGGACGCTGTGTCCGCGTACATCCTGACACAGATGAAGCTGGACAAGGTGGGTTGGCCTCTTGGTCTCTCTTTGTCCTGGACAGCCTGGGCGCTGGGGAGCGATCCCTCCCTGAGCATCGTGGCCGCACACCGAGACAGCCTCATGTACCCACAGCTGCTGCTTGGTCAACCAGGAGAAAAATCAAGTCTGGACCTAGTCTGAGGAAGTATTCAGTGCACGATGGGGCTTCACTCTTCCCTGTGGTCAGAGTGGAGAGACCAAGCAGAGAGACGGGGGATTATGCTGGGTGCATACCAAGGGTAACGGCTGGGAATCAGTCCCAGGTGTATTCCCTGGGCTGGAAATGTCTGGGATTTTCTCTGGCCAAGGGATGTGAGCAAGTATTTTGAGGAGGGGAAGAAAACAAATGGAGAACATGGGCCTGTTGCAAAGTTTTCACTTTACCCATCTCTGCAGTACTCACTCATCAGCCTTTGGTCTTTTTTCCTGGGCAGGGTGTCCTGCTCACAGGACTTGGGACCTTCGCTGTGCTCCGAGAGCAACTCCAGGGCAAAGAGGAGGCATATGAGGTTTGAAGACCAGTCTTCCAGCCGGACATCGATGCGTTGCATCTGGAGGAGTTGGTGTTCCCTACAGTGGTTATCCCTGGTGAGAAGGCAGTGGCCACCCTCCACTTTCCCCCTCCACGTCCGGGGGAGGACGTGTGCTCTCTGCTCTTTGGCAAGGGCTGGGAGATGTCGGGAATGGCCTCCAAAGGTCGGGGGACAGCTTGAGCTCCCCCAAAACAAACCACTCCCCGAGAGCTGTTTTATAAACGACCGTTTCCCTGGCATGTCGTTACAAATCTTACACGGAAATTTGGCCTGCTGTGGCAGTGACGATGTTCCTCCTCCTCGCAGGCAATGTCAAGATCCAGCCGCTGAACTACAAGTGGCTGTCGCGAGCCACCTGCTTCCCGCAGCACGTGGTGGTGGAGTGCGTGCGAGAGACCGTACGCTTGTACTCGTTCCAACTGCAGAAGGGGTGGCGCCTCGCCTTCGCCTTCAAGGACATTGGCATTCTGTCCTGCAAAGACGACGTCCTGTGCATGCGGTTTTATTACGATTGTGTCACAGGGCTGGAGAGGAAGGCCAGCCGGATTGCGCTGCTTCGCACAGTAAGTTGCTCAGGTTTTGAGGGCTGCTTCCGTTCTTTGGGAGCTTATTGAAGGGCGAGCAAGCCAATCACCCTCGGCCAGCCTGGACGTGGCAGGCCAGTCAAACACCTTTCCCCACGCTCGCCCCTGCTGACTTCTCCATTAGCAAAGAAAGTTTCTTCTGAGTTTCTGGGTCCTTACCCTGCAAAAAGCCCGGCACTGTTATTGCGCAGTCTCAGCGTTTGCCGTGCAGCTTCTCCAGAGCAGGGCAAGGGCTAACGCTCATGGAGGAGGATTTGGAAGACTGGTTTGGAGAAGTGGCTTTCTTTTGGAGCGGGAGACAGGTCTGCTTCCTTTGGGAGCCAAAAGAGAACTGCCTTGGAAACCTTCTGACAGCTCCGTGTCACTTTGCAGAGGCTGTGGATGCCAGGTGCAGAGGTCTCCGGTGGAGCAACCACCGCTCGGGGGATGCAGGCTGCGCCTGCCCAAGCGTTCCCGAGGTGAGTGCCTTTCCTCTGCAGCCCTCGACCAACCAAAGTCCTGAAGCGACTGGTTTCTGGTTAAATAACGCTGATCTGGGGCTACGCGTGCGTTCTCCTGGACCGACCGGGCATTGTGATCGTGTTTCTCACTCCCAGCCTGCCGTCCTTCCCATCAGAGAGAACCAGCTGCACACGGAGAGGACCTTAAGCTACATTTTCTGGTGTTGGGGGCAGATTGCCAAGAAAACCTGTGCACGGCCACCAAGGAAAAGGGATGCCGTGCCTCTGTCGTGGTTTAGGCCCAGCCGGTAGCTGGGTGCCACGCGGCCGCTCACTCACCCCTCCCCCAGCGGGATGGAAGAGGAGAAGTCTAACAAAAGGCTTGGGTCGAGATAAGGACAGGGGGAGATCACTCGCTAATTACCGTCAGGAGCAAAACAGACTGAATGTAGAGAGGAGATTCATCTAATTTATTACTAGGCAAAACAGAGTAGAGCAATGAGAAAATACAATCAAGTCTTAAAACACCTCCCCCCACCCCTCCCATCTTCTCGGGCTCAACTTCACTCCCGGCTTCAACCTCCTCCCCCCTCAGCGGCACAAGGGGGCAGGGAATGGGGGTTGCGGTCAGTTCAGCACACATTGTCTCTGCCACTTCTTTGTCCTCAGGGGGAGGACTCCTCTCAACATTCCCCTGCTCCAACATGGAGTCTCTCCCACGGGCTACAGTCCTTCACAAACCGCTCCAGCGTAGTCTCTCCCACAGGGTGCAGACCTTCAGGAGCAGACTGCTCCAGCGTGGGGTCTCTCCCACAGGGTGCAGACCTTCAGGAGCAGACTGCTCCAGCGTTGGGTCCCTCCCACAGGGTCACACGTCCTGCCAGCAAACCTGCCCTGGCGTGGGCTCCCCTCTTCACGGGTCTACCGGTCCGGCCCGGACTTGCTCCAGCGTGGGCTTCCCACGGGCCACAGCCTCCTTCAGGTGCCTCCACCTGCTCCAGCGTGGGGTCCTCCACGGGCTGCAGGTGGAATCTCTACACCCCCTCATCCTTCCTCCATGGGCTGCAGGGGACAGCCTGCCTCACCATGGTTTTCACCACGGGCTGCAGGGGGATCTTTGCTCTGGTGTCTGGAGCACCTCCTCCCCCTCCTTCCTCACTGACCTTAGTGTCTACAGAGTTTCTTACATCTTCTCGCTCCTCTCTCTGGTTGCAAAAACTTCCTTTAACTCCTTTGTTTTCCTTCTTAAATATGTTATCACAGAGGCGCTGATTGGCTTGGCCTTGGCCAGGGGCGGATCCATCTTGGAGCCGGCTGGCATTGGCTCTATCAGACACAGGGGAAGCTTCTAGCAGCTTCTCACAGAAGCCACCCCTGTAGCCCCTCCCGCTACCAAAACCTTGCCACACAAAACCCAACACAGCCTCGCACGACAGTCAGGAGGATTAGTGCTGGGGAGCTGCAGAGGGCAGGGGTCACCCTTCTTCAAGCCTGTGTCCCCATTTGCTTTCCAGGTTTGAGTTCATTGTGATCAGCAGATCGGTGGCCAAGGCGTTCTCCACCTGGCACAAGAAGGCTGCAGGAAAACACAGGATCAGCAGAGGTACGGGAACAGGTCCCGCTGTCCAGGTGGGCCCTGCCCCACACTGGGTGACCGCAGCCCCGTTAAAACGCACTCCCCATGGGGCTGCTCTGAAGAGCTTCCTTCTTTCCCAGCTTCCCAGGGGTGTCCTGACAAGCTGCTGCAGAGGCGCGTGAAGCTCTCCCTGCCCGTACTGCCAAGGCAGGGGCCAGGCACAAGGCAGCCAGACATGGAGAAGAAGACTTCTGCCAGGTGAGACCCTTGTGGGAAGAGATGAAAGGGGTCCTTGCACCCATGTAGGAGAGACATCCCGTTTGGACACTGGCTGTAGGGACTCGGGAAGGTCCCTGGCACAGGCCCCATGCTTTGTATGAGCTTCTTTGCCCCATCGCAGGCCCCGTAGTGGGGAAGGTGGCGGACGTTGAGTGCTCCCCACATCACTTTGCTTGCCCTTACAACAGACCTGAGGTGCAGTCCTCTCCCATCCGTCCGATGGGGCTCAGGAAAGGCTCCCCCTTGCCATGGGAAACGGCCCCACCTCCCCCGCTTCTTCTGCCAGCCTGGGGAGCTTTGATACCCGATGAAAGTGGGAGACCAAATTGCCCCGTGCTCATGCCGACTCCACCTGGTGTCTCTTTGCAGCGTGCTCCCGCCATGTCCAGGCAGCTCCCCCAAGACGAAGGAGGCAGGCAGGCAGGAGCCATTTCCTCCAGCCAGGCCCACCGCTGCAATCCCGTCCTCCGAAGGCTGCAAGAGAGCGCTGCAGGTACGTGCTGTGCCTTGCTGTAACTACCGTGCCGCTGAGACTCGGCTAAAGCCTCTTTGTGCAGAGAGCCGATCTGAAAGGATCCCTTGGCGTGTGTTCCTTGTAACCTGCCTGTCACCCCCTTCAGATCTTCTTCACAAAAAGGAAGGTGCTACACACCCTTCTCGCCTGTTATTGCCCCGGGGGTTCATAGACTCATAGAATCATTAAGGTTGGAAAAGACCTCTAAGATCATCAAGTCCAACCGTCAACCCAACACCACCATGTCCACTAAACCATGTCCCAAAGTGCCACGTCTACACGTTTTTTGAACACGTCCAGGGATGGGGACTCCACCACCTCTCTGGGCAGCCTGTTCCAATGCCTGACCACTCTTTGGGTGAAGAAATTTTTCCTAATGTCCAATCTAAACCTGCCCTGACACACCTTGAAGCCATTTCCTCTCGTCCTCTCGCTTGTTATCTGGGAGAGGAGACCAACACCCACCTCACTACAACCTCCTTTGAGGTAGTTGTAGAGAGCGATCAGGTCTCCCCTCAGCCTCCTCTTCTCCAGACTAAGGCTGCCATGAAACACTTTATTCTGGCCAGGGGCTATGGAAAATGTCCAAGTCCTTCCTAGGCGCTTGGCAGTGGAGGTCTTTGGTCACTCAGCCGTGCTCGCCATGCGTTGGCGTGACTCCATGACCCCTGACCTGGTAGGGGCAAAGCGCTGCCAACCGACCGGCTGAGGCAAGGGGCACCACCACGGGTCAGAGCCGAAGGAAGCTGCTGCAGGAGCTGAGACTAATCCTGCCTGCTGCTGCGTTTCCGTCCCCTCCAGGAGGTCTGGCAGCTGTCTGCAGAGTGGGAGCAAGTGAAGACCCGGTGGCAAGAGCGACGACAGCAAGCGAAGGCAGAATGGGCGGCGTGGGAAGCCTGGGCTGCAGGGGAGGATCGCCAGCCACCCCAGGTACGGGCAGTGATTGACACTGCTGAGAGCAGCAGCAACCCTCTGTGTCGGGGGTCTCCAGGGGGTTGGAGCAGGACTGACACCCAGCTGCAGGGCAGGGGTTTGCCTGCTCATCCCTGTGGGGGAGAGATGGGCAGCAGGATCCGAGGGGCAAAAGCAGCCATCAGCCGTGGTGACGGGCACGTGGTGCTTAGTCTGCCGGCTCCCAGGTCCTGCTGCAGGCTCCTTTCAAGAGGTCCTCTGGGGAACGGCACCTCTGTCTGCCGTCTGGTTTGCTGAGAGCATCTCCTCCTTGGCAGGCACTCGGCACTGGAGGCCCTTGGATTCCCCACCCTCTGGCCCAGCCCAGGAGAAAGGAGGTCAACGAGAGGTGGAGGAGGGCAGAAAACCCTCTCCCAGCAGAGGAGATGGCAGCAGCAGCCCAGCTGAAGAGACTCCAGCCTGAGTAAGTGTGCGCTGGCTCTGGACACAGCCTGGGGCAGTTGAGCAGCCATGACCCCGCAGAGATGTCCAGGTCCCCCGTCCCTGCATCCGGGGCTTGCGTAGGACAGATGCTGAGGGACGATGTTTCCCTGTTGTTGCAGCCACCTTTCCCCACGAGCGGTCCAGGTCCTCAACAGGCTGGAGCTGCACCAAGCGCGGAGGAACATTTTCAGGCACGTCGCTGAGAACAACAGGCGGCGTCAAGAGCGGCAGAGGCAGCTCCCCTGGTAACTATCTCCAAAAAGGCACGGTGCTTCCTCCGGCTGCAGGGACCATCTCTCCACGGAGGGCAGCCCTGGGGGGAAAGAGGGCATTTCTCTGACACCCCTCGGGCGGCAGAAGCGGGTTTTGGAGGGTGGGTTTGGGCTGGACCTCCCTGACACCCAAGGGGCACTGCCTGGGCACCCAGAATTGGCTTTCCATGTGGGATGTAAAAGTCCTGTCTGAAGACAGAGGGATCCCTCTGATGGCTGGCTCTCCCCTTTCCACACAGAGAGCACGTCCTTCCCTTGCAGAGTCCTGCCCCAAGACACCTTGCCCCGAGGGCGGACACCTGTATGGGACATCCAAGGTCTCAGCTCCACCTGACTCAGCCCCAGGCTGACCAGCTGCACCTGGGACCTTCTCCTGGGCTTGGGCATCAGGGGCCTCTCCCACTGAAGTGACACCTTGAAGCTTCATCGCAAGCAGATGCCATCATGGGTGGCCTGAGCTACACCTGCAGGATTTCTCTGCCTTCTCTCTGTCCATACAATCATTTGCTTTTCTTTCTTCCTCCCTACAACTAGATGCTGGTACCGCAGCAGAGGGGAAGGTGCCGGGAGCGGTGGCTGTTAGCGAAGGGGCTTGGAGGCTTCTCAGCTGCCAAGATCCACCTCTAAAGACAAAATAAAGAGGTCTGGAGCTGTTCCCATCTGGACCGGCTGGTCTGTTCCTGGTGATGGATCCATCTAAAGGGATTGCACACACACACCCCACGGGTGATCCCAGAACTGCTCGCAGGGGCAGGAGGGAATAAAGTCCACGCACACCCCACAGCGCGAACACATGCACATCCCAACACACAGGCAGGACGATGCAGGTGGTGCTTGCGCTCTCCCCGGGAAACCAGCACAGAAAGAACCAGTGAGAGAAGCCTCACGTTCACAGCTCTGGTCCTCATGGGGGACCTGAACCACTCTGGTGCCTGCTGGAAGGACAAATCCAGCAGGGATGGAGCGATCCAGGAGATTTCTAGTGCACATTTCCTGGCAGGGGTGGTGGAGGAAAGAAGGAGGAGAGGTGCTCTGCTGGGCCTGGCACTGGTGAACAAGGAAGAAGTGGTTGGGGATTTGAAAGGCAGCGGCAGCCTTGGCTGCAGTGACCCTGAGGTGGTAGAGTTGAGGATGCGGAGGGGAGGGAGCAGGGCAAAAAGCCAAGAGCACAGCCCTGGCTTCCAGGAGAGCAGAGTTCCACCCTGTGAGAGACCCCACCTCTGCTCCCTCCTCTGGCCAGGCCCAGCCTTGGGAACCAGCTGGTGGCCACAAGGAGACAAAACGAGGTGGGGGAAGAGTGGGGTGGGGAGGCACGGCAAGCATCTGTTCAGAAAAATTGGCTGCTGGGCTGTCTGCGTCTTCCCCAGACAGGGAGATTCCCTGAGCCATGGTTGACAGCTCCGAGCGATAAGGGTGTAAATCAACTTTTGCGAGAAACTCCCTCAGAGCTAAAAACTGTAATGCTGCCTTTTTGAGGTCCTCCTTGAGTAAGTTCACGGGCAGACCTGTTAACATGTGCTGTTACCTTACTCAAAGTTGGAGGATTTTTGCAGGGAAGCACCCAACAAATGAAAACACGTCGGGGCTCTGGGCAAGTGTCTCGTAAAGAACTGTTTCAATAAGCCTTAAAATTGGGGGTGCCCCAACGCCAAATCGATGGGGTACCCTATGCTCAATTAGCAGCGATAGTCCAGCAGAAAAGCAAGGAAAGAGCGGGAAAGGAGGGGCTGCTTAAGCCGCAGGAACAGTGTCCTTACAGTCCCCTGAGACAGGAACTGAGAAAAATGGATGGACAACATCAGGAGCAGGGAAAGGTGTGGCAGGGACCATAGAGGAGCCAGCAGGGTCCCTAAACCAAGACCGGCTCTCCTTAAAGAATAGCAACCTTTTAATCTCCCTTAAGGCCCTGAAAGCAGAGTCACTCGACTTTATCGTGGATACGGGAGCACAAATGTTCCCCCAAAAGTACTGTAGAAGCAGGGGGATTCAATAGCGCAGTTTAGGTAACTTTGGGCTCAGCAATACCCACTTAGGGAGCTTTGGGGCTTAAAGCCAGTAATTCAGCACGGGTTTTTTGTGATCAGACATAACCATTTAGGGAGATTTTGGGCTCACATGCAGCTATTTTGGGACATTTTTGAAGCCCAGGGAGCTTTTGGGCTGAGAAACAGCCACTTAGGGAGCTGTGGGGCCGAGAAACTGCCACTTGAAGCCATTTTGCATTCTGAAGCACTGATTTAGGCAGCTCCTGGGCTCAGAAACAGCAATTTTGTGAGCTTTTGGGCTTCAGGAAACCCATTCAGAGAGCTTTGGGGTCAGAAACACTCAGTTTGGGAGGTGCTGGCATCCTGATCTTCTTTTTAGGGAGCTCTGGGGCTCCGAAACACAACATCAGGCACTTTGTTGCTCAGAAGCATAAATTTAAGGAGCTTCTAGCCATTTTTTTGTAATCAGAAATAACCATTTAGGGAGCCTTTGGTCTCAGAGGCACCCATTTAGGGTGATTTTGGGCTCCGAAACACCCATTTAGGGAGCTTTTTCACTCAGACACACCCACTTGGGGAGCTTTTAGTGTGAGAAACATCCACCTCAGAAACTTCTGGGCTGAAAAACAGCCACTAAGGGAGCTTTTGGGGTCTAAACCAGTGATTTAGGGAGGCTTTGGGGTCTAAACCACTGATGTGTGGGGAGACAGTGGGGTAGCCCTGTATGTTAGGGAGTGCTTTGACTATGTAGAGCTTGACAATGGTGGTGATAGGGTTGAGTGTGTCTGGGTAAGAATCGGGGGGGAGGCCACCAAGGCAGGTGTCACGGTGGGAGTCTGTTACAGGCACATTCTGGGCTCTGCCTTTCAGGACTGGAACTGGTGGTGACAGCCCTGTCCTGTCCCCCTCCAGAGGCAGGAGGAGATGAACATCCCTGGATGACCCCCCCCTACCCCCTGGGAGCCCTGGGCCATTTCCCTCTAATGATCAATAAACCCCTTCAGCAAAGCTATGCTCTGGGGGGGTGTGTGTCCCTGTCTATGTCCCCTCTCCTCTGCCAGTGCCCCGGGTCCTCTCTGGCTGCACCACTGCCATGAGCAGAGCGGCTGAGGGAGCCCGGATGCCTGAGGTGTCTCTGTAAAGGAGATCCCCTTCCCACCCACCACGTGGCCCCCAGATAAGGGCAGATTAGGGCAAACTGGAGTGTCCCCCCAGGAGGCTGGGAGAGGCAAGGGGCAGACGGTGACAGCCCTTGGGGCATGCGGTGCTTTGGAGGCACAGCGGGAAACAGGTTCTTACCAGGGCTCCAGTGAGCACCATCCCCCACATTGCACAACGGGGTGTCGGGGCAGGAGAGGAGCACGGAGAGGCAGCCTGGAGCTCCCCGCTCTGGGAGGGGTGGTGGTTCCCTGCCCCATGGACTCAGCCCTCCTGGCTTCACAGGAGATTTCAGAGCCCCACGCTGGGCCCATGTGCCTTCCTGGACCCCCAGCCCCACACCCTTGTTGGGGGCACCCCCCATCACAGACCAGGAAGGCAGGTCATGGGCTCCAGACACTGGATGGACCTCTCCCTGTGCCTCGCCATGTGTGGCCCAGCTTTGTGGGACTTTGTGTTCATTATCTCTCGGCTGTGGTTTTGTCTCTCCAGGCAGGCACTGAATTACCAACTTTTACATTAGGAATTGTTCCCTCACCCTGCATTTTTTGTCACATTTTTCCCTGCATGTGATGATCTGAAAGGGTCTTTTCCAACCTCAATGATTCTCTATGATTTCATGTCTTCAGCAGGGTCGCCTGCAGGGGAATATTTCCCAGGGGGCTGGGGGGACCTGAGAGTCTCCAGGGCAGCAGATCGCAAGCAGGGCTGATGGGCAGCATCATCCTGTGGCCTGTCCCTGGGCTGTGGGGTTGGGGCAGGAGCTGTCAGCTGGGAAACCAAAAAAGGGTTTCCTTTTTTTTGGAAGAAAAAAAGAAAAAGCGGAAGGCAGAACCCAAAATTTACCAAGGCACAGGCGTGACAGAGCAAACATGGAGCCAAGGAGAAGAACCCAGCCTCGCTGCTCACAGTAATTGGTGGGCCATGGAGAAAGCACAGGCACCACTTCCAGGAAGGTCAGCCTGGACTCTGCAAGAGTGTGATCCAGGGGGACCCTGGCCTGGGAGGGATGCGGGAATCGATAGGGCTGTGTGAACCCCTGAGCGATGTGCAGGGGAAGGGGGAGCAGGAGGAATAAAGATGGGGATTGACAGAATCACAGAATCATTGAATACCAGGTTGGAAGGGACCTCAGGGATTCTCTGGTGCAACCTTTCCTTGCAAAAGCTCCGTCTAGACAAGATGTGCCAGCACCCCATCCAGGGTTCCTTTTGTTCCTGAAGCCATGAGAGCCCTCCACATGCTTCTGATCCACAGAGATTCCAACAAGAGATCCTCGACCTCACTCACCTTGTGAGTCAGTTAGAAGCAGCTGCTTCACAGTTCCAAGGTTATGGTGCTAAGCTTTCTATCTCTGCTGTAGGAGTGTCCAATTTGGGGATCTTTTGGAACAGAGAAGAAATAGATGGAGTTCTGGAGTCCGTGTCTCTGGAACTGTTCAGACAGCTTCCATTGGAAGAAGTCTTTTTGCACTGAAGCCCACTAGCATTTTGACTAACGTCTGGCATGGTTTGCTGATGCAACAGCTAAAAAAAATAATGATGCCTTCAAGTAATTACAAAAGCAAAAAAAATACTGCCAGACGAGCCACATTTTTATTATACCTTCTTTCTTTTCTGTCAGGTTTCTGCAGGCAAAAAATGGTGCAGATGTTTTCTTTTCACATGAGCTGCCTCAATCTTCATGCCTTCCTTTAGTATGCTTAGGTTATTAGCCTGCCTGTAAACTAATACGAAATTTAGTGTTGTAGCTCTTTTTTTTGTCATAATTTTGAATCACAGCGCCACGGGATGTCCTGTACAGGACAAGCATCAGTACAGATATCAGTGCAAGTCGGAGGAAGTCACCCCACCTGGCCTGAAAGTCGGGCAAGAGTTGTGATGCATTTTCCTGGGCTTTTCTCATATGCCAAAGCACGAGCTAAAAAGGTGGGGTCTTCCTGCATTTACTCATGTTGTGTGAGCACAGCTCAGGCAGGTACCATGGATAAACTCTTCCTCAGTGCAAACCAACGTTTAAAGGAGTCCACCGTTCAGAACTCTTTCTGCAAAAATACTGTCAACAGGCAACACCAACTTCATTTAGAGCCTGGCCCAGTTGATTCCCACTTGCAAAGTGCAGCAACTGACAAGCGTTTTGGACAAGCGTATCTACAGGCAGTACATGGACATCTCCTGGCTTCACATCGGACTGTCCACTTCATGAAACACAGCTCCTTCGTGAGTGTGTTTACTATGAGCTGCAGAACTGTTACTTCACATAGGGTATATGGTGTATGACTGTAGTACACACACACTTTTGGTTCCAGATGGACTTCCTTTGACAAAGTGTCAAAATAGTCTGTTTTTAAAGCTCATCTTCTCTCTGTTGCTCTCTATAGAAAGAGCTGAGAGCTAATACCAGAGGGAAGCACAACTCACTGTGCGAAGCTACTTCCATGAGAATAAAAAAAATTAAACCCTACAAGCCTAGAGGAAAATACAGGCTTACCTCTGTCTGTGAATGACCGTATAGCGTACGTGAAATCAATGTTAATGCTTCCTGCATTTTTGGCTTTCTTAAAGACAATGCCAAGAACCCACATTGTCACATAGCCTCTCCTAGCCGTTCCACAGCACGGCTGTTTACTTCCAAGTGTAACGAGGTCTTGACCTAATTTGCCTTGCCTTGTTCATAGGCATTGTCAACTTCCCCGTCACAAGTAAAAATATTCATAATTAGTATTTCCCTTCTTATGATATCATTTCCGTAACAAATACAGACGGAAAGCCTATGTTTAATAGCTTTGCATTACATCTAAATCAAAACAGCAACTTCCTACATCTTTTCCCTATTGCATTGTACAACCTGCGCTTGAGAAAATTTGCACAAAACAAGAATGGCTTTTAGAGCTTGCTAGCATTCGAGATCTTTCCAGTGCACAGAAGGCCACCATCTGCCTTTCGCTGCCCCATTCTCCCGACAGAGGTGATAACGAGTGACATCAAGGACAATGTCCGTTGGATCTATCGGATATTGCTAATATCCAATTCTTCTAGTCAACACTAGATATGTTTCAGTTGCCTGCATGTATTACTGAAAATTGGATCTCCCAACTTCAAAGCTGAGGAAAAAGGCACTTGGAGAGTTTTACTGAAAGAGTGATTATGTGCAAAAGAATCTGTCCCCCTTTTGGAATTTAAGAGAAATGAATGAAAATCTTATTTCTCTCTCAAGTGTAGCAGACTGCCAGGCATATGCCAAGAAGGGCTGTTAAGAGAGAAAGGAGCACACATGGCATGCTACCTATTCATCCATCAGCCTTCTGTTTAAATGAGAAGTCCATTGCAGTTTAATATTTTGCCAAGTCTTGCTACGATTTGTCCACCACAGTGCACAGCTCCAACATATTTCTGTTCTGACAGATCCTAATTTTATACAAGAAGTTAACTGAGGTGGATTTGTTCTGGCTTTTGTCACTTATTCATAGCTTTACAAAGCTGCAAGCCATTTCTCTGGCATGCGCTGAGAGACAACGGGTAAGTTTACACAATTCCAGTTCAGGGAGTTGCCTTCAGCCATCAGGGCAGTGTAGCAGCATTCACTGTGAATGCATTTCTCCAACTCATGAGGTCAGCTTGTGTCATGGTTTTACCCCAACCTGCAACTGAGCACCACACAGCCGCTTCCTCACTCCCCCACAGCGGGATGGGGGAGAGAGTCGGCAGAGTCACAGTGAGAAAACCTGTGAGCTGAGATAAAGACAGTTCAATAAGTAAAGCAAAAGCCGTGTGCACAAGCAAAGCAAGACAAGGAATTCATTCCTCACTTCCCATGGGCAGGCAGGTGTTCAGCCATCTCCGGGAAAGCAGGGCTCCATCACGCGTAACGGTGACTTGGGAAGACAAACGCCATCACTCCAAATGCCATCACCCCCCTGTCCTTCCTCTTCCCCAAGCCCTTTATAAGCTGAGCATGATGTCATATGGTATGGAATGTCTCTTAGGTCAGTTGGGGTCAGCTGTCCCGGCTGTGTCCCCTCCCAACTCCTTGTGCACCCCCAGCCATCCATTGGAGGGGCGGTGTGGGGAGCAGAAAAGGCCTTGACACTGTGTAAGCCCTGCTCAGCAACAACAAAAACATCTCTGTGTAACAAAAACATCTCTATGTTATCAACACTGTTTCCAGCACAAATCCCAAACATAACCCTAGACTGGCTGCTGGGAAGACAATTAACTCTGTCTCAGCTGAAACCAGGACAGCTCATGATCCAGCCTCTGGTCCACAGCAGCAGCCAGACCGACCCTGACTGAGTGGAGATTTTCCAGCAGTGGCCAGAAGGGTGGTCGGGGCCTGGAGCATGTTATGTCCAAGGAGAGGCTGAGAGAGCTGCCCTGTTTTGAGAAAGCCCTCAGAGCCAAACACTGGAGCCAGGGCCCGGGGGAGATGGTGGGATCTCAGCCAGTGGAGATATTCCAAATTTGTTGAGACAAGGCCCTGAGCACCTGATCTATCAGGAGCTGTCTGAGGAGGGGTTTGGACTAGAGCCCAATGAAATGATTGTCCTTTTTCAAATAGTCTTTCTGTGTGCCAGCCTTTCTGCAACACTGGCAGCTCCCACCCAGCTGAAATCACTTTGGGAGACGATGGTTCCCCTTTTGTACCCAGAAGAACCATAGCCTGAGGACATCCCCCACGGCTCACATGTGCAGCCAGCACAGCGTGAGGCACTCATCCCCAGGGAAGCATTCCTGGGCTGGTGCTCAGAACCTGCTGTGGGCTGAGGACCATCACAGCCCATCGCCAAGTGCAGCCTGTCCAGGATCTCCTGGGACTGTGCAGGCAGGCCATGGTGACCAGCTCCAGCAGAGACACCCACAGCAGGTCCCTGCATGGGCTCAGAGCAGGGCACATGGAGACACCCAGCAGCCAGCACAGAGGCACTGTGGCAATGCCTATAGGCTGACAGTGGTCTGAAGAGCGTGGGGCAAGAAGAGGAGACCTCCTCAGCTGGGCTGGCCAAGCCCTACTGCCCAACATGGCCCCCCGGCCCTGCAGTGCAGGCACTAGATAGAGCAGGGTGCGTTCTTGGGGTGGGGAAACATCTCCAGCAGCACAGTCCCCGTGGCAGCCCTCCATGCCTCCACCCACAGCAGCCCTCCATTTGGCAGCCCCCCACCAGTACCTGCCCCTGCACAACCTCGGTCGTGTCCCATGCAGGTGTCAGCAGTCAGCCGTGCGGTGGGATCTGCAGGGTGTGGGACAGAAGAGAGCCGGCACCGGGCTGGCCGTGCCCCAGGACAGGCACTGAGCCCAGCAGGAGGACGGAGCTGGCCCCACAACCAAGGTCCCTTCCCAGGGCTGGGTGTATGGCCAGAGAGGGAAATGGATGATGCGTGGGGTGGTTTCTCCCAATTGCCCTGGGGCAGCTTCCCCAGCGTGTCCAGGGAACATGGCACAGAGCAGCTCCTCTCTCCTGCACCTGTGATGACTTGCTTCCTTCTCGAGGAGATCAGGCTCTGCTCCACAGGCCCACTGGAGCAGGTCCTCCCCCTGGATGGTCACAGAGCTCTGATAACGTCAGGCTGTTCCTGTCCTAGGCACTTTCCAGTCCAGCCCATCCCCTCCCCGGCTCTCCCCCACCTTCCCTGCCCTCTCCCCAGCGCAGCCCAGCAGAGCAGCCCAGTCTGGGCTGGCAGTCTGGGCTGCTGCAGAGCTCTGGGCACTCAGCCCACAGCCCCAGCCCCTCGGAAGGGCACAGCAGCTGCTGGGAGGCAGAGGGGGGGCTCAGCCTCCCCATCGGCCCCAGGCCTGCAGCTGGCCCCAAGTGCCAGCACAGGCCACTCCCTCTCGGCCTCTCCTGCATTGACGCTGCAGGGGATCCCCAGCCCTGACCGCCTTTGCCCCACTCTGCCTCCCCGCCAGCCCTGCTCCCCAGGACACCAGCAGAGTCCTGGCCCTGCGGCTCCTCAGGCCCCTCCTGCATCTCTCCACTCTCCTGCCCTGTGCCTGCTGCATCTTCACGGACTCCCACAGCACTGCAGAGTCTTTCTTTGCGGGTACCTGGAGTGAGTGCTCTGCCCTGGGGGCACTTCATCTCAGGGTCTTTCGCCTTCTGAATCTCCATTCACTTCCCACCCCAGAGTACCTGCAGTGTCCCCATCCTCTCCTGACCACACCAGATTCCTTTCCACTCTGCCATCAGCCCCGTCATACCTGTGACAGCCTGAGGAAGGTGACTGGGAGCTCATTCACCATTTCCAATGCCCCTGGACACCAAGACGAGAGCCTTCATCTAAGTGCTTGGTGTCTAACAGTGATACCATGAGATTATTTCCCCAAAGAGAAGGAGAAAACCAGGCGGAAGAGACTTGGAAAGTCCAATTCCTCTGGCTTGTTCTTAGCCACAACTGTATGAAGGAGAGCCCAGGCTGCAGGCACCTCCCTCAGGAGATCCCCTTTTCTTGCAGAGAGGCTATTAGGAAGGCAAAAGGTGACACATGGTTCTTCAAGGATCAGACACAACAGGACAGAGCCTCAAGAGAAGTGCTATGAACCAAAGCAATTACCTGTAAGTATGATTATCAGAGAAAAAAAAAAAAAAACAAAAAACCACAAAAAAAAAACAAACAGGGAGAGGCCTAAAATATGTTCTGGGCACTCTGCAGAGAAGGCGAGACAAATTACTGTTGGTGGTGCAAGGTCCATTGGATTAGTTTCCTCAGGGCCTCCTTGAGCTCCTGGTTCCTCATGCTGTAGATGAGGGGGTTCGCTGATGGAGGCACCACCGAGTACAGAACTGCCACCACCAGGTCCAGGGATGGGGACGAGGTGGAGGGGGGCTTCAGGTAGGCAAAAAATGAGGTGCTGATGAACAGGGAGACCACAGCCAGGTGAGGGAAGCATGTGGAAAAGGCTTTGTGCCGTCCCTGCTCAGAGGGGATCCTAAGCACAGCCCTGAAGATCTGCACATAGGACACCACAATGAACACAAAACACAGTAAGAATACACAGGCACCAACCACAAGGACCCCAGCTTCTCTGAGGTAGTAATGTGAGCAGGCGAGCTTGAGGATCTGGGGGATTTCACAGAAGAACTGGTTCAGGGCATTGCCCTGGCAGAGTGGTATAGAAAATGTATTGGCCGTGTGCAGCACAGCATAGAGAAACCCAGTGCCCCAGGCAGCTGCTGCCATGTGGACACAAGCTCTGCTGCCCAGGAGGGTCCCGTAGTGCAGGGGTTGGCAGATGGCAACATAGCGGTCATAGGACATGACTGTGAGAAGGAAATATTCTGCTGCAATTGAGAAAACAAAGAGAAAGACCTGTGCAGCACATCCTGTGTAGGAGATGGCCCTGGTGTCCCAGAGGGAATTGGCCATGGCTTTAGGGACAGTGGTGGAGATGCAGCCCAGGTCGAGGAGGGAGAGGTTGAGGAGGAAGAAGTACATGGGGGTGTGGAGGTGGTGGTCGCAGGCTATGGCAGTGATGATGAGGCCATTGGCCAGGAGAGCAGCCAGGTAGATGCCCAGGAAGAGCCAGAAGTGCAAGAGCTGCAGCTCCCGTGTGTCTGCGAATGCCAGGAGGAGGAACTGGGTCATGGAGCTGTCATTAAACATTTGTTCCCTCTGCACACGAGGGCCTGTCCAAGGGGGCAACGCAGTGAAGAGTTAGGACAGACACCTGTGAGCAGAACCTATACCATTCATCACAATAAGCCACCACAAGTGTCCTCTGTCTGTCTTCACGCAGATCCTGGCATGATCCTTGGATTGTGCTGGCTGAGGGTGCAATGCAGAGCAGGGGGCCTCTTCTGTGGGCTCCAGAGGAGTCAGTCCTGCTGTGCAGCAACAGGCAGAGAGGAAACAGGAGTGATCACAGGTTAAATCTACCCGTGATATAAAAGAGATTTGACCCTTGTCACTCCCATTCACCTGAGTGCAGAACAGAACTGTGGGGGTTTCTTTTGTTGATTTTGCTCCCGTTACCCCTTTCCCACCTGAGGAGGAGGCTGAGGTGAGTGAAGGGACTTTATCAGGTTCCTTGAAGAGGTGTTGACCAATGGCTGTAATGCTGTCAGTGTCTCGCACTGTGGTGCTACCCTGAGAGCTCCATGACCATATTTCTGCACCACCACCACAAGAAACTGGAAAAGCACAGACTCTGGAAAGCACCTTTCCTTCCAGGTAGCCCCTGCCTTGATGTGCTTCTTGAGAAGTCCCCTGGGACATGTGCTGGGAGTGATCTGGAGCTGTGAGCAGCCCTGACCCACGCAGCACCCTCTTGACATCAGAAGGACCCTGCCCTGCTAGAGATCTCTCCTTCCACCCACAGCTTCTCCCTGCAGGGCTGTGGGGAGCTCCCCGGGCAGGCTGAGTGCTGACCCTGGCAGGCGGCAGAGTCCCTGCCCTGGCACACAGCCCCTGGGCTGCAGGGACCCTGCTCTGAAGGACACAACTGGGCACCCCTGGCTGCACACCAACCCTCACACCCTGCAGCCGACCCCGGGACAAGGCAGCCGTCATGCTCTGTCCCTCTGACCGTGCTGCAGGGAACCCTGCGCTGGAGGATGCCCTTACCTTCTGCACCGGAGAAAGGTCCTATAGGCTGTGACCTGTGACAGCTTGAGGAGAACCCTTCAGGAACCGCAGTGGCACTTGCCTGCACCCAGAGACTTACTGTGTAGAGGGCTGTGAAGATTTCTCCTTCCCTGAGCTCTCAGCATCCTCCCACTCTCAGCCTCACTCCTCTCCCAGTGCCCTCAGCCCTGCTGTGCTCTGCAGAGGAGCTGCTCCTGGCCAGAGATGTCTCTCTGCAGCACAGCCCGCTTGCCATGAGCTCCCTTTGTCCCAGGAGAGCAGCAGCAGAGGACCAGCCCAAGGCAGCCTTTTAATGACCCCTCTGGTGGGTTTGGGGATGAGTCCATGAAGCTCAGACCCTGAGAGGAAGCTGATGAAACCTCTCAAGAAGTCAGTCCGATGCAAACTCCACAGTTTCTTGGAGCATTAATGGGTCCCCCTGAGGGCCATCACTGACAAAGCCTCCCCAGGGGCTCATTAGAGCAGAAAACTGGAAGCAATCATGACAGGTAGGCAAAGGCAATGGCAAGGTGGCTCTGATGCTGAGTAAACTTGGAAGTGTTAAATGAAGCCAGATGGACAAGCCCTGACCCCCATCCCCTGGGAAGGGAGATCCTGTCCCTCACATGTTGCTCAGGGCTCTTCCTGGGGCAGTGGGATGTGGGGATGTGCAATGCCTGGAGCAGGACTATGGCATGACCCTTCTGGGTGGAGCAAGGAGGTCATGAGTTCTTCCTGAATCAATTGAAGGCACCTTCTGGTAGGCCCTGACTGCAGAGACAATAGCCATAGCCATGGTGATGCAGAGGTCATCTGTGGTTGGGGACTTTCAGCCTTGCCACAGCCCTCAGCAGTGTCCAATACAGCCTGCCCTACAGTGTCCCACACCTGCACCTCTTTCTTTGAAGACACCCAATCCTTTTTTCCATTTCACCCCAATATCTCACTAGCCTTACTGATATCGCTCCATCCTCCCTGGCTGTTCCTTGAAAGAGAAAGCCATGGGCTGGTCCAGACTCCCTCTGGGCACCCTATTTATGTCAGCACTGCCCTTGGAGTCACATTTCCTTCTCCTCATTTCTTGTCTCAGCCTCCCAAGCCACACTTTGAGGTGCTCTTCCTTTTTCCTGCTTTTTTTTTTTTTCTATTATGAAGAAAAGCTCCACCATCTTTGACACCACCCTTCAAGTAGCTGCAGGTTGTGTGACTGTGGTGCTCTGAGCCTTCGCTTCAGCAGCCTGAAGAAGCTCAGGTCCTTCAGCCTCCCCAGACAGGGCATGTGCTTGAGGCCCCACATCCTATATTGGCCATCCTCCTCGGGACTCTCTCCATTCCTCCCCACTTGTCTAGAACAGGAAGCCCCACAGAGGGACACACTGGTCCAGGCTTATTCTACCCCCCAGCGCAGGACTGGCCACTTCTCCTTGTAACATTTCAAGAGGTTTCTGTTCTCTAAATCCCAGAGTTTCTCAAGGTCCCCCAGACTGAAGCTCAATATTTGTGTGCAGATGGTCACCGTGATGGTGGTGTCCCTCACAAGGTAACAGCATGGGGAGTTGCAGGGTAATACAAATAGTAGAAGGTGGTGCTACTTTAATGCAATTTCCTTCCAGCGTAGGATTATCCATGGTGACCATCTCAGAAACAGCTTCAAAGCCAGCAAGCCAGGGCCAGTGAGGAAAGAGTGAACAGAGGTGGGCTGTTAGTGTGAGAGGGTACAAGAAGGATCAAAGGGAAGAGAAGAGGGAGAAAGGAAATAGAAGGTGAAGCAGAACACTAGATCAAGGCTGTTTTGGGGGTACCTGCCATGCAGCTCTGCATCTGAGCAGCAGTGAGTGGTTTGGGACAGGAATGACACAGATGACCTGACCAAACTTAGTCTGACTTTCCTCATGGTCATGGGGAACCTGAGTGCTTTCCTTACCATGGAGAAGGGAAGACCTGTGGTGGAAGGAAATGGGCAGTCATTCGTGCTGGGAAGGGACCCTAGGAGGTCTCGAGGCCAATGTGCATCACACAGCAAGGGCAGCTATCAGGTCACACCAGGTTGCTCAGGGATTTCTTCATGTTGGCTTTGAAATCTTCCAGGGACTGACACAGCACAACATCACTGGCCAATCTGCTCCAGTGCTTCACTCTCTTCATGGCTAAACAATTTTTCCTCACATACAACAGGGAAAAGCCTGGATTTGTCTTGCTGATGACCTCTTGGTAGTGGTATATGGGCCATTTTCAGTTCTTCCCAAAGCCCTCTCTTCTCACCATTGAACAACCCCACCTCTCTCAGCCTCTCGTACTGATAAGGTCAACCTTACAAATGCATGCCTGAGAGGTTTAGGGTTCTTCCAATCCTACTGGATTTTATTGGGTTGGCAAGGGACCTCGGGGATGTTGGAATATCATCACCCTCACGCCATCACTTCCTGCATGTGTCACTCTCATTTGTCACCCTGTTACAAGGCACGGCTGTTGCAGGCTGTAAGGAGAGCCTGTTCTGTCTGAAGAAACTGTCATCCACAATGAAACACTGAACTTTGAATGTTTCAGGCCCTAGTGGCAACATGAGACCACTGTGAGGGTCTGGCTCTGTGAGCATACACATACAATGTGCCTCTGTAGGTGCCCATTTCACACTAACATATCCTAGCACACAAACAGCCCAATCCTCATTCACCCTTTCTTCACTGGCCCTGCATTAGCTTCCTTTTTACCCTCATTTGGTATTTTGGAGATGGCTGTCATGGTAATGCCTTCCTGGTTCATTAATTCCATTGAACTAGAACCTCTTTCTGTTATCTACAGCATCCTGGAACTCCTCCTGCTGTTACCTTGTGGGAGACACCACCATCAGGGTGAGCCAATTGCACACAAAAATCAAGGGCTGCCTCAAAGGAGTGTCACTCCAGGGGGACCTTGTGAAACTCTGGGGCTTGGCCTGGGTTTGAGGAGGAGAAGGAGAAGTGGGCAGTCCTGCATCAGGAGGAAGAACAGCCCTATAGACCAGGGCTAGCTGTGACCTGACTGGCTGAGCTGTGATCCTGAGAAAATCCTGGGTCCTGCAGTGGCCCCCCACACACAGGTGTGTCCCAGGGTGTGGCTCCCCATTTTGGAGGAGCAGGGAGGCACTGGAGAGTGCCCAGAAGAGGTCTGCCAAGGTGGGATTCAGGGCACATGCACTGCGTGTGGAAGCTGAGGGACATGGGCTTCTTCAGCCCTTTGGCCCAGTGGTGGAGAGGCTCCGGGAAGTACAGGAGTATCCATAGAGTGGTTGAAGTGTGGTTCCAGAGCTGGAGGAGCTTTTCTTCATAGTGGGAGACAGCATGGGAAAGAAATCATATCAGAAGTGGAGGGTTGGGATGCTTAAAGTGGACACAAGGAGAAAGAAATGTCCCTCCGAGGGCAGCGCTGTGGTATAATCAGACCCCCTGAGGGAGCCTGGCTCAGTCCATGGCTTTGTGTTTCAAGGCATACCTCGCAGGGATGGAGAGACAGCAGTCAGGGGAATGAGTTGCTCAGGTCAGAGCAGGGTGGAGAAGCAGAGTGGATGTCTGCAGCATGCCGGGAACTAGGGACAGGTGTGGGACACTGTAGGACAGCCTGTGGTGGAGACAATCTAGGGCTGTGCAAAGCTGAAACCCTCCAACAGATCTGAGGTCTTTGCCTCCTTGGCCATGGCTGTTGTCTCTGCCACTGATGCCAGTGAGGAAACACCTTACCCTTAGGGCACTCGGGCCTCATGGCCTCCTCGTCCCCACCCAGGAGCCTGGCAGATGTCATTCCACAGCCTTGCCCTTGGCATTGCACATCCCCACACCCCACTGCCCCAGGAAGAGCCCTGAGCAACGTGTGAGGGACAGGATCTCCCTTTGCCAGGGGCTGGGGGTCAGGGCTTGTCCGTTTGGCTGGATGCAAAGATTCCAGATATCCTCAGCATCAGAGCCACCTTTACATTGTCTTGGCCTTCCTGCCATTACTGCTTCCAGTTCTCTGCTCTAACGAGCCCCTGGGGAGGCTTTGTTGGTAATGGTTCTCAGGGGCACCCATTAACACTCTGAGAAACTTTGGAGATGGTGTCTGAGTTTGACTTCTTGACAGGTCTCTTCAGCTGCTGCTCCATGCCTGAGGTTCATGGACTCATCCCCAAACCCACCAGAGGGGTCATTAAAATGCCACCTTGGGCTGGTCCTCTGCTGCTGCTCTCCTGGGACAAAGGGAGCTCATGGCAAGTGGGCAGCGCTGCAGAGGGACAGCTCTGCCCAGGAGCAGCTCCTCTGCAGAGCGCAGCAGATGTGACACATCGAGGGTTACTCAGCCTCAGAGCCACCTTAACATTGCCTTTGCCTACCTGTCATCACCCATTAACACTCCCTGAAACTGTAGGAGTTGCCTCTGACAGTGACTTCTTCAGTGGTTTCCTCAGGCTTCTCTCAGTGTCTTAGTTCCTGGTCTCAGCATCAAATACACCAGGGAGCTCATTAAAATGCACAAAGCCATGTCTCTTCTCGTTTTTTTCTGCAAGTCTTCAAGACTTACACAACTAATTGGAGAGGTCTCCAGAGTTCACATACAGTCGAAGATTTCAAAGATTTCAGTGAGCAGTAAATAAAGGAGTATTTTTGATTTTTAAGAGCTTGGATTTGGGATTTTTTTGTTTGTTTCTTTTTTTTTAGTTTACAGAAAAAGTTATAGTAGCATTCTCCATTCCATATTGGTGCAGGAAGTCAGGGTGGGTAGGAAGAGCTCCTCACTGAGGACAGGCACTGCATGGACAACCTTCCTCATCACCTCCCCAGCCCTGCCATCTCTCTCATGGGCCACCTGGGACTTGCATCACTTCTCCTCACATCACACTTCTCACCCAAGTCTGCAGCTGGAGGTTACAGCTCCTTTGCACCAACTCCCACCTGCTTTCCTTAGGGACCTGGCTGCACACAGGCACAGCCGCGTTGCTCTGCATGGCAAACACACAGAAGGAAAGCAGGGTGAAGTTTCATAAACAGTAACCCACGCTCCTCAACTTCATGCCAAGTCCAAGCTGCCTCCAATGAGATTCACCATCCACAGAGAACAGCCTGTTCCAGAACCACAGAACCATTGAGGCTGGAAGGCAGCCACCTTCCACCTTCTCTCTGCTTCCTCTTCATGCTTGGTTTCTGGCAGGAGCTCTGTTCTCCTCTGTGCCAGCCTCCTGCCACCCTTTCTTGAGTTCCTGCATGTCCAGGTGGACCATTCTGGAGCTTGAAGAGGAGATCATTAACCATCAGACAGCTCTCTGCACCCTTTTTCTCTTCAGGGCCATATCCCAGGGGATTCTTCCAAGCGGGGCACCCAGCAGGTCAAAGCCTGCTCTCCCGCTGTCCTGATGTCCTGCTCCTTGCTTTTTGGTCTCCTCTCAGAATCCTCCACTTCAGTCCTGCCCGCCTATGTTTCTGTGTTTCCTCCCTCAAAGGCAAGATCACACACACAAGCTCCAGGATTTAAAAAGAAATTAAAGGGTCAGAAGTGCAAGCCAGGCCAACAATATCTATTTTTCAATGTTCAAACCACACTGAACACGCCAAGCAGCAGTCATACACTGAGATCTAAGACATCCTAGATTGGTCGAGGGTACATCATATAAAGGATGTTGAGGGATTTGTATTGGGTTTACGTGGCAAGGGATGGGTAGTGGGGAGGGTAGTGTGCAGGGGTGGCTTCTGTGAGAAGATGCCAGAAGCTGCCCCATCATGTGAGACAGAGCCAGTTCCAGCTGGCTCTAAGATGGACCCACCACAGTGATGGTGATAGCACCTCTGCAGTAACATAGTTAAGAAGGGGAAACAACTGCTGCACAACAGCAGCTGGAAGAGAGGGGTGAGACTATATGAGAGAAAAACCTCTGCAGACACCAAGGTCAGTGAAGAAGGAGGGGGAGGAGGTGCTCGAGGTGCCGCAGCAGTGATTCCCTTGCAGCCCATGGTGAAGACCACGATGATGCAGGTTGTCCCGCTGCCACCCATGGAGGACCACAGTGGAGCAGATATCCGCCCTGCAGCCCATGGAGCACCCCGCACCGTGGGAAGGACCCATGTTGGAGAAGTTCATGAAGGACTATCTGCTGTGGGAAGAGGAGTGTGAGGAGGAAGGAGTGACAGAGGCAACATGTGATGAACTGACCGTGACCTCCATTTCCCTAACCCCTGTGCTGCTGTGGAGGAAAAGGCAGAGAAAATTGGGAGTGAATTTGAGCCCAGGAATAAGGGAGGTTTCTGGAGAAGGTGTCTAAAGATTTGATTTTATTTCTCATTACCCCATTCTGATTTGATTGGCAATAAGTTAAATTAATCTCCCTGAGTTAAGTCTGTTTTGCCCATGACGGTAATTGGTGAGTGATCTCCCTGTCCTCATCCTGACCCACAAGCTTTTTGGTGTGTTTTCTCCCTCTGCCCTGTTGAGGAGGGGGAGTGGTAGAGCAGCTTGGTGGGCACCTGGTGGCTAGCCACGGTCCAACCACCACAGATGGATAGAGGCTTTCAGGAGACACGGGCTGGGAGGATCCAGAGTGAAGTTTCTTCAAAGTAAAGAGGCTACTTGGACGTATGGAGCTCCTCAATGGGGAAGGGGACAAGTTGGGTCAGCCCTTGTGCATGAGGGTTGAAGGAGAGGCCAGTAAGGGTGGCATCATAAATGGATAGGATGGGATGGGATAGGATAGGATAGGATGGGATAGGATAGGATAGGATAGGATGGGATGGGATGGGATGGGATAGGATAGGATAGGATAGGATAGGATAGGATAGGATAGTTCAGTTTGGAAGCACCTACAATGATCATCTAGTCCAACTGCCTGACCACTTCAGGGCTGACCAAAAATGAAAGCCTATTAGGAAGGGTATTGTCCAAATGCCTCTTCAACACTGACAGGCTTGGGGCATTGACCACCTTTCAAGGAAGCCTGTTCCAGTGTTTGACCACCCTCTCTCTAAAGAAATGCTTCCTAATGTCTAGTCTAAACCTCCTCTGATGCAGCTTCAAACCATTCCAGGCATCCTGGCACCGGATCACAGGGATCGGCACCTCCCTCTCCATGTCCCCTCCTCAGGAAGCTGTAGAGAGCAATCAGGTCACCCCTCAGCCTTCTTTTCTCCAAACTAGACAATCCCAGAGACCTTAGCTGCTCCTCAGAGGACATGGCATCCAGCCCTGTCACCAGCTGTGTTGTCTTACTTTGGAAACATCCAAGGACCTTCACATCCTTCTTAAATTATAGCACCCAGAATTTCACATAGGAAAGAGGAAGAAGGAAGAAGGAAAAACCCACCCAAAAACCCCAACCCCAAAGTAATAAGTGATGCCAAAGCAATCACTCCCCAGCTTCCACAAGTACACTGGTGCCCAGCCAGTCCCCAAGCAATGGCTATCCACTGAAAAAAGCCCTCCCCTCCATTTTTGTTGCTGAGCATGATGCTATATGACGTGGAAGATCTGGTAAGTTTGGATCAGCTGTCCTTGCTGTGTCCCCTCCCAATTTCTTGTGCACTCTCAACCTGCTCACTCTAAGGGCAATGTGAGAAACAGAGACGGTCTCGATGCTGTGCAGACACTGCTCAGCAATAGCTACACATCTGGTGTGTTATCAACACGGTTTTGGTCCCCAGTCCAAAGCACAGCACCTTACAGGCTGCCATGAAGAGAATGAGCTCCACCCCAGCCCAGTACAATGGGTCACAGCTTTCTAGTGGGGAAGGAGGGCTGAGGTGGGAAGCCTGATCCTCCAAGGATGAAGAGACTGGGGCAAGGGAACGGCTGTCACGGTCTCTGTCCAAGATGTAGGGTGAAGACAGAAGAGAAGCTTGAGCTGGAGCCAGAAGGGAAAAGCTGGAGCAGGGACTTGCTCACTTCTGCCAGGAACAGGGGAGGGAAAGGTGTGTGTGTGGGGGGAGATCCAGGCTATGACCTTGTTTCAGCCCTCAGACAGAGGAACTGCTCCCCTCGCTCCAGCCTCTCCACCTCCCCTTGCAGCAAAGGCTTCTTATTCAATCCTGATACTTCAATAGTTCCCCACATAAGATCACCAAGGTGTTTATTTTCAAGGAAAAAGCAAACCCATGACATTTTCAACATTTTTTTTTAAACAATGATATTTCTCTCCAAGGACCTTTTGCTTTCTTCCCTTTGCCACTTCACAAGAGGTCTCAGTGGCATGTGCTTTGGAAGAGCCAGCTGGTATCCAGAGCTTCCAAAGGAGCTAGAAGCATCTTTTGCCTGCGTCACCAAGGGAGCATGAGCTCTGGGTGCAGGCCAGGGCTTTCCTGAGCACTTTCCCGATGGCCTCCTTGACCTCCCTGTTCCGCAGGCTGTAGATGAGGGGATTGACCAGGGGCATCAGGATGGTGTAGAAAAAGGAGAACACTTTGTTGAGCTGCCTCAGCGGGCCTGTTCTAGGTAGCATGTAGACAACAAAGAGGGTGCCATAGTAAACAGTGACAACGGAGAGGTGAGAGGAGCAGGTAGAGAAGGCCTTCTGTCTGCCCGTGCTGGACGGGATCCTCAGGATGGCAGCTATGATGCACACGTAGGAGGCCAGCGTGAACAGGAATGGAAACATTAGGTCCAGAAAGGCAAAGACAAACCCAATGAGCGTGAACACCTTGGCGTTACTGCAGGCAAGCTCCAGCAATGGAGTAAACTCACAGAAGAAGTGGTCAATTGCCTTGGGGCCACAGAACTGCAACTGGGATAAGAACACTGTGACTACCACCAGCAGCAGTGAACCCCCTAGCCAAGATGCAGCTGCCAGGTGTAAAGAGACCTTCCAGGTCATGAGGCTGGCATAGAGCAGAGGCTGGCATATGGCCAAGTACCGATCGTAGGACATGGCCGCCAGAAGGTAACACTCAGTAGTTGCAAGGGAAGCAAAGAAGTAGAACTGAGCCATGCAGCCGTGAGCAGAGATGCTGCTCTCCCCAGACAAGAAGCTGGCCAGCAGCCGTGGCAGGATGGTGGAGCTGTAGCAGGTCTCCAAGGAGGACAGATTGCCCAGGAAGAAGTACATGGGGGCGTGCAGATGCCGGTCTGCCACCACCAGCACAACAATGAGGATGTTCCCAATCATGGTGACTGAGTAGATCATAAGCAAGAGGAGAAAGAGCAGGTACTGGAGCGTGGGGACATCACGTATTCCCAGCAGCACAAAATCCATGGATGCTGTCCCATTGTCCCTTTCCCCTTCGGCCATGCAATGTTGTTTGTCTTTTATTTTCTCAGTTGTCACAAAGAGGGGCTACGAGAAAGAAACACATTTCAGCGTTTACCTTCCACGTTTTTTTGTGTAGGACATTTTTCTGTTCACACTAGCTTTATGTATTTCATGCCTAGTGAAAGCATAAAATAAATGTTCTTCCTGATGGGTAAAGAACACTCATCCCACAGAGCCACTGCAGACTCTGGAGGTGAGCTGCTCAATGGAAGTTCTTCTTTCTCACTACAGAATAAATCCATGAAGTGCATTTGCTCACAGAGAAACAAACAACGGTCATATGCCGCTGGGTATGCCCTGGAAAACATGTTATAGTCGTTGAGGATCGACAACCTTCTACTCTCAGGAAAGAGAAAGTGTGCCAGAGAAAAGGAACCCCTCTCTCCAAAAAAGCCCACTGTGTGAAACGTCACGCCAGACACCACCCTTCCTCCAAAGCAAGGGATGGGCACATCGCAGGGTGAGTGGCCACAGCTCTCTGAAGCACTCACATGAGAAGGAAGGGATTCCCGCCCCACTCCTTCCCATCCACCCAACAGGCCAATTTCTTCCAATTGAGAAAGGGCACATCAGGCGTTACTGGCTCAGATGACCAATGGACTGTGCTGTGGGACTGCCAGAGAGATGCTAAAAAACACATTGTAGGTCAAAATGCAGCATAAAAAGTTAAAAGGAAGGGATCAAAAAAAAAAAGATAGGGAAGGGGTAACTGGGAGTCAACCAAGCCGCATGGGAGAGGTTGTGCAGAGGAGAATAATGGGAAGGTTTAAGGAGACCAATCCAGACATTTTTCAGTGGTGCCCTGAAGAAAGGACACACTGAAATACAGGAAATTCCATTGAAAGATAGGGTGGTCAAACACTGGAACAGTTGCCCAAAAAGGTTACGAAGGGTCCACCCTTGTGAATATTAAAATCTAGACGGGACATGGTCCTGAGCCACTTGCTCTAGCTGCCCCTGCTTTTAGGAAGGGGGGAGGTGGACTGGATGATGTCCTGAAGTGGCTTCCAAGCCCAGCTGCTCTGTGATTCTGTGATTGAAAGCTGCTGGGCAGAACTATTTGCTTCACATTTGTCCTTCATCAGCAGTGGTTCCTGAGGTCTTGGGGGCTGCCTCCCTGCAAATCCCAGCCCAGCAGCAGGACCTCAGCGTGGCCAGCAGTGCCTGTGGGGCTCCCTGAGAAAGTAGGACACTGAGCAGGTCATCCCCAGGGTGCCACGGGGTGAGGTGGGAGAGGATCAGGGTCAGGGCCATGGCCAGTGCCAGGGACATGCCTCAGCACATGACTGGAGAAAGCTCACGCCCGAGAAACACACCTCTCTGCACAAGCCGTTCCCTCTAAGTGTCTCACACCCACCTCTGAGGCTGGAATGCATTTCTTCCAGCGGTGGTAATCACAGGAAATGTCCTGAGAGTTTGCCCAAAGCTACTCAGAATAACTGACACTCCAGCCCTCTCCACCGCACGGGACTGAGGAAGCTGAGACTTGCAGAACAAAACCTACATGATTCTAATGCCGAGGGAGTGAGAAAACAAGCAAAACCCAGCAACAACTAAAAAGTAAAACAAACCCAGAGACAACCGAAATAGCCCAGTGAATGATGAAGTAAAGGGCACAGGCAGTCTGGCCCCATGCAGCTTGCCCAAATGCTCCCCCCAGCCAGCTCAGGTGGGAGAGTGTCCAGGGGCTGTCCCCGGGGTCTCACTGTGCCAGGGGCTCGGGGCCGTCTGGGAGAAGTGGGGAGCTGGGGTGGGAAGACGTGCAGGAAAGGACAAGGCTGAGACTCGGGTCTCTACACCCTCATTTCTTCTGTTCAAAGACGCAGCAGATTGACTAATAAGGCCCAGCCTTCACTCCCCCTCAGCACATCCACACAAACCTGCAGTCCTTGTCATGAAGGAGTGACATCTGCTCTGATGTCAATGAAGTCCAGGGTCAAGGTCTTAGCTTCTGCCTTTTCCCTACCATTTCTTCACTTCTTGGACCTCACTGCAAGCCCCGAACCAGGGCTCATTCCTGACTCTGCCCTTGCCCTCTCCTCCCAGCAACTCTGATGGTGAGTCTCCAGCAGCACCTGAAGGCTCCCAGCTCTCTGAAGCGTCCCAGGGTTTATAGCAGAAAGGAGACTCTGAAGGTTCCTGCTGCCACGTGTCCCTCCTGAGGATCTGCAGGGAGTAAAAACAATATAATTGACCCCCTGGTGGGATGGAAGCTCTGAGCTGGTGGAAACTGTCAACAGCTCCAGGCAGTGCTGACACCCCAACAGCATGACGTAAACTGAGGCAGGGCAACTGAACCAGGGGCATCTCTGAATTTGGTGAACAGGAAAGTCCCCAGAAACGGTATTCGCCTCACTTCCCTTCAGATGACTGCATCTTCATCAGCTCACACAGAATTAGAAAGCCTCAGACCTTCTGAGGCAGAGGGGCTGGGCTTGTGTGGAGCTGAAGGCAGCAGAGCGTTCAGCATGTCCCTCAGATAGGATTCCTCTCTCCAGCACAAGAGGTGCACGGGGGCCTCCCTTGCTCCTTTGCTAGCCAAGGGGAGCAAGCGGGCATGACTCCTTCCAGTCCTGTTGGACATGCAGTGTGGGAGAACCATCTTCTCTGCCTCTGCCTGGGCTGGAAAGGCAGGAGAGGGAGGCCCAGTGGACACAGACATTTGTGCTGTTGCTCCTACGGACAAGAGATCCCAGCGTATCCTGGGAGCCTCACACTGAAATGTAAGTGCTGGGGATCCAAGTCTAAGCTGCACAGATGCACTCCTCATCCTGTTGGTGATGGTCAAGGAAGAGGGGGAACGCTCTTGCCAGCACAGTTTACCTTCTTTCTTTGGACACTGAATGCTTTCGGTATGTTTCTCTGCTCCATGCAGAGACTGCAGATACCCAAAGGCATCAGCAGTGGCCCCAGGAACCCATGCCCAGGCTATCCCACCCCACTCCCGTCTAGTGACTCCCCTCTGTATGGTGTTTTGGTGTTCACCCTCCAGCTGGACCCCTCCCTTCCCATCTAATTCAGTTGCCAAGGAAGCCCTCGGTGGGCCGCGTCAGCTCACTGCTTTGGCAACGTGGCTGCACCAGTTGCACTCATTCTGCATGGTGGCAATGGGGACAAGCTTCTTTCCTGCTCTCGCCTCCCACCTGGCTGTCTCCTCTGCAGGAAAGTCCACCTGATGAGCTACAGGCCTGAGAAACTGGCATCTGCTCCCACTCAGCAAACCAGGTTCTTTGCCAGGAACACTCTGACCGCATGATGCATGGAAACAAGTTTTGTTTAGTCACACCTGTAATTTTGATTTGAGGTACTAATTTAAGGTGACACATTCCTTCAGTGTCAGAATATTTTTTTTTTTTTTGCTATACTTGACATGTTATAGCAAATAATATATATATACACACACACATACATATTTATAAAGAATATACTTGGTTATGTTATATTCTTTGTTATGTTTCTGGTCTCTAAATATTCACTGTCATGACACCAGGCATCCCCAACTGTCAGGAGGAAACACAAGGACTGAAGCCAGCTCTGACCTCTCACAGTCTTTCAACTCTTTTAAGAGAGCCTTGATCTTTAATAGCCCAAAGTTGGGCTAAGCCACACATGCACCTCCTGGTTAGTCTGTCAGGTGCCCAGGAGCTGCACAAAACGATTTGTTGTGTTAAAACATTCTCAAGGTATTTGACACACACCCATGATTATTTTATGTAGCTGATGGGGAGGGATGGGGAGGAGGAAATTCAGCCCTCCTGCTCCCCAGTTTCTCTTGAATAAACTATAATTCTGTGCCCTTGCACATCACTACTGACATGCAAAAGAGCAGCTCAGCTCCCTCCCTCACACGGCCACAGGGTGTGGGATGTCACCAAGTGCTCACAGATGCTTGGACGGACTTGAGGCTGTAGCTGCAGCCTTTCCCATCTCCACACTCAGAGATTTGTCTCTGGGAGATACTACAGCTGGGAAGAGCGCTGTGCTCCAGGATGGCCAGACTGCAGGAGACACAAACATTGACAATGCCACTCGTCCCTGCTTCCATCCCCTTCCCATCACTGGCAGTGTAAGGGATTTGTCTTGGTGGACATCCCCAGAGGTGTGTGTGGCCTTTGAAAGGCCACGAGCCATCACTGAATCCCTGTGGAAATGCCTGAGGCCTGGGGGGGTGTTAGCTCACATCCCCTGCACCACCGAAAATGGAGGGATCAGCCACAAGCTGTTGCTGGGAGTTTCCTCTGGACCTTGCTTCAGAGAGGCTGGATCCCGCAGGGAGTGACTCCTCCTCAGACAAACAGATCAAAGCTGAAAGAGGAATACACTCACTGCTTCCCATTGCCAGCCAGATGTCCAGTCACTTTCTAAGGAAGTAGGGCTTCAGCATGCGTGACTGTTATTTGGGCACAGGATTATCATAACCATGAACTACTTCTTCCTTCCTTCCTTCCCCTGAGCTTTTCTTGCTGAGCATGATGTCATATGGTACGGAACATCCCTTTGGTCAGTTTTGGTCAGCTTCCCAGCTGGGTCCCCTCCAAGGGGATCTATGAATCAAGCTGGCCCTACCCAATCAAAACTTTTCTGTACTGTAGAAGGGGATAAAGTCCCCGTAGTGCACATAAAAAATATGCTGTGGAAGACAGTCTGGGTTACTCCTGCCTCGGGCAAAGGCAAACCCATCCATAGGATTGCTTTTGCTCAACGACCTGGGTGTACTTGGTGGGTGATGCAGGAGGATCGAGAATTCTGATGTATACCTCAAGGGGATTTGATTTTGGGTGAGAATAACCAATGTCTTGAATTGTATGACGCTAATTGCTGTATAATACCAGATGTCACCACTACTATGGTGGCTCTATGCCCTATCAACAGGATTACAGTAACAATCACCCAGATTAATGAAGAATGAATTTTGATGAAACTGAGCAAAGTGCCACGATGATAGATCCGGACAAGTGCAGTGGTGATGGAACCAGAACTGGCTTCAGCATGCAACAATCTCTGCCACTGTAAAGGATGACAGAGGGAGCCTGAAGTCATGGTCTGCATGAACTCAATGGACATTTAATGAACATTTATGGACATTTTACAGATATTTCACAGGAGTCGTCCATTGACTAATGATATCTGTGTGTACATCTCAAAGGACAGGAAAAGTGGTGGTGATTAATTGCAGCATATTGGAAAGTGTGAGACCTGGGCATGATGTAAATGGTATAGCATAAGCGGTGGATACTGTCCTGGTTTTGCAGGGATAGAGATAATTTTCTTTCTAGCAGCTGGTGTAGAGCTGTGTTTAGGTTTAGGATGAGAACAATGTTGATAACACACCAATATTTTAGTTGTTGCCAAGCAGTCAAGGACTTTTCAGCTTCTCATAGTGGCCTGCCAACGAGATGGCAGGGGACACTCAAGAAGCTGCGAGGGGGTGCAGCCAGGACAGCTGACCCAAACTGGCCAAAGGGATATTCCATACTGTATGATGTCATGCTCTGTATATAACGGGGGGGGTGGGCCAGGAGGCAGCACGGCTCGGGAACTAGCTGAGCATTGGTCTGGGTGGTGAGAAATTGTGCTGTGCATCACTTTGTATATTCGTCTATAATTATTGTTGTTGTAGTTGTTGTTATGACTACTACTATTATTATTGTCATTCTTTTATGTCCTGTTAAACTGACTTTATCTCAACTCACAAGTTTTACCTTTTTTCTTTTCCATTCTCTCCCCAGCCTAGTGGGGGGAGTGAGCAACTGGCTGCGTGGTTGTTTCAGCTGTCTGCCAGGTTAAACCACGACAATCCCATAGTATGTGATCCCAGCCTTTTTTTTTTTTTTTGTAATCATCATAATTATCATTATTGCTGTTTGACTCTTCTTCACGGTTATTATGTTTTATGGAGAAATGTTTGCATAGGCGTCACTACATGTGAGGCACATAATACTTTGTGTCGCCCGGCGCCCTTATGAAAGTGTGTCTAAGACTGGCTCGGAGCTGGCCTATCTCATGGCATCTCTGTAATAAAACGGGATCTGCTGGTGCAGTGCTTTCAGGCTGGGCTCTTCCTCCAAAGAGGCCTGAGGAACTGCACCCCTCAAGTCCCTCTTCCTCCATGTGTTGGGGAGTACAAAGCTCAATGGTTGTGAGCTTCTGGAGACCTAGGACTGGATTTAGGAGTCACCAGTTGGTGTCTGGTGACAGTGAAGATGGTGAGTGTCAATGAGGGATGTAGCCAGGGCTTTCCCACAGGTGACCTTGAAGACACCAGTCCTCCAGGAGGGACATCTGGAGCTGCCCGGAGAGCGTGGTGGTTCTCTAGGGACAGCATGTTCCTGAGGTGGTGTGGAGGTGGAAGAAGTCTGCAAAGAGAGGGTTTGGGGCCTAAACTAGAGGGGATGTGCAGACCTCCTCTGGGCACTCTCCAGATACTCCCCACCTGTCTCCAGCAGGGATTCCCACAGAGGGACACAGTGGTCCAGATGTGGTCACACCAGGGCTCGGTGAAGCCAGGCAAAAACTCAAGATGTCTGGGTGGCCATGCTCCTCTTAATGCAGCCCCACATGCAGCTGGCCTTGGTCGTGGTGAGCACGTACCACTGGCTTGTAGGATGTTCCTCGTAGCACCCAGGCCCTTCTCCTTGTGGTGAGTGCTCAGCGCCAGGACCCAGCCTGCCCTGATGTGTGGGGTTACTCCTCTCCCCAGTGCAGAAATGGCCATTTCTCCTGGTATACTTTAAGAGGTTTCTGTTAGTGTATCTCTCCCAGAGTTCCTCAAGGTGCCCCTGGACTGAAGTTCCATTTGGTCAGCTGTTCATGTTTGTTTGCAGGTGGCTCACCCTGATGGTGGTGTCTATCACTAGGTAACAGCATGAGGAGTTGCAGGGCTCTACAGACAATAAAAGGAGTTACTGGGTTTAATTGCTGAGCCAGGTGGGAATTACCATGACAACCACCTCTGAAACACCAAAGGAGGGTACAAAGCCAGCAAAGCCAGGGCCAGTGGAAGAAGAGTGAATGAGGGTTGGGCTGTTTCTGTGCTAGGCCGTGTTAGTGGAAAATGTATACCTGTACAGGCACACAGACAACATGGATCCCTCCAGGAACTGGTCTTAGACCCCTCTGTCTATTGAGAAGGTGACTCCAGGATACCCTCACCCCCACGCACAGACAAGTACACATGCACACCAATGGCGCTCTGCAGCACAGAATCACAGAACCACTGAGGCTGGAAGGCAGCCACCTTCCACCTTCTCTGTCCTTCCTCTTCAGGCTCGACTTTAGGCAGAAGCTCCTTTCTCGTCCATGCCAGCTTCCTGCCACCTTTTCTTGACTTCCTGCATGTCAGGGTGGACAGTTCTGGAGCCTGAAGAGGAGATTCTTGACCATCGAACAGCTCACGGCACCCCCTCTTCTCTGCAGGGCCATATCCTATGGGATTCTTCCAAGTAGGTTCCTCACCAGGCCAAAACCTGCTCTCTTGAAGTCCTGTTCTTTGCCTTGTTCCCATCTTTCAGGAGCCTCAACTCTTCCTTCTCACCCTTGACTTTTTACATCCTGACCAGCTCTTCCTTGTTTGTAAGTGGTGTGGGTTAACACCAGTAAGAAATTAGGCACCACACTGCAGCTCACTCACCATCCTCCCCCACAGCCAGGGGGATGGAGCAAAAGGGAAGGAAAAGTAAAAGCAAGAAAACTTGGGGGTGAAGATAAAAATTGTTTAATAAGAGCATGGGAAGTGGAAGAAGAAGGACAACAAAATAAAAAAAGTGATGCAAAGGCAATTACTCCCCACCTCACACAGGTAGACAGATGCCCAACTGTTCCAGAGCAAAAGATGGTAGCAATCACTAAACGCCATGCCTCTCCCTTTTTAGAATCATAGAATCATAGAATCTTTAAGGTTGGAAAAGACCTCTAAGATCATCAAGTCCAACCATCGGCTCAACACCACCATGTCTACTAAACCATGTCCTGAAGTGCCACATGTACGTGGTTTTCGAACACCTCCAGGGATGGGGACTCCACCACCTCTCTGGGCAGCCAGTTCCAATGCCTGACCACTCCTTCAGTGAAGAAATTTTTCCTAATATCCAATCTAAACCTCCCCTGACGCAACTTGAGACCATTTCCTCTTGTCCTATCGCTAGTTACTTGGGAGAAGAGACCAACACCCACCTGGTTACAACCTCCTTTGAGGTAGCTGTAGAGAGCAATCAGGTCTCCCCTCAGCCTCCTCTTCTCCAGGCTAAACACCTCCAGTTCCCTCAGCCACTCCTCATAAGACTTTGCTCCAGTCTCTCTACCAGCTTTGCTGCCCTTCTCTGGACGTGCTCCAGCTCCTCAATGGCCTTCTTGTACTGAGAGGCACAAAAATGAACATGTGCACTCAAGGTGCAGCCTCACCAGAGCTGCGTACAGGGGCACAATCACTTCCCTACTCCTGCTGGCCACACTATTTCTGACACAAGCCAGGATGTTCTTGGCCTTCTTGCCCACCTGGGCACACTGCTGGCTCATGTTCAGCCGGATGTCAACCAGCACACCCAGGTCCTTCTCCACCAGGCAGCTTTCCAGCCGCTCTTCCCCAAGCCTGTAGTGTTGCCTGGGGTTGTTGTGACCCAAGTGCAGGACCCGGCACTTGGCCTTGTTGAACCTCATACAGATGGCCTCTGCTCATTGATCCAGCCTGTCCAGATCCCTCCGCAGAGCCTTTATACCCTCAAGCAGATCCACACTCCCACCCAACTTGGTGTCATCAGCAAACTTACTGGGGGTCCACTTGATCCCCTCGTCCAGATCATTCATGAAGACATTAAGGAGAACTGGCGCCAGTACTGAGCCCTGGCGAATACCGCCAACTGGTATGAACTCCATTCACCACAACTCTTTAGGCCCTGCCATCCAGACAGTTTTTTACCCAGCGAAGAACATACCCACAAACTCCATGAGCAGCCAGTTTCTCCAGGACAATACTCTGGGAAATGGTGTCAAAGGCTTTACTAAAGTCTAGGTAGACAACATCCACCATCTTTCCCTCATCCACTAAGTGGGTCACCTTGTCATACAAGGAGATGAGGGTAATCAAGAAGGACCTGCCTTTCATGAACACATGATGACTGAGCCTGATTGCTTATCCTGTATGTGCTATGGGAGGGCACTCAAGATGATTTCATCCATAAATATAACAGGGATAAAGGAGCCTTCGCATATAAAACTTTGTCTGGTCAATATGCTGGTCTGGACATGCCCTGCGCCTGAACTCAACCATCTGATGTGTCTCCTCATTCAGCTCCATTTCTAACTCTGTTCCTGGCTGGGGGGCTCTCTATGCTGTGTGCGGGCATGTGCAAGGAGCAGCTCTACGTGCCAGCAAGGGGAGTCAGACCAGCTGTCACAGAGGCCCATGTGTCTGTGCTGCCGGCTGCGGAGCGAGTGAGGTTACATGCATCAGTGTGCAATTGGTGGTGAAGATCAAGCTGGAGTCGCTGGTGCAAAGGTGAAGTGACCTGGGAGCCAAGGCTGTGTGAGCCACTCCGATGGGGAGACCATGGAGAAGCTGGTTCTGGAGGAGCAGGGGAGTTCAGTGCCAGCTGCTGTAGAGTCTGCGAGTTGACTGAGAGACTTCATTCTGAGTGTGTGTGTGGGGGGTGTGTGCACGTGCACATGTGCTGGCATTTCTGTGTGCATGTGTGTGTGCGTGGCATGGAGCTGCAGCAGTCGTCACCTCTGTCAGGCTGCTGGATTTGGCTCCTGGAGGGATCCATGTTGTCTGTGTGTCTACACAGCTATACATTTTCCACTAATATCACCATGTGTCAAACAGCCCCACCCTCATTTCTCCTTTCTCCGCTGACCCTGGTTTGGCTTGCTTTGTACCCTCCTTTGGTGTTTTGCAGACTCTCTTCATGGCAATTCCTACCTGGGTCTGTAGAGCCCTGCAACTCCTCATGCTGTTCTCTTGTGAGACTCCACCACCATCAGGGTGAGCCACCCGCACACAAACAGTAACCGCTGACCAAATGGAGCTTCAGTCCAGAGGGACCTGGAGAAACTCGGGGATTTGGCCAAAAGAAACCTCGTGACGTTGACAAGGAGAATTGGCCAGTCTGGCCTCAGGGAGAAGAACCAACCTGTACATCAGGGCCAGCTGGGACCTGCTGTGCTGAGGAGGGACTCTGAGGAGGAGAAGGGCCTGGCAACTGCGAGGGACACCATCCGAGCCAGGGGTTTCTGCTCACTGTGAGGAAGGCCAGTTGCATACGGGGCTGCGTTAGGATGAGCATGGTCCCCCAGAGCAGGGCAGTTCTTCTGGCCCTTGACACCACACTGGTAGGGACCCCCACACATGGCTTTGTCCCAGTTGTCGGCTCCCTCTTTTGCTGGAGCTGGGAGGAGCTGGAGAGTGGCCAGAGGAGATGTGGCCAGGTGGAGTTTGGGGCCTTAAGCAGATGGGCTGTGTGGAGGGGCTGAGAGACCTGGGCTTCTTTGGCCCCTTTGCCCAGTGGTGGAGAGGCTCGGGGCAGTCTAGGAGTAGCCTGAGACTGCTTGAAAGGTGGTTTCAGAGATGGTGGAGCTTTTCTCAAAACTGGGAAACATCATGAGAAAGACAAGATGCCACCAAGTGCATCTTGGGAGGTTGAGATGGGACACAAGGAGAAAGAAATGTCCCTGCAAGCGCAGTTCTGTGGTACAAGAGGCCACCCAGCAAGAGTCTGGATCAGCCAGAGCTTTGCATTTCAATGAGCAGTCTGTGAGGATGGAGAGATATCAGTAAGGGTAGGAAGACGCTCAGGTGAGACCCAAGTTGGTAAGCAGGCTGGGTGTCAAGAGCCTGCAGGGAAAGAGGTGCAGGTGTGGGACACCGTAGGACATCCTGTGGTGGAGACATCTGGGGGCAGTGGCAAGGCTGAAAGCCCCCAACACAGCCAAGGTCTGGGTCTGCTGGGCTGTGGCTGTTCTCTCTGCAGGTGATGCCTGTGAGGAGACATCTTATCATTAGAGCACCAGGACTTCATCGCCCCCTTGTCACAACCTGTGAGCCTGAGAAAGAGTGTGTGGTAGTCCTGCTCTAGGCATTGCACATCCCCACATCACAGTGGCCCAGGAAGAGCCCTGAGACACATGTGAGGGACAGGGTCTCCCCTCCCAGGGGCTGGGGGTCACAGCTTGGCCCTTTGGCTTGATCAAATACACCCAGGATTACTGAGCATCAGAGCCACCTTGCCATTGCCTTTGCCTACCTGTCATCACTGCCTCCACTTGCCTGCTCTAACCAGCCCCAGAGTTGCTTTGTCAGGGATGGCCCTCAGGGGGACCCATTAATGCTCCAAGAAACTGTGGAGTTTGCATCGGACTGTGACTTCTGGAGAGGTTTCATCAGCTTCCTCTCAGGGCCTGAGCTTCATGGACTCATCCCCAAACCCACCAGAGGGGTCATTAACATGCCGCCTTGGGCTGGGCCTCTGCTGCTGCTCTCCTGGGACAAAGGGAGCTCATGGCAAGTGGGCTGTGCTGCAGAGAGACATCTCTGGCCAGGAGCAGCTCCTCTGCAGAGCACAGCAGGGCTGAGGGCTCTGCCTGCAGGCACCGAGGGGAGAACAGCGAGGCAGAGAGAGCTTCAAGGCAGTTGGAAATGGGAGGCTTGCTGAGAGCTCAGGGAAGGAGAAATCTTGAGAGCCCTTGACACGGGAAGTCTCTGGGTGCAGGGCAATGCCGATGCGGTTCCTGGAGGCATCTCCTCAAACTGGCAGAGCCCACAGCTCCTGGGATGTGCCAGGTGGACTCCCTGTGCAGAGGCAAGTTTGAGTGGCTGGGAATGCAGGTGTGCAGGCAGGGGTGCCCAGTTGTGTCCTTCAGAGCAGGGTCCCTGCAGCCCAGGGGCTGTGTGCCGGGGCAGGGACTCTGCCGCCTGCCAGGGTCAGCACTCAGCCTGCCCGGGGAGCTGCCCAGGGCACTGCAGGGAGAAGCTGTGGGTGGAAGGAGCGACCCCCTGGAAGGGCAGGGCAGGGTCCTTCTGCTCTTGAGAGGGTGCTTTGTTTGTGAGGGCTGATTACAGCTTGAGATTGCCCCTGGGACATTTGCCATGGCACTTCTCAAGGAGCATTGGGATCCCCTTGGGCAGTGCCCTGGTGCCAGGAGGGGTCTGCAGGGCAGAGCTGAGCACACAGAGGGTGGGATGGGCTCTGTGAGCAGGGACAGGGAGGAGAGGTGTGGGCAGAGCACCAGCTCCTGGCAGGGACAGCTCCAGGCAGCAGAGACATGGGCAGGGAGTGGGAGGAAACTGCAGCCAAGCCCTGGGCTAGGCTGCCTTCAGGCTGCTCTCTTGTGGTCCCTCACTCTAGATGTCTGCTGGGTGTTGTCTGCTGAGCAATGAGCTGACTCTGCCTTTAGGACATCCCATCTTCAGGACATCTGACTCTCTGCTTTGCCTGTGCTGCTGGGCTTGGGAGCTGCCCCAGAAGAGCACGGCTGTGCTGTAGGATCCCAGGGAGTGCTGAGCTTTCCCTTGGAGGTCAGTTCTCTCCTCTCAGAGGCCTTTGCTTCTTTCTGAGAGAGGCCATGTCCTTCCCTCTCCATCACAGCTTCACCTCTGTGCTGTAAAAAGAAGAGTTTGCAGATCTGCCCTTTGAAACAGCACCCTCCTGATTTCATCAGAGTCCAGTTGCTTTTTTTTTTTTTTTTTAAAGACTAATTTAATGCACAGTCATCCTTGAGGTACCAGAAGTTAAGCACAGGGCATCTGGGAACAAGACTGATGGGCACTGCAGCTCTCCTGACTCTGCACTGAGACACAGAGAGTTGAGCCCTTTTGCCTGTCTTGTCTGAAGACTCCACACTTTCAGTCATAAAAAGGAGTATTTCTTCCTTAAAAATAGTACTAAACCGGATGTGATTGTAGAAAGAGAAAAACAGAGAAAAATCACCATAAAGATATGCTCAGCCTCTCTTCTGCAGCCCACACTCTCTGGAGTGGTGAGTGCAGATATTGAACATTTCCATCAAGGGTGAATTGCATCTGACAGCCCTTGTGACCATCGGGGGTGTCAGGAACCAGCTCCCAAGTACTCACTGGAGCAGGGCAGAGCTGACTCCTTGGCAGCACAGGGGTAGAGGTCCTGCTCCTCACAGCACACTCAGCCAGCACAAAGCAAAGAAATCCCCTGGAATTGGTAGAGGGGGTGCAATGTCTATGGAAACTGGAGTGGCTTTGCTCAGAGAAGTCTGTCACAATTTTCCCCTGTCTTTTCCTCCTTAGAACAATGCCCCCGTGTCAAGAACCAGCAAATGTCCAACTGCAGCTCCATCACTGAGTTCCTCCTCCTGGCATTCGCAGACACACGGGAGCTGCAGCTCTTGCACTTCTGGCTCTTCCTGGGCATCTACCTGGCTGCTCTCCTGGGCAATGGCCTCATCATCACTGCCATAGCCTGCGACCACCACCTCCACACCCCCATGTACTTCTTCCTCCTCAACCTCTCCCTCCTCAACCTGGGCTTCATCTCCACCACTCTCCCTAAAGCCATGGCCAATTCCCTCTGGGGCACCAGGGCCATCTGCTACACAGGATGTGCTGCTCAGGTCTTTTTCTTTTTCTTTCTGATCTCAGCAGAATATTCCCTTCTCACAGTCATGGCCTATGACCGCTACATTGCCATCTGCCAACCCCTGCACTACGGGACCCTCCTGGGCAGCAGAGCTTGTGTCCACATGGCAGCAGCTGCCTGGGGCACTGGGTTTCTCTATGCTGTGCTGCACACGGCCAATACATTTTCTATACCACTCTGCCATGGTAATGCTGTAGAACAGTTCTTCTGTGAAATCCCCCAGATCCTCAAGCTCTCCTGCTCAGATGCCTACGTCAGGGAAGTTGGGCTTCTTATATTAAGTTGTTTTTTAATATTTGGTTGTTTTGTTTTCATTGTGCTGTCCTATGTGCAGATCTTCAGGGCTGTGCTTAGGATCCCCTCTGAGCAGGGACGGCACAAAGCCTTTTCCACGTGCCTCCCTCACCTGGCCGTGGTCTCCCTGCTTGTCAGCACTGCCCTGTTTGCTCACCTGAAGCCCCCCTCCATCTCCTCCCCATCCCTGGACCTGGTGGTGGCAGTTCTGTACTCGGTGGTTCCTCCAGCAGTGAACCCCCTCATCTACAGCATGAGGAACCAGGAGCTCAAGGGTGCAGTTCAGACACTGATGACTAGATGTTTTTCAGAAGCAATATACTGCGTGACATCTTCTCCATATCATTTTTAACATAACTCATTACAGGCCTAGTTTCTCTTTTATATGTTTTCTAGTTGCAGTTCTTGCTGATTTTGTTTTATTTTTCTTTTATTCTCTTGTGATAATGTTGTTTACAAAGAATGTTCATTATTCATACCAATTCTAATTCTTTATCCACCTGTTTAGTTAGACCCAAAGACAGTGTAAATTAATTTCCACAACCTCTGTGCATTAAAACATTCAAAAGGACGCTGCAGTGACATTGCTGACTGAGATTTTTCCCCCAAGACCTTCTCTGGAGCTGCAGAGGCCGTTCCTGTGTACAGAGTCCCTGCACAGCAGATCTCTGACAGAGCTGGCCTCTGTAACAGCATTTCCACCAGGAAAGGCAATCTCCTCAGGGCACTGCCCAAAGGCTTACGTCTTTTTCCAGTCTTGCTCTCAAGAACATGCCCAAGGAAGAGGCTCTAAAGAAAACTGTTGCTTTGCTTGTTTCTCCATGGGCGCAGAGGGATGAGATGAGGGTCCCAGTGTGCTCTTCCAGGGACTGAGGAATGGCTCAGGTGTTCCTCGTCGGTGGACAGCACCCACACAGATGCTGAATGGACTCCAACTAAGCTGCCTGGGGCTTGACAGCCTGTGGTAGGGCTGATGGCAGATGAGTGTGTTTCTGGAAGGAATGAGGAGCTGCCAGGAGAGCCCAGGGGATCTGCAGGGACAGCACGTGCCAGGAGGTCAGCAGGGAATGGAGCCCACTAAGCACGAGCCTGTGCAAGGTGGCGTGCCCCAGAGATCAAGTGCTAAATGTGGGTGTGAACCACCAAGTGAGGGTTCTGCAAGGCCAGGGGACACAGCAGGCACAGGGAAAGGAGCCTGGTGAGTGGTTCGTTTTCCCATCAGTGGACTGCCATAGACTGGATGCGGTGCAGCACCCAAACACATCTCATGGCATTGGCAATAAGGCAGGTCACCTCTGAGCAGCCTCCATGGCCACATAAGAGCCTCTGTGGGAGGCAGTCAGTGGCAGTGATGTCCCTGAGCTGGGTCTGCCTCCCAGCCTGACCAGCACGTCCCTTGCAGAGTGCCCCTGTGACCCCAGGCCCCACAGCCCACTTGCTCTGCAGAGCAGCTCCACCAGCTCAAGGGCTGTGGAGAGCATGGGCAGGGGGTGTAGGAATGGCTGGCCAGGCCAGCACAGATGTGCCCACCTTGTCGAAAGGCTCTGTGGGGAGATGGGATGTCCTGGGAGAAGAGCAGGGCACCATGTGTGTGCAGGGCAGACATGGAAAGAGAAAGCCTTGGCTGCGGGTGCCAGCTTGGGGCAGGCTGCCCTGCCACTGGGGCAGCGGGAGCTGCCAGAGGAGCCCCAGGGCCAGGACTCTGTGCTGTCCTGGGGAGCGGGACTGGCAGGGGGGCTGCAGGCTGCCTGGCATGGAGATCTCCTCAGCATGCCAGCCAGAGAGACACTGTCACTCACCTCCATCTTCTCCATTTCCTGCTGAGGGACCAGCACAGACTGGGATGCTCTGCTCACCTGGGGAGAGGGCAGGGGAGTGGTGAGAGCTGGGAAGGGGCTGGGATGTCTGGGCTGGGAAGTGCCAGCGAGAGGGAAACACCGGTGTCCACCTCAGCTGCGTGAGTGTGCAGGGTGGGGGCACACAGCAGTGTCCTCGCACAGCCAGGCCTCCTGGCAGAGCCATGAAGCACCAGCAGAGCAGGATCTGCTCTGTGCCCATGTGTGCTGGGCACCCCGGGAAAGCTGCCCCGGGGTCATCGTCACACAGCAGCCAAGAACAGCCACCATTGCCAGCACTGGCCTCCCACCCCAGCTCAGAGGGGTTGTTTGTGCCTCCACGGAGGGACACCGAGTGACCAGGTCACAAGTCCATCTTGGCATCGTACAGACGAGTCATAAGCATGCACATGGTGTGCGTGTGGTGGGAGGAACCTGAGTGAGCACAAATGCCCACAGCTGTTCCTGGGGACACCATGAAGGTGTGTGGGACACACAGTGTCCCCAGGTCACTTGACTTAGAGAGTAACATCCCCTGGGAAACCACCTGCATGCAGCACTGGGGTGGGCTTCCTTGAACCCAGGTCCCCGTGTCCATTCCTCCTGCCATGGGGCACCTCAGGCGAGTGCAGAGCGGGGCGATACAGCGCAGGGCTGAGGTGCCTCCCAGCCTCCTGACGTGGCAACAGGAGCCCAGCGAGACACTGTGACTGCTGCCATGCACTGCCTCTGCGTCTGCAAGGGAAGGACTCGTGTCTCTGAACACCCCGTGTGCATGAGGAGTGCATGAGGACAGACAGCTCAGGTGTGGGCACCTCACAGGGCCAAACCTGCTGAACCTTGTCAAACCACTGTTAAATCCACTTTGTTAAATTCCAGCCAACTTATGGAACTCTGTCAAATTATCATTTTACCTCAAGACAGCTTATTGCTGCTTCTCTGAGTGAGGTGCATTCTACTCATCCACAACACATAAACAGTCCTGGCAAGGAAGGTTTTGGGGGTGGGCATGGGGCTCTGTGCAAGACACTTTTTTTTTTTTAATGCTATAGCTTCACCCATGCTTATTAATATATTCTCTGTCTTTGAAATAAAAAAAGAAATGAAGAAGGAAATAATCTAAAGAAAAGAAAATGTGTCAACACACTTTTCGGGTTTTACAATTCTTCATACTTTTTTGTCTTTCCTTCTAATATTCTGGTCTTTCATGGGATTTGGTGTTCTTTTTCCTTTTTTGCAAAGGAACTTGTTTTCCAGAACTGGGGTTACTTGTAGGACATGAATGCCTTCAGTCTCAGGGACACAGAAGCTCGGTGCCAGTGTAGACTCCCTGGGACCCCTTGCCCAGCCTCCACCTGCAGCTCCCCAGGGGCTCTGCTCTCCCACAGCTCCTCTCTGACAGCTGCCAGTCCCAGGCAAGCCCCTCAGCTACGCTGGGGCCCCTACAAGTGGCCGTGGGTGGTTTTGGTCAGACAGCTGAGATCTGCCTGGAAAGGTGAACAACGGGTTTAGACATTCAAAGAGAGGTCAGCACATTTTTATCAGCTGAAACATTTGAGTACTTTTCATGAAATGACAATGTTTTCCCACCATGCCCGCAATGGGGATTTCCAAGAATTGCATTAATCATGGGAGAAGAAATACTGATCTTTGCTCATTCTTGCCTTACCACTACTCTATTTCACTGTGTGTTTAACCTCCCTCCCCTTCCGGGTGTAGCACCTCTCCTGGTTAAAGGACCGTGTCTAAGGGCATCTTTTCCGCAAAGTAAGTGGACATAGGCCCTTCCCATGGCTCTCCAGGCTTCCCCCTCCCCTTGCTTTTTGGTCATTCAGATTCCTCCCAACCATCCGGTGGCTGCTTTGAGCTTCAGGCAGTTAGAAACTTGCCCTTTCTTTCAGAGGTCTTATTATCTCTTTATTCAACTCCTGAATTGTATTTCATCTCTCCTTTCCTAGCTCTCTGTCGAAATCATTTCTTGTATGACTATGCCTTGTGGAAGGTGGACATCACTAGGTGCAGCTTGGCCGTGGCATACAGTGCAGGAGAGTGTTTTCATAGAAGCATAGAATCATAGAATGATTTGAGTTGGAAGGGACCTCAAACATCAGACGCTCTTCACTAGGCCTCGTTTCCCGAAGCCCCATCCAACCTGGCCTTGAAGACTTCCAGGGATGGGGCATCCACAGCTTCTCTGGGCAACCTGTGCCAGTGCCTCACCACCCTCACAGGGAAGAATTTCTTCCTAATATCTACCCTCTTTTAGTTTAAACACATTACCCCTTGTCCTACCACTACACTTCCTTGGAAACAGTCCCTCTCAAGCCTTCCTTTAGGCCACCTTTAGGTACTGGAAGGCTGCAATAAGGTCTTCTCAGAGCCTTCTCCAGGCTGAACAACCCCAGCTCTCTCAGCCTGTCTTCACAGGAGAGGTGTTCCAGCCCTCTGATTATCTTTATGATGTCCTCTGGACTCACTCCAACAGCTCCATGTCTTTCTTGTACTGAGGACGGCAGAGCTGAACACAGTACTCTATGTGGGCTCTCACCAGAGCAGAGGGGCAGAATCATCTCCCTTGACCTGCTGGCCATGGTTCTTTTGATGCAGCCCAGGATACAGTTGGATTGCTGGGCTGCAAGTGCACACTGACAGCTCATGTCCAGTTCTTCATCGACCAGTACCCTCACGTCCTGCTGCACAGGGCTGCTCTCAATCCCTTCATCGCCCAGAAGGTATTGATACCAGGGGCTGCCTGACCCAGGTGTCCGACCTTGTACTTGGCCTTGCTGAATTTCATGAGGATCACATGGGCCCACTTCTCGAGCTTGTTCAGGTCCCTCTGAATGGCATCCTGTCCCTCAGGCATGTCAAATGCACCACACAGCTTGGTGTCACCTGCACATTTGCTAAGAGTGCATTCATGTTGTTCAGCCTGGAGAAAAGGTGGCTCCAGGGAGATCATATTGCGGCTTACCAGTAACTGAAGGGGCCTACAGGAAAGATGGTCAGGGACTGTTTATGAGGGAGTGTAGTGACAGGACAAGGGGTAATGGGTTTAAGCTGAAGGAGGGTAGATTTAGATTAGATGTTAGAAAGAAATTCTTTACTGTGAGAGTGGTGAGGCCCTGGAACAGGTTGCCCAGAGAGGTTGTGGATGCCTCATCCCTGGAAGTCTTGAAGACCAGGTTGGATGAGGCTTCGGGAAATGAGGTCTAGTGGAAGGTGTCCCTGCCCATGTCAGGGAGGTTGGAACTAGATGATCTTTGAGATCCCTTCCAACTCAAATCATTCTGCGCTTTGCAGAGGAGCTGCTCCTGGGCAGAGATGTCTCTCTGCAGTGCTGCCCACTTGCCATGAGCTCCCTCCATCCCAGGAGCCTGGCCCAGCTCAGCAGCAGAGGACCAGCCCAGGGCAACACTTTCTCTGCCCTCCCACACTCCCTGCAGATGTCCCTGGGGCTCCAGGGCTGAAGCTTCTCAAAGGCATCAGGGTCTCTCCTGGGGAGCGTAGGCTGACACAGACTGAAGTCATCACTGACTGTCCCTCTCTGAGCACTGGAGAGATGGATTTCAGAAGTGGGATTTTTCCTCCCGTGGCATGGCGGTCTATGAGAGGTTGAAATGTTCCCCTCCCTTAACCCCTCTCCCTGTCCCATGGCCAGGCAGGACACCGCAGCAGTGACAGGCAGGGATCATTTCCCCCCATGGAGGGCAGGGATTCAGCAGTGTCCATCAGGTCTCTCCTCTCTGGTGAGTAGTCTGGAGACTGGAGTGGGCTTCAGCTCTCCCCCACGCACCCCACAGACCCACAGGAGGTGGGATTCCTCTTGCCTCAGCTCAGTGTGCACACCATCCATGAGTCAGTATAGAGACAAAGGACTGGCCATTTTTTCGCTCAGCAATGTCTAAAGCCAGCCGGATGGCTTTCACCTCTGCAAACTGACTCAATTCACCTTCTCCTTCAGCTGTTTCTGTGACTCATCGTGTAGGACTCCATCCAGCAGCTTTCCACCTCAGATTTGCTCCCATAATATGATAGGGCGCATCTGCAAACAGGGCATACTGCTTCTCATTTTCTGGTGGTTTATGACATGGTGTTTCCTCTTCAGCACGTGTCATGTCCTCTTCTGGCGACACTACAAAGTTTTGGCCTTCTGGCCAGTCCATGGTCACTTCCAAGATTCCTGAGCAGTCGAGGTTTCCCATTCGAGCCTGTTGTGTTATTAGCACAGCCCCTTTACTCCACATAGCATCAGTTTCATTATGCAGAGAGGGTTCCCTCCCTTTGAACATCCAGCCCAGTACAGGCAATCGAGGTGCCAAGATGGGTTGTGCTTCAGTACCAACTCCTTCTGAAGTGGCTCAAAGCCCTTCATATGCTGCCAATATCTTTTTTCAGTTGGACTGCAGTGGGCCTCAGATCCTCCATATCCCTGGCTCCAAAAACCCAGGGGTCAACCTCGAGTCTCTCCAGGTGCTTTCTGCCAGAGGCTTCAGGTGGGGCCGTGGTCCCTGGCTGTGCTGTAAAGCATGTTTTTCATTTCTCCTCCGGTCTAGACTGGCCCAATGGCTATCACACGAACTATCTCTTGTCTAATTTGTTCAAAGGCTTGTTGCTGCTCAGGACCCATTCAAAGCTGTTCTTCTCCTGGGTCACTTGATAGAGAGGGCTTATGATCAGACTATAACCTGGAATGTGCCTTCTCCAAAAACCCACAACACCTGGGAAAGCTTGTGTTTCTTTTTTGTTAGGTGGTGGCAACAAACCTGTTATTTTATTGATCACATCCATTGGGCTATAATGATGCCCATCTTCATATTTTGTTCCTAAATCCTGGACCTCCTGTGCAGGTCCTTTGCTCTTCCTTTATTGTATGGCAAAACCAGCTCTCAGAAGAATCTAGATCCCTCTTTTCCCTTTCTCAAACACTTCCTTTTCTGTCTTGCCCCACGCAATGATGTCATCAATACACTGCAGGTGCTCAGGAGCTTCACCCTCTTCCAGTGCAGTCTGGATCAGCACATGGCCAATGGTACTTGCTGTTCTTGAACCCGCAGCAACCCCCCAAAAGAAGGATCCTCTGAGGGACTGGCAAGCTAACAGCTAAACATCTTCTCTGTACTCAAGGCAGCTATACCAAAAGCCAATTGGTACCCTCTTGGGTCTTTGAAGTACCCTCTCTGGAGGTGGTCTACGTCAAGGATGTTTCTGGACCAGTCCCAACGGGGTGCTTTTGCCACTCTTTCCCAGTTAGGCTTTCCTCAGCCTCCAACACAGACAGTTCTTGGGATCCTCCCGTCACTCCAGTAATACAAATGGGTTCTGCACCTTTGTCACCTAATGGCATTAGAGTACATGCGCACCGGTGTCCCCAGAGCTTTATACTCCCATGGGGCTGATGTGTCAGGCCATCCATCCCACACGGCCCAGTAAACTCGGTTGTCCCTTTCCTCTGCCCTGCTAGAGACAGGGCCCCTTTATTCCTGGTCAGCGTATTCATTCCTTGGCTTTTGTCACTGCAAAGCAGAAGTCCCTTCATCGGGGCTGAAAGTAAGATCAGCCCTTCTACTCTGCCCAACAGAACCTGGAGCAGTAGTTTCCCTGGGTGGATGCCTTTTGGCTGGTTCTTTGTCTGGCAGTTCCAGTACCCAAGCTTCTAGTCTCCAGGTAGGTTCACCATCCCACGTCCTCATGCCCTCCCCCTGGTCACACAGATGGAACCGCAGGGTGGCACGAGGTGTGTGCCACCAGTACCTTGTCCTCTGATCAGAAAAAGGCTGAGTCTTAATAGGTGAAACCTTGGTGTCTATGAGAGAGGAGGGCATCTGCTTTTAAATGCAGGGACAATTGCTAGGACAGTTTCACCACAGCTGAGAAGCAGGCCCATAGGGAGGAAGCGAGATTCTCTTTCAGTTCCTGGAGGGTGCTGGCCAATCCATCCACAGTTGGTGCCTCTGCCTCTGTCCAGCTCTTTATCGCCGGGGTGTTGGCATATGTTAAGTGGCTATCAAATGCCATCTGCCTGATTGGCACTTACCTCAAAGGCACCCTTGACCTCTGCTAAGTCAATATTCCTCAATTATGACAGTGCGTACAATTCATCAGTTCCTTCCAAAATAACTTCAGAATACAAATCATGTCACAGCATATTTAAACAAGTCAAAATGTTTAAAAACATTTTTTTTAAAAAAGTTTTTAAAAAATTTAAGCAGTCAAAATGAACATCTTCCAGGTGACTGCCTGCTCTTTGGGCAATTTCCAAAGCAAATATTCCAATAAGTGGCCTTCAGTCTTTTCACAACTGATCCACAACAGGTCTCTTATTTATAGTTAGTGTCCTGTAAAGATACAGCCATATCCATAATCCTTAAAAATGACATATAACGTCAGTGAAGAATCCGAGCCATGTACAGTTCTAGTGAACCACTTCTCAGTCTATTTTTATTTCTTTGAAGCCGCGACAGCAGCCCGTATCATCATGGGAACAAAACCAGTGACACCTTGGTTTCACTGAAACTCGGGCAAACCCCCCACTGCCTTCAAAACCTAAACCAGATTTTTACCACCAGCCTTTGATTCCCACCTTGTGCCTCATAAGAATGAACTATCCTCAGACCCTCATAGCCAGAGGACTAAAACAGAGCACTATTTCAGTGTCAGACATGTGACATGGACTGCTGGATGGTTTGGGAAGTGAATGGTGATGGGGAAGCACAGCGTGGTCGCTTGAATTACTGTGGCACATAACAAACAGAGGATGACCTTACAGAGGAACATGCCAGCCTGACAAAGGATTCGTGGATCTGCTATCATAATGGTGATGTCCCATGGACTCAGTACAGGCAAGGAGTCCAGTGCATTCAATGCTGCTGTTGCTGAGTGCGGCTAGTGGATTTGCTGGTCATTACACGTGGTTACTTCTGACCCTCAGCTACCGAAAGAGACAAGTAAATACATGCTGCATCTCCTGACTGAGACCTTACTGGCCCTATCTCCTGCCAGTGCTAGCTCACACCACCAGTAAAAATGCTGGTCTTCTCATCATGCAGAAATAAATAAACAAATAACTATCTGTCCTGTTATCTATCTCTTCTGATAGCTGTGGGCATCTACAGGGAGGCAAAAAACAGGGGTGCCTGAGCTCGTTGATCCAGAATATGCCCGTCTTCATTACGAGTATGTCCCTGCTAACAGAGGTGCCAGCTATTCCCTCTGCTCTTTGGGGCACGTGCATCCTTGAAGAGAGCAGTGATGGCAGATGGTGTGAGTGTCACGACTGGAAGGAATGGGTGCATCGATGCCGGATTGCTGGAGAAGGTCTTGCTTGGCTTGTGCGAGCCAGGCCAGCAGCTTCCCCCAGCAGCTCTCCCCACTCAGAGGGCAGAGCTGAACCACTTGCGTACAATGCCACAGTGCTCCTGCCCCACACTGGTGAGAGGATGCTGCCCAGGGCCCCCAGGATGGTGATGTCTGGGTCAGGGGTGCTGTGAAGGAACCCCCCCTGGAAAGCCAGGGAGAGCTGCAGGGCAGGCAGGGGGGCAGAGGGAAAGGGACACAGCGCCCCTGGGGAGACAGCTCCATCACCCAGGCTGCTCTAAGCTCCACTCCTGCAGGACTCCCCTGCCACCAGGCTTTCCCGAAGGACAGTGACACCCCGGCTGTCAGGCTGCTCCCCCGGGACTGCCCCCACCTCTGGGCTCCAGCCTGTCCCCAGGGGCGACCCAGGCGTGCAGGGTGCCCCAGGACCTGCTCTTCCCCGGTCCCTCAGCACTGCCCTCCTCTGTGGGCTCTGCCCGCTGCCAGGGCTGGAGGGAGCCCAGGTGTCCAGGCTGCTTTAACCCCCCAGACTCCCCCTGATCAGGCCCTCTCGTGAAGCACCACGATTGCTGAAAGGGTTCCTTGTCCAACGGGCCCAGGGCAAACACGGCTTATCAGAAATGCTGTGGGGACAAACATCCCTCCTCTTGCCAGGGGAGCTCTGTCTCCGTGATTAGCTCCGAGTCACTGCCTGGAGACAAGTGCGCAGTTCATCATGTCCCTCTGGATGGCCACCTCCTGCTCAGGGACAGCGCTGTCCTGGGTCAAGGACAAGGGCATTGAAGGGACACTTCATGGGGACAAGGGCCTTTGGTGAGCTGCGACCAAGTCCCAGCCAGGGCCAGGGCTGGAGCCAGAGCCTTCTTGGGAACGGGGTCACAGGGACCCACTGTCCGGGGGCAGCTCTGCAGAGTGGGACCCATGTTGTCTGGCAGGGCATGGTGGCCCCAGGCAGTGGCAGGGGGAGGGCCAGGGCAGGGGATATTCCCCTCTGCCCTCTGCTCCGGGGAGGCTGTGCCTGGGGACTGGCCCAGTTTGGGGCCTGCAGTATAAGGGAAATGGCGGGGGGGCTGGAGCTGGGCACTGCGACCACCTCAGCACTGCCCCCGAACTGAGCCATCATCTCCCGGTGCCCAACATTCATCAGTGCTGCCCATTGCCTCCAGCAACTGAAGATCCCAGTCACCTGGCTGTGCCCACTGCCCATGTCCCCAGTTGTCCTCTCACCTCCCAGCGTTCCCTAATCCTGGAGTCCACGATGCCGCAAGAAGAGGGATCAGTCCCAGCCCCCATTTTACCCAAGGGGCTGGAGAGGGGTCAGAGACAATCCTGCTTAGAGACCCCTGGTTTGAGGCTGGCGTCATCTCTGGGGGAGTCCTGGAGGGAACGACTGGCCTGAAAGGTGAGGAGCACGGGGAGATGGCAGTGCTGGGAGGTGAGGGGCACTGGGAGATGGGGGATCTGGCTTTGGAGAGCTGTGGGAGGAAGGTTTTGTGTTAGAGCAGTGGGTTGTCACCGTAAGGCTGTCAGAGGCGCACTGCCCACCCCCCTCGCCACCCGCAGATGCCTGGGCCCTTCCCTGTGCACCTGCCCCATGCCGGAAGCTGGACTGATGCCGAGGAAAGGGGCTGGATCAGAGTCGGAGGCAGGGGTGACTCTGTGCCAGGCTGGGCTGGTTGCCAGGGCTGGTGTCTCTGCCAAGCCTGGTGTCTCGGCCAAGTCTGGCTTTGCCCCGGGAGCTCTCAGGTTGGGGAGGGGCAAGGAGGAGTCCTGGGAGGGATAAATCTGCCCCTCACCTTCTCCAGCTTCACCCAGGACTCACCACACTGCAGAGGAAGATGAAGGTTGCAGTGCTCAGCGTGGCCCTGCTCTTCACCATCCTGCTGTGCACCCCAGGAGATGCTCAGGTGAGTCCCCAATGCCACGGGGAGGGGCTCAATGCTGGGGATGGGCCATGGCTGCAGGACATCAGCTCTCCTGCAGCACGAAATTGTAGTGGAGAGCCCAAAACCCCTTGACTTGGCCTCTCCCGTTCCCAAGCAAGGAGCTCCTCCAGGCTCCCCTGCACCTCCAGCCCCAGCCAAGACAGCTTTCTCCCTCCCACAATTCTGCCTGTTCCCTCCACAATTCATCTTCTTGTGCCCAGAGCCTGAGTTCCTCAGTGAGTGGTTGGACCTGCCCCCTCCCTGGGAGGGTCCACCACAAACTCCTGTGAGGGCCCCCACTAGTTTCTTGTCTTGGTGGCCACACATCTCTCCCTTTGGGCCTCCCCATCTCATCCTTTTGGTCCCCTCAGACATCTCCTCTCCAGGATCTCCTCTGTGTCTTACCTACAGTGCCCAAATGCCCTCCCTTTGATCATTCCCAATGCCTTTCTTTTGGTCTTTCCCCTCAGTCCTTTGCCTTTCCACTGCAGTAGTGTCCCCAGATGCCCTTCCTTCAACCCCCACTTCCAAACACTCTCCCAATCCCCTTGTTTCTGTCCTCTGCAGCCCTCTTCCTTCTGTCCCCACCAACCACCTCTCCTGAAGTCCCCAAATCCCCTCCACTTCAATTCCTTTACCCCTCACTTGTATCCCACACAATCCTGTCCATTCAACACCCCCAGCCCAGTCCCTTGGGGTCCACTAATTCACCCCAGAGCCCTGTATTGGGTTGTGTCCCGCCACACACACCCATTCTCTTTGGATGCCCTGAATTCCCCATGTGATCCTTGTCTCCATCCCCACCCCTGGTCCCTGCATGAACAGGTATCCCAGGTGACACTTGGAGGAATGATCCTGGGGGGGGAGCAGAAGGGATTTTTCTCCTCAGACCAGGTGGAAGCCATGGGCCTGGGGGGACTGGGGACACCTGTGTCCCACCCACAGCCCCACCAAGGTCCAATTCAGACCACCCCTTTGCTCATCTTCCCTAGGTTCTCTTGGATGGAAGCGGAAGTAATAGCCTGGATGTAAGTAGTGGGGTGGACTTGGAGGGTCTCCAGTCTGGGGAAGTGGAGGGCACCTTGGTCCTCCCATCCCTTGCTGGGACTGGGGACATGCCAGTGACCAGTGAGGTTTCATGGTCTCTCTGCAGGTGGGGTTAGTCAAAGATGGGCGAGTGAGGAGCACTGAGGTGGGTACCATGAGTTCTGCTGGCCCCAGACTCTCCCCTCCACGGCCACGACACTCCAGGGCATCCCAGTGTGCCCCAGTACACCCCAGTGCACCCCAGAGAACACCCCTGCACCTGCACCCCAGTGTTTTCCCAGAGAGGTCCCCTTCCCCAGGGCTCCCACTGCATTCCCATCCATCCCATTACAACCCAGTACACCCCAGGATGCCCCAGTACACAGCCACGCACCCAGGTGGGCCCCTTCCCCAGGGCCCCCACTGCTTTCTGTGCACCACCACACAAACTCCTGTACCCCATTTTTCCCCAGAGGCACCTTCCCCAAGGGCCCCATTGCTTTCCTCTGCCTCCCAGTACACCCCAGTGCACCCAAGTGTGTCCCTAACCCTCCCTTTCTCCCCAGCCCCGTCTGGCTGACGTGTTGGAGAGGCTTTTGCGCCAGAAACGCCTGGTTGCCTCTGTTGATGTCTAGGTGAGCAGCACCATGGTGTCTCCAGCCCCACAGAGGATCCTGGGCCCCGGGGGATGCCTGAGCCCTTTGGGGTGGGCAGAATGTGGGTATGGGAGAGGGAAACAGAGGGGACTGTCCATGACCCATGCCCCAGGGTAGGCTGGACACAGCTGCCCCCCTGCCTTTCCTTCTACCTAGTGGGGCTCTACAGACCCAGAGGGTCACTGTGCAGACCAGGTAGGGGCTCTGGTGCCATACAGACGCCCAGGCCCACTGTGAGGGCTGAGTAGGGCTCTGGGGGATTTAGGGGCATCCCTCTGGGTGCCATATTGATCTCAGGAGAGCCAAGTGCTGTCCTGGGTGTATTGGGGGCTCCAATTCCCTTCTCCTTCCCCAGGTCTCTGCAGACAGAGATGGTGGGGGCAAAGCCCCTCTCATTGTTCCAGCTGACACTGGGGGTCACATTCAGGGCTCTGTCTTTCAGGACTGGAACTGGTGGTGACAGCCCTGTCCTGCCCTCCCCCTCCAGAGGCATGAGGAGATGATCATCCCTGGATGACCCCCCCCTACCCCCTGGGAGCCCTGGGCCATTTCCTTCTAATGATCAATAAACCCCTTCAGCAAAGCTATGCTCTCGTGTGTGTCTGTGTGTCCGAGTCTATGTCCCCTCTCCTCTGCCAGTGCCCCGGGTCCTCTCTGGCTGCACCACCACCATGAGCAGAGTGGCTGAGGGAGCCCGGATGCCTGGGGTGTCTCTGTAAAGGAGATCCCCTTCCCACCCACCACGTGGCCCCCGATCAGGGCAGATTAGGGCAAACTGGAGTGTCCCCCCAGGAGGCTGGGAGAGGCAAGGGGCAGACGGTGACAGCCCCTGGGGCACACGGTGCTTTGGAGGCACAGCCGGAAACAGGTTCTTACTAGGGCTCCAGTGAGCACCATCCCCCACATCGCACAACGGGGTGTCGGGGCAGGAGAGGAGCACGGAGAGGCAGCCCAGAGCCCCGGGTCCTCTGCCCCACTCTGGGAGGGGTGGTGGTTCCCTGCCCCATGGGCTCAGCTCTCCTGGCTTCACAGGAGATTTCAGAGCCCCACGCTGGGCCCATGTGCCTTCCTGGACCCCCAGCCCCACACCCTTGTTGGGGGCACCCCCCCATCACAGACCAGGAAGGCAGGTCATGGGCTCCAGACACTGGACAGATGTCTGATGACACTGATGGCACAGCTACAGGAGGTAGCTTCTCTCTATTGTTAGCGCCATCAGATCTCCGATATACAGCGTTTCTGTAAAACTCAGATGCTAGAGTTATAACATGCTAGTTTGTGAAATACTGTACATTTCATTTCCAGAAAGTACACACAAGAAAACATCTACCTTCTTAGCTCAATTGTCACAGCTCTACTATACAACACAAACTCGCAGGCAATCTGGTACGAGATCTTTGTTGAGCTGAACTTCAGACCGCCAATGTAAACGTAAGCATTTTCTTCAGTGAGTCTCCATGTACTGGTGCTGTTTTCCAGCTTGGTATATCCAGCGCTTTCTGCTGCTTTTAGTGAATGTATCTGCTCTACCCATACGTGCATTGCCCAATATTAGTTTTCTTATCAAGCTTTTCTCCATTCTTATGTGTTCCTGTACATTAAATCATTTTTTTCAGGGATTTCTTTAACCTGTCTCCTGTCACGTGCCAGCTTTGTTCCTGAAGCCATTAGAGCCCTCCACATGCTTCTGATCCACAGAGATTCCAACAAGAGATCCTCGACCTCACTCCCCTTGTGAGTCAGTTAGAAGCAGCTGCTTCACAGTTCCAAGGTTATGGTGCTAAGCTTTCTATCTCTGCTGTAGGAGTGTCCAGTTTGGGGATCTTTTGGAACAGAGAAGAAATAGGTGGAGTTCTGGAGTCCGTGTCTCTGGAACTGTTCAGACAGCTTCCATTGGAAGAAGTCTTTTTGCACTGAAGCCCACTAGCATTTTGACTAACATCTGGCAGGCTTTGCTGACATAACAGTTAAAAAAATAATGACGCCTTCAAGTAATTACAAAAGCAAAAAAAAAATACTGCCAGATGAGCCACATTTTATTATACCTTCTTTCTTTTCTGTCAGGTTTCTGCAGGCAAAAAATGGTGCAGATGTTTTCTTTTCACATGAGCTGCCTCAATCTTCATGCTTTTCTTTAGTATGCTTAGGTTATTAGCCTGCCTGTAAACTAATACGAAATTTAGTGTTGTAGCTCTTTTTTTTGCCACAATTTTGAAACACAGCGCCACGGGATGTCCTGTACAGGACAAGCATCAGTACAGATATCAATGCAAGTCGGAGGAAGTCACCCCACCTGGCCTGAAAGTCGGGCAAGAGTGATGCATTTTCCTGGGCTTTTCTCATATGCCAAAGCACGAGCTAAAAAGGTCGGGTCTTCCTGCATTTACTCATGTTGTGTGAGCACAGCTCAGGCGGGTACCATGGATAAACTCTTCCTCAGTACAAACCAACGTTTAAAGGAGACCACCGTTCAGAACTCTTTCTGCAAAAATCCTGTCAATAGGCAACACCAACTTCTTTTAGAGCCTGATACAGTTAATTCCCACTTGCAAAGTGCAGTAACTGACAACCGTTTTGGACAAGCGTATCTACAGGCAGTACATGGACATCTCCTGGCTTCACATCGGACTGTCCACTTCATGAAACACAGCTCCTTCGTGAGTGCGTTTACTATGAGCTGCAGAACTGTTACTTCACATAGGGTATATGGTGTATGACTGTAGTACACACACACTTTTGGTTCCAGATGGACTTCCTTTGACAAAGTGTCAAAATAGTCTGTTTTTAAAGCTCATCTTCTCTCTGTTGCTCTCTATAGAAAGAGCTGAGAGCTAATACCAGAGGGAAGCACAACTCACTGTGCGAAGCTACTTCCATGAGAATAAAAAAAATGAAACCCTACAAGCCTAGAGGAAAATACAGGCTTACCTCTGTCTGTGAATGACCGTATAGCGTACGTGAAATCAATGTTAACGCTTCCTGCATTTTTGGCTTTCTTAAAGACAATCCCAAGAACCCACATTGTCACATAGCCTCTCCTAGCCGTTCCGCAGCACGGCTGTTTACTTCCAAGTGTAACGAGGTCTTGACCTAATTTGCCTTGCCTTGTTCATAGGCATTGTCAACTTCCCCGTCACAAGTAAAAATATTCATAATTAGTATTTCCCTTCTTATGATATCATTTCCGTAACAAATACAGAAGGAAAGCCTATGTTTAATAGCTTTGCATTACATCTAAATCAAAACAGCAACTTCCTACATCTTTTCCCTATTGCATTGTACAACCTGCGCTTGAGAAAGTTTGCACAAAACAAGAATGGCTTTTAGAGCTTGCTAGCAATCGAGGTCTTTCCAGTGCGCAGAAGGCATTCATCTGCCTTTCACTGCCCCATTCTCCCGACAGAGGCGATAACTGGAGAGTGACATGAAGGACAATGTCCGTTGGATCTATCGGATATTACTAATATCCAATTCTTTTAGTCAACACTAGATATTTCTCAGTTGCCTGCATGTATTACTGAAAAGTGGATCCCCCAGCTTCAAACCTGAGGAAAATGGCACTTGGAGAGTTTTACTGAAAGAGTGATTATGTGCAAAAGAATCTGTCCCCCTTTTGGAATTTAAGAGAAATGAATGAAAATCTTATTTCTCTCTCAAGTGTAGCAGACTGCCAGGCATATACCAAGAAGGGCTGTTAAGAGAGAAAGGAGCACACATGGCATGCTACCTATTCATCCATCAGCCTTCTGTTTAAATGAGAAGTCCATTGCAGTTTAATATTTTGCCAAGTCCTGCTACGATTTGTCCACCACAGTGCACAGCTCCAACATATTTCTGTTCTGACAGATCCTAATTTTATACAAGAAGTTAACTGAGGTGGATTTGTTCTGGGTTTTGTCACTTATTCGTAGCTTTACAAAGCTGCAAGCCATTTCTCTGGCATGCACTGAGAGACAACGGGTAAGTTTACACAATTCCAGTTCAGGGAGTTGCCTTCAGCCATCAGGGCAGTGTAGGAGCATTCACTGTGAATGCATTTCTCCAACTCATGAGGTCAGCTTGTGTCATGGTTTTACCCCAACCTGCAACTGAGCACCACACAGCCGCTTGCTCACTCCCCCACAGCGGGATGGGGGAGAGAGTCGGAAGAGTCAGAGTGAGAAAACCCGTGGGCTGAGATAAAGACAGTTCAATAAGTAAAGCAAAAGCCGTGTGCACAAGGAAAGCAAAGCAAGAATTCATTCCTCACTTCCCCTGGGCAGGCAGGTGTTCAGCCATCTCCAGGAAAGCAGGGCTCCATCACGCGTAACGGTGACTTGGGAAGACAAACGCCATCACTCCAAATGCTACCACTCCCCTGTCCTTCCTCTTCCCCAAGCCCTTTATAAGCTGAGCATGACATCATATGGTATGGAATGTCCCCTTGGTCAGTTGGAGTCAGCTGTCCTGGCTGTGTCCCCTCCCACCCCCAGCCATCCCATTGGCAGGGAGATGTGAGGAGCAGGAAAGGCCTTGACTCTGTGTAAGCCCTGCTCAGCAACAACAAAAACATCTCTGTGTAACAAAAACAACTCTATGTTATCAACACTGTTTCCAGCACAAATCCCAAACATAGCCCCAGACTGGCTACTGGGAAGACAATTAACTGTGTCTCAGCTGACACCAGGACAGCTCATGATCCAGCCTCTGGTCCACAGCAGCAGCCAGACCGACCCTGACCGACTGGAGATTTTCCAGCAGTGGCCAGAAGGGTGGTCGGGGCCTGGAGCGCCTTATGTCCAAGGAGAAGCTGAGAGAGCTGCCCTGTTTTGAGAAATCCCTCAGAGCCAAACACTGGAGCCAGGGCCCGGGGGAGATGGTGGGATCTCAGCCAGTGGAGATATTCCAAATTTGTTGAGACAAGGCCCTGAGCACCTGATCTATCAGGAGCTGTCTGAGGAGGGGTTTGGACTAGAGCCCAATGAAATGATTGTCCTTTTTCAAATAGTCTTTCTGTGTGCCAGCCTTTCTGCAACACTGGCAGCTCCCACCCAGCTGAAATCACTTTGGGAGACGACGGTTCCCCTTTTGTACCCAGAAGAACCATTAGCGTGAGGACATCCCCCAAGGCTCACATGTGCAGCCAGCACAGCGTGAGGCACTCATCCCCAGGGAAGCATTCCTGGGCTGCTGCTCAGAAAGTGCTGTGGGCTGAGGACCATCACAGCCCATCACCAAGGGCAGCCTGTCCAGGATCTCCTGGGACTGTGCAGGCAGGCCATGCTGACCAGCAGAGACACCCACGGCAGGTCCCTGCATGGGCTCAGAGCAGGGCACATGGAGACACCCAGCAGCCAGCGCAGAGGCACTGTGGCAATGCCTATAGGCTGACAGTGGTCTGAAGAGCGTGGGGCAAGAAGAGGAGACCTCCTCAGCTGGGCTGGCCAAGCCCTGCTGCCCAACATGGCCCCCCGGCCCTGCAGTGCAGGCACTAGATAGAGCAGGGTGCGTTCTTGGGGTGGGGAAACATCTCCAGCAGCACAGTCCCCGTGGCAGCCCTCCATGCCTCCACCCGCAGCAGCCCTCCATTTGGCAGCCCCCCCCACCAGTACCTGCCCGTGCACAACCTCGGTCGTGTCCCATGCAGGTGTCAGCAGTCAGCCGTGCGGTGGGATCTGCAGGGTGTGGGACAGAAGAGAGACGGCACCGGGCTGGCCGTGCCCCAGGACAGGCACTGAGCCCAGCAGGAGGATGGAGCTGGCCCCACAACAAAGGTCCCTCCCCAAGGCTGGGTGTATGGCCAGCGAGGGAAATGGACGATGCGTGGGGTGGTTTCTCCCAATTGCCCTGGGGCAGCTTCCCCAGCGTGTCCAGGGAACATGGCACAGAGCAGCTCCTCTCTCCTGCACCTGTGATGACTTGCTTCCTTCTTGAGGAGATCAGGCTCTGCTCCACAGGCCCACTGGAGCGGGTCCTCCCCCTGGAGGGTCACACAGCTCCGATAACGTCAGGCTGTTCCTGTCCTGGGCACTTTCCAGTCCAGCCCATCCCCTCCCCGGCTCTCCCCCACCTTCCCTGCCCTCTCCCCAGCGCAGCCCAGCAGAGCAGCCCAGTCTGGGCTGGCAGTCTGGGCTGCTGCAGAGCTCTGGGCACTCAGCCCACAGCCCCAGCCCCTCGGAAGGGCACAGCAGCTGCTGGGAGGCAGAGGGGGGGCTCAGCCTCCCCATCGGCCCCAGGCTTGCAGCTGGCCCCAAGTGCCAGCGCAGGCCACTCCCTCTCGGCCTCTCCTGCATTGACGCTGCAGGGGATCCCCAGCCCTGACCGCCTTTGCCCCACTCTGCCTCCCCGCCAGCCCTGCTCCCCAGGACACCAGCAGAGTCCTGGCCCTGCGGCTCCTCAGGCACCTCCTGCATCTCTCCACTCTCCTGCCCTGTGCCTGCTGCATCTTCACGGACTCCCACAGCACTGCAGAGTCTTTCTTTGTGGGTACCTGGAGTGAGTGCTCTGCCCTGGGGGGACTTCATCTCAGGGTCTTTCGCCTTCTGAGTCTCCATTCACTTCCCATCCCGGAGTACCTGCAGTGTCCCCATCCTCTCCTGACCACACCAGATTCCTTTCCACTTGGACGGACCTCTGCCATCAGCCCCGTCATACCTGTGACAGCCTGAGGAAGGTGACTGGGAGCTCGTGCACCATTTCCAATGCCCCTGGACACCAAGACGAGAGCCTTCAACTAAGTGCTTGCTGTCTAACAGTGATACCATGAGATTATTTCCGCAAAGAGAAGGAGAAAACAAGGCAGAAGAGACTTGGAAAGTCCAATTCCTCTGGCTTGTTCTTAGCCACAACTGTATGAAGGAGAGCCCAGGCTGCAGGCACCTCCCTCAGGAGATCCCCTTTTCTTGCAGAGAGGCTATTAGGAAGGCAAAAGGTGACACATGGTTCTTCAAGGATCAGACACAACAGGACAGAGCCTCAAGAGAAGTCCTATGAACCCAAGCAATTACCTCTAACGATGATGATAAGAGAAAAAAAACCCCAGAGTACTGGCCTAAAATATACCCTGGGCACTCTGCAGAGAAGGGGAGACAAATTACTGTTGGTGGTGTAAGATCCATTGAATTAGTTTCCTCAGGGCCTCCTTGAGCTCCTGGTTCCTCATGCTGTAGATGAGGGGGTTCACTGCTGGAGGCACCACCGAGTACAGAAATGCCACCACCAGGTCCAGGGATCGGACGAGATGGAGGTGGGCTTCAGGTGAGCAAAAAATGAGGTGCTGATGAACAGGGAGACGACAGCCAGGTGAGGGAGGCACATGGAAAAGGCTTTGTGCCGTCCCTGCTCAGAGGGGATCCTCAGCATGGCCCTGAAGATCTGCACATAGGACAGCACAATGAAAACAAAACACAGTAAGAATAAACAGGCACCAACCACAATAAGCCCAACTTCCCTGAGGCAGTAATGTGAGCAGGAGAGCTTGAGGATCTGGGGGATTTCACAGAAGAACTGGTCCAGGGCATTGCCCTGGCAGAGTGGTATAGAAAATGTATTGGCCGTGTGCAGCACAGCATAGAGAAACCCAGTGCCCCAGGCAGCTGCTGCCATGTGGACACAAGCTCTGCTGCCCAGCAGGGTCCCGTAGTGCAGGGGTTGGCAGATGGCAACGTAGCGGTCATAGGCCATGACAGTGAGAAGATAAAATTCTGCTGAAATCATGAAGATAAGAGAAAAGAACTGGGCAGCACATCCTGTGTAGGAGATGGCCTTGTTGTCCCAGATTAAGTTGGCCATGGCTTTAGGGACAGTGGTGGAGATGGATCCCAGGTCGAGGAGGGAGAGGTTGAGGAGGAAGAAGTACATGGGGGTGTGGAGGTGGTGGTCGCAGGCGATGGCAGTGATGATGAGGCCATTGGCCAGGAGAGCAGCCAGGTAGATGCCCAGGAAGAGCCAGAAGTGCAAGAGCTGCAGCTCCCGTGTGTCTGCGAATGCCAGGAGGAGGAACTCAGTGATGGAGCTGCCGTTAAACATTTGTTCCCTCTGCACACGAGGGCCTGTCCAAGGGGGAGAAACGCAGTGAAGAGTTAGGACGGACACCTGTGAGCAGAACCTATTCCATTCATCACAGTAAGCCACCACAAGTGTCCTCTGTCTGTCTTCATGCAGATCCCAGCATGATCCTTGGTTTGTGCTGGCTGAGGGTGCAATGCAGAGCAGGGGCCTCTTCTATGGGCTCCAGAGGAGTCAGTCCTGCTGTGCAGCAACAGGCAGAGAGGAAACAGGAGTGATCACAGGTTAAATCTACCCGTGATATAAGAGAGATTTGACCCTTGTCACTCCCAATTCACCTGAGTGCAGAACAGAACTGTGGGGGTTTCTTTGTTGATTTTTCTCCTGTTACCCCTTTCCCACCTGAGGAGGAGGCTGAGGTGAGTGAAGGGACTTTATCAGGTTCCTTGAAGAGGTGTTGACCAATGGCTGTAATGCTGTCAGTGTCTCACACTGTGGTGCTACCCTGAGAGCTCCATGACCATATTTGTGCACCACCACCACAAGAAACTGGAAAAACACAGGATCCAGAAATCACCTTACCTTCCATGTAGCCCCTGCCTTGATGTGCTTCTTGAAAAGTCCCCTGGGACTTGTGCTGGGAGTGATCTGGAGCTGTGAGCAGCCATGACCCACACAGCACCCTCTCAAGAGCAGAAGGACCCTGCCCTGCCCTTCCAGGGGGTCGCTCCTTCCACCCACAGCTTCTCCCTGCAGTGCCCTGGGCAGCTCCCCGGGCAGGCTGAGTGCTGACCCTGGCAGGCGGCAGAGTCCCTGCCCCGGCACACAGCCCCTGGGCTGCAGGGACCCTGCTCTGAAGGACACAACTGGGCACCCCTGCCTGCACACCCACCCTCACACCCTGCAGCCGACCCCGGGACAAGGCAGCCGTCATGCTCTGTCCCTCTGACCGTGCTGCAGGGAACCCTGCACTGGAGGATGCCCTTACCTTCTACTCCGGAGAAAGGTCCTATAGGCTGTGACCTGTGACAGCTTGAGGAGAACCCTTCAGGAACCGCAGTGGCACTTGCCTGCACCCAGAGACTTACCGTGTAGAGGGCTGTGAAGATTTCTCCTTCCCTGAGCTCTCAGCATCCTCCTATTCTCTGCCTCACTCCTCTCCCAGTGCCCTCAGCCCTGCTGTGCTCTGCAGAGGAGCTGCTCCTGGCCAGAGATGTCTCTCTGCAGCACAGCCCACTTGCCATGAGCTCCCTTTGTCCCAGGAGAGCAGCAGCAGAGGACCAGCCCAAGGCAGCCTTTTAATGACCCCTCTGGTGGGTTTGGGGATGAGTCCATGAAGCTCAGACCCTGAGAGGAAGCTGATGAAACCTCTCAAGAAGTCAAACTCAGATGTAAACTCCAAAGTTTCTCAGAGGGTTAATGGGTCCCCCTGAGGGCCATTACCAACAAAGCCTCCCCAGGGGCTCGTTAGAGCAGGAAACTGGAAGCAATAATGACAAGTAGACAAAACCAATGTCAAGGTGGCTCTGATGCTGAGGATATCTGGAAGTGTTAAATGAAGCCAGACGGACAAGCCCTGACCCCCATCCCCTGGGAAGGGAGATCCTGTCCCTCACATGTTGCTCAGGGCTCTTCCTGGGGCAGTGGGATGTGGGCATGTGCAATGCCTGGAGCAAGACTATGGCATGACCCTTCTGGGTGGAGCAAGGAGGTCATGAGGTCTTCCTGAATCAATTGAAGGCATCTTCTGGTAGGCCCTGACTGCAGAGACAATAGCCATAGCCATGGTGATGCAGAGGTCATCTGTGGTTGGGGTCTTTCAGCCTTGCCACAGCCCTCAGCAGTGTCCAATACAGCCTGCCCTACAGTGTCCCACACCTGCACCTCTTTCTTTGAAGACACCCAATCCTTTTTTCCATTTCACCCCAATATCTCACTAGCCTTACTGATATCGCTCCATCCTGCCTGGCTGTTCCTTGAAAGAGAAAGCCATGGGCTGGTCCAGACTCCCTTCGGGCACCCTGTTCTACATCAGCACTGCCCTTGGAGTCACATTTCCTTCTCCTCATTTCTCGTCAGCCTCCCGAGCCACACTTTGTGGTGCTCTTCCTTTTTCCTCCTTTTTTTCTATTATGAAGAAAAGCTCCAGCATCACTGACAGCATCCTTCAAGTAGCTGCAGGTTGTGACTGTGGTGCTCTGAGCCTCCACTTCAGCAGCCTGAAGAAGCTCAGGTCCTTCAGCCTCCCCAGACAGGGCATGTGCTTGAGGCCCCACATCCTATATTGGCCATCCTCCTCTGGAGTCTCTCCATTCCTCCCCACTTGTCTAGAACAGGAAGCCCCACAGAGGGACACACTGGTCCAGGCTTATTCTTCCCCCCAGTGCAGGACTGGCCACTTCTCCTTGTAACATTTCAAGAGGTTTCTGTTCTCTAAATCCCAGAGTTTCTCAAGGTCCGCCAGACTGAAGCTCAATATTTGTGTGCAGATGGTCACCGTGATGGTGGTGTCCCTCACAAGGTAACAGCACGGGGAGTTGCAGGGTAATACAAATAGTAGAAGGTGGTGCTACTTTAATGCAATTTCCTTCCAGCGTAGGATTATCCATGGTGACCATCTCAGAAACAGCTTCAAAGCCAGCAAAGCCAGGGCCAGTGAGGAAAGAGTGAACAGAGGTGGGCTGTTAGTGTGGGAGGGTACAAGAAGGATCAAAGGGAAGAGAAGAGGGAGAAAGGAAATAGAAGGTGAAGCGGAACACTAGATCAAGGCTGTTTTGGGGGTACCTGCCATGCAGCTCTGCATCTGAGCAGCAGTGAGTGGTTTGGGACAGGAATGACACAGATGACCTGACCAAACTTAGTCTGACTTTCCTCATGGTCATGGGGAACCTGAGTGCTTTCCTTACCATGGAGAAGGGAAGACCTGTGGTGGAAGGAAATGGGCAGTCATTTGTGCTGGGAAGGGACCCTAGGAGGTCTCGAGGCCAATGTGCATCACACAGCAAGGGCAGCTATCAGGTCACACCAGGTTGCTCAGGGAGTTCTTCATGTTGGCTTTGAAATCTTCCAGGGACTGACACAGCACAACATCACTGGCCAATCTGCTCCAGTGCTTCACTCTCTTCATGGCTAAACAATTTTTCCTCACACACAAGAGGGAAAAGCCTGGATTTGTCTTGCTGATGACCTCTTGGTAGTGGTATATGGGTCATTTTTAGATCTTCCCAAAGCCCTCTCTTCTCACCATTGAACAACCCCACCGCTCTCAGCCTCTCGTACTGATAAGGTCAACCTTACAAATGCATGCCTGAGAGGTTTAGGGTTCTTCCAATTCTACTGGATTTTATTGGGTTGGCAAGGGACCTTGGGGATGTTGGAATATCATCGCCCTCACGCCATCCCTTCCTGCATGTGTCACTCTCATGTGTCACCCTGTTGCAAGGCACGGCTGTTGCAGGCTGTAAGGAGAGCCTGTTCTGTCTGAAGAAACTGTCATCCACAATGAAACACTGAACTTTGAATGTTTCAGGCCCCAGTGGCAACATGAGACCACTGTGAGGGTCTGGCTCTGTGAGCATACACATACAATGTGCCTGTATAGGTGCCCATTTCACACTAACATATCCTAGCACACAAACAGCCCAATCCTCAGTCACCCTTTCTTCACTGGCCCTGCATTAGCTTCCTTTTTACCCTCATTTGGTATTTTGGAGATGGCTGTCATGGTAATGCCTTCCTGGTTCATTAATTCCATTGAACTAGAACCTCTTTCTGTTATCTACAGCATCCTGGAACTCCTCCTGCTGTTACCTTGTGGGAGACACCACCATCAGGGTGAGCCACTTGCACACAAAAATTAAGGGCTGCCTCAAAGGAGTGTCAGTCCAGGGGGACCTTGTGAAACTCTGGGGCTTGGCCTGGGTTTGAGGAGGAGAAGGAGAAGTGGGCAGTCCTGCATCAGGAGGAAGAACAGCCCTATAGACCAGGGCTAGCTGTGACCTGACTGGCTGAGCTGTGATCCTGAGAAAATCCTGGGTCCTGCAGTGGCCCCCCACACACAGGTGTGTCCCAGGGTGTGGCTCCCCATTTTGGAGGAGCAGGGAGGCACTGGAGAGTGCCCAGAAGAGGTCTGCCAAGGTGGGGTGCAGGGCACATGCCCTGCATATGGAAGCTGAGGGACATGGGCTTCTTCAGCCCTTTGGCCCAGTGGTGGAGAGGCTCCGGGAAATACAGGAGTAGCCATAGAGTGGTTGAAGTGTGGTTCCAGAGCTGGAGGAGCTTTTCTTCATAGTGGGAGACAGCATGGGAAAGAAATCATACCAGAAATGGAGGCTTGGGATGCTTAAAGTGGACACAAGGAGAAAGAAATGTCCCTCCGAGGGCAGCGCTGTGGTATAATCAGACCTCCCGAGGGAGCCTGGCTCAGTCCATGGCTTTGTGTTTCAAGGCATACCTCGCAGGGATGGAGAGACAGCAGTCAGGGGAATGAGTTGCTCAGGTCAGAGCAGGGTGGAGAAGCAGAGTGGATGTCTGCAGCATGCCGGGAACTAGGGACAGGTGTGGGACACTGTAGGACAGCCTGTGGTGGAGACAATCTAGGGCCATGCAAAGCTGAAACCCTCCAACAGATCTGAGGTCTTTGCCTCCTTGGCCATGGCTGTTGTCTCTGCCACTGATGCCAGTGAGGAAACACCTTACCCTTAGGGCACTCGGGCCTCATGGCCTCCTCGTCCCCACCCAGGAGCCTGGCAGATGTCATTCCACAGCCTTGCCCTTGGCATTGCACATCCCCACACCCCACTGCCCCAGGAAGAGCCCTGTGACATGTGTGTGAGGGACAGGATCTCCCTTTGCCAGGGGCTGGGGGTCAGGGCTTGTCCGTTTGGCTGGATGCAAAGATTCCAGATATCCTCAGCATCAGAGCCACCTTTACATTGTCTTGGCCTTCCTGCCATTACTGCTTCCAGTTCTCTGCTCTAACGAGCCCCTGGGGAGGCTTTGTTGGTAATGGTTCTCAGGGGCACCCATTAACACTCTGAGAAACTTTGGAGATGGTGTCTGAGTTTGACTTCTTGACAGGTCTCTTCAGCTGCTGCTCCATGCCTGAGGTTCATGGACTCATCCCCAAACCCACCAGAGGGGTCATTAACATGCCACCTTGGGCTGGTCCTCTGCTGCTGAGCTGCTCCAGGCTCCTGGGACAAAGGGAGCTCATGGCAAGTGGGCTGTGCTGCAGAGAGACATCTCTGCCCAGGAGCAGCTCCTCTGCCAAGTGCAGCAGATGTGACACATCGAGGGTTACTCAGCCTCAGAGCCACCTTAACATTGCCTTTGCCTACCTGTCATCACTGCCTCTAGTCTTCTGCTCTAACAAGCCCCCAGGGTGGCTTTGTCAGTGATGGATCCCAGTGGGACCCATTAACACTCCCTGAAACTGTAGGAGTTGCTTCTGACATTGATTTCTTCAGTGGTTTCCTCAGGCTTCTCTCAGTGTCTTAGTTCCTGGTCTCAGCATCAAATACACCAGGGAGCTCATTAAAATGCACAAAGCCATGTCTCTTCTCGTTTTTTTCTGCAAGTCTTCAAGACTTACACAACTAATTGGAGAGGTCTCCAGGGTGTATGTGAAGTCGAAGATTTCAAAGATTTCAGTGAGCCCTACAAAAAGGAGTATTTTTGATTTTTAAGAGCTTGGATTTGGGATTTTTTTGTTTGTTTGTTTCTTTTTTTTTTTTAGTTTACAGAAAAAGTTATAGTAGTATTCTCCATTCCATATTGGTGCAGGAAGTCAGGGTGGGTAGGAAGAGCTCCTCATTGAGGACAGGCACTGCATGGACAACCTTCCTCATCACCTCCCCAGCCCTGCCACCTCTCTCATGGGCCACCTGGGACTTGCATCACTTCTCCTCACATCACACTTCTCACCCAAGTCTGCAGCTGGAGGTTACAGCTCCTTTGCACCAACTCCCACCTGCTTTCCTTAGGGACCTGGCTGCACACAGGCACAGCTGCGTTGCTCTGCGTGGCAAACACACAGAAGGAAAGCAGGGTGAAGTTTCATAAACAGTAACCCACGCTCCTCAACTTCATGCCAAGTCCAAGCTGCCTCCAATGAGGTTCACCATCCACAGGGAACAGCCTCACCAGAAATGTTTGAGAGAGAGAGAGGTCAGACAGGATAGCTATAACCCCAGTGAAGGAGTTGGCTGAAGAGATAATTAGACTGCTGAAAGACAGGACAGGCTTCTAACTCCCTGAAGCTCAAAGCAACACCTGGGTGGTGGGGAGGGATCTGGCTGAGCAAGGAGTAAGGAGAGGGGAAAAGTGGAGAGCAATGGGAAGGGCAGAGAGCCAGATAGTCTGTGGAATATATGCCTTTAGAGCTGGACATTTTATCAGGACAGCTGGAAAGATTGGGGAGATGAAACACGCGGGATAATCTTCATGGTGCTGGCAATGCAAGTACAGGGGAAGAGCAATATTTCTTCTCCTGCAATTGATACACTGCCTGGAAATTCCCATTTTTGCATGGGGGGAAAACATCACCATTTGATTAAAAGTATTCAGTCGGTTAATGCAAAGGCACTCAGGTGTTTTTTAACAGTTCCAAGCAGTTCCTTCCCTTTCCAGGCCAAGCTCAGTTGTCTGACCGTGGACATCGAGTGCCCCTGGCAGAGGCCCCGGTGTCTCTGAAGTGTTTGCCTGGGACTGGCCGCTGTCACACAGGAGCTGCAGGAGACCAGAGCCCCTCAGGAGCTCCTGACAGAGCCTGGGCAGAGGGTCCCTGTAACTGAAGACAGCTGTGTCCCTGTAGCTGCACCCCAGATCAGCTTTGGAAATGGCTTTTCCTTCTAAGAAAAGAAAAGGTCATGAAATCTCCCCCAAAGACTGGAATATAAATCAAAAGGAACCAAAACCAGGAGGACAAGAACACAAAGAATTTCAGAAGCTGAAAAGTGTATTAACATATTTCTTCACTTTAGATCTTTTTCTTTACTTCTTCAGTGCGTCATATTTTTTTGTCAAAATCTTCTGAAATTTCCTTCATCATAAGGCCTGCAGCATTAAAAATAAGAATTCATAAAGACATCAATCAGTGTTGCCCCAGGGGTTGGTCACTGATGGAGGCCCCTAGTAACTGGCTGCTCGGTGGCTGCATGGTCCAATCAAGGTTCCACCTGCCTGGGATCCATTTACGCACTCCAGATCTCAGTGGTCTGGCCATCTGGAGACATGGGGGACTGCGTTAAAGGCCTTGCTAGAGTGAGGGCCCACAAATTCCCCTGGGGCACAAGGCCGTTCTTCTTAGTGGAGAACACAACCAAGCTGGTCAAGTGGGATTTCATTTGCCCTTGGTGGCTCTTCCAATCTTGTCCATCACAGGCTTGGAATTGGCTTCCAGGAGGATTTACTCCATCACCATCTGTCGGGGGGCGGCGGCGTTCGGGGGCCGCGGTTGCGTCTGTGTCGCAGCAGGTATATCTCGAAGTGTCTGGGGCCGCGGTTGCGTCTGTGCCGCAGCAGAAAAGGCCTTGGCCCTGTGTAAACACTGCTCAACAATAAGTCCATAGAACAAAAACATCTCTATATTATCAACACTGTCTCCAGCACAAATCCAAAACATATCCTCACACTAGCTACTATGAAGAAAATCAACCCTCTCAGCTAAAACCAGGACACCATCCCAGGGAATGAGGTGAGGCTGACTGGGCTGTAGTTCTCCAAATCCTCCTTCTGGCCCTTCTGGAGGATGGGTGCAATGTCTGCCTCTCTGCAGTCATCAGCCACCTTCCCGGATAGCCCTGAAATGTCAAGGACAGACAAGCACAATCTTGCAAGGACCCTGTCCAGCTTCCCCAGCACCCGTGGGTGTATCCCATCTTTTTCCATGGACTTGTGTGTGTCTGAACTGGCCCAAGGGATCCATTTGGGGACGAGGGGGACCTGGGATGAGATTTCACTGGAAAAAGGCACGGTGAAGGAAGCAATGAACTCCACAGCCTCTCCCATGTCTTTGTCACTACATGCCCTGCTCCACTGAGCCCTGAGACCACATTTTCCTCAGCTGACTCCTTGTGCTGCCAGTGAACGTACAACAGCCCTTGTCGTTGCTCTTCTTATCCCGCACTAGTTCCAGCCCCGCTGAGGTTGGCTTTTCTGGCTCCATCTTGGCACACACAGGTCATGTCTCCATCTGCCTCATGGCCAGCCTGTTTCCCCTGCCACCCTCTCTGCACTGCCTCCTTGCTCTTGGAACTCGTCAGCCAGACACTTCCTCTTCATCTTCATGGAGGGCTGCATGGATCTTGGCTCTCCAGGGTCCTGCCAAGCAGGTCTTGAACAAGCTGAGACCTGCTCTCCTTCCCTCCAAGGCTGTCACTGCACTGTGTGTCTTTCTGCTCTTGCTTGATCGTGGCAGCAATGCCTGCCCTCAGCCTTGACATCCTCATCCCGTTCTGCCTTGTCTGTGAGGACCAGAGTGCAGCCCTGGTCAGCCGTCAGCTGTTGGTGTCCAAAGAAAGGGAGGGGTGAGGCCGGTGAAGGGGACACGTCTGGGTGCTGACTGTGAGGGCACCTCTGTTACAGCCACTTGACTGGCTGCAGCAGGCCGGAGCGCAGGCAGGGCTCAGGGACACCCTGCTCAGCACCAGCCCCTCCGGAGCAGACCTGACACCAAGCAGCATGTGGCTCCTTGCCTTGGCCTCCCATGAGTCCCACATGCTGCCCTTGTGGCCTGGACACCATGGGGATCATCTGCAGGCTTGCTTGGGCAGCTCAACCTTCCCAAAAGTGGCGTGTGATACATTATCACCAGCCAGAAGGTTTCTCATAGCATGCTGCAAAAGGGTTGGCAGTGTGTGCACTGAGGTACAGTCTGAAGATGGGTGGGCGGGTGGGTGGGTGTGTAGAACTGTGCAGAGCCTTCTGGGACAGCACTGGAGTGCTGCAGAGGGAGTTGAACCTTGCTGGGTTTTACCCAGACTTTCAGGAGGTTGCCTCGGGCCAAGGCAGGCTCAGAACCAGACCTGGCAATTCAATGTGGACGGGGTTCACCTGGAAAGAAGATGCCAGGAGTGAGCTGATGCCCAGGCTGTGTGGGGGCTGGTCGGGTTCCTGGAGGCCAAGACAATGAAGGAGCCAAGTGATTGACAAGTGCTGCGAGGATAAAGGAGGCTGCAGGAGGGTCAAGACTCGCTGTCAGCTGTAAGAGGAGCCTGCACAAGCAAGGGTTGAAAGACACCCAGACAGTGGTTGTCTAAAAGACAGGGAGACAAATCCCAGGTGGAGTCCATGTCACCTGGGAATGCACCAGAAAGAGAAACTCCTTGCTGTTCACAAACACCAGGAATGCATCTAATAGTCACGGGTGGTATTCAGCTTCCCTGATTCACAAAACCTCCACGTAGGACCTTCAGGGTCCAGACCATGGCCACTGAGGTGGTTAAAGGAGGATGCAATTAATGTTAGGTGTAATGCAGAGCTATCCCAGGCAGTGCCTCCCAGCCTACCCTTGCAGTTACCAGGCTGGAGGAGATGTTCATCGTACTTGACTTTGCTGGTCACAAAAAACACCATAAACATCTGTTCTCTCATCTGCTGATAAGATATTGGACAAGAGATTTGAGGATGATAAGATCATTGAGCTTCAGAGTAGATGCTGAGAAGTCTATAGAAAAACTCTCTAATCCAAGACAGGTCAGGTAAATGGTCAGACCTGGTTTCACAGGTCTTGGTCCACCTGGGTCATGAAAACCTGCAAGGACAAAGGACTTTACAATCTCTCATGGTGATCAATGCTTGTTCCAATGCTTGGCTAGCCTCATGGTGAAAAAGGTGAGATCCCCCTTGCTGTGAGGTGTCTCTCAGCCATCCCTTCTCCAGGCTGAAGGAGCCCAGCTTCATCAGCCTTTCCTCACAGAGACACTGATCCAGCCCCCTGACCATCTCAAGGCCTTTCACTAAACCCACTCCAGATGGTCAACACCTTTCCATTCTTGGGGTTCCCAAAAGTGGACACAGTGTTCTGGATGTGGACTAGAAACTTTCCACATAGAGAGGGGAAGTCCCTACCCTCCATCTCCTGGCCATGCTGCTGGTCACACAGCGCAGGGCACTGCTGTCCTCCCTTGCTGCCAGGGCACACGGCTGCCTCCTGTCCAGCTCCCTGCCCACCAAGACCTTTCCCACAGAGCTGCTCCCCAGCCAGGCAGCCCCCAGCCTGTGCCATTGCCAGCATGAGTCCCCTGCAGGGGCAGAACCTGGCACTTGTCCTTGGGGGGTTTCATGAGGTTCCTCTCAATACCTGCTCTCCTCCTCCTTCAGCCCTTTCACTGAGCAGAGGCCTGGCAGAACTTTTGAGCACAGTCTAAGGCAAGGAAGGCGTTGAGTCACTCAGTCCTGCCTGTGTCTTCTGTTATGAACCCCCTCACCATTCAGCAGCATGTTCCTTGTTCAGCCTTTTACTGCAAACACAGTGGCTGAAGCTCTTCATTTTGCTCTTGATGGTGCCTGCAGCCCCCACCAGCTCCAGCCGAGCTCTGGCTTTCCTAAACACATGCCCGCATGCTCAGGTCATCTTTCTAAATTCCTCCTTCATAGCCTGTCCCGGCTTCCACCTCCTCATCGTTGTGTTGTGGCTCCCATCCGTGACCCATCCCTGTCCCTGTGCAGCCCCACTGCCCCACACATGCCCCCAGGGCCCCCATCATCAGACACTGCACAGGACAGGGTGTGTTTGGGGCAGGGACACGTCCTCCACCACAAGTGCCCATGCCAGACCTCAGTGTCCTTCCTCAGCAGCCCTCCTTCTTCTGCAGCCAAGCAGTGCCCAGCCCCAGCCAAGCCCCAGCTATGTCCCATGCACAGGTTCCCAGGCAGCCCTGCTCGAGGCTCTGCCAAGGTCTGGGCAAGGCAGGAGGCTGGGGCAGGGCTGGCTGTTTCCCCAACACAGGCACCAAGACCAACAGCAGGAAGGAGATGGCCACAGAGCCCAACCACCAAGAACTGGGGGAGTGACCAGGGCTGGAAATGGCTGATGGGAGAGGCTGGCGGGTGATGAATGCCCTGGGGCACCTTCTCGCTCTCTCCATGCCACCAAGAGTCCCGGCCAGGGGACACAGCAGCCTGCTGCCAGTGGGTGCCTGCAGAAGGAGGTTTCTCTTTCTCATTGATTCCTCCTTTCAGGCACAGAAATGCTCCTTTGATCTCCTCCAGAGTCATCCCTGCTCTGCAGAGAGCCTTTCCGCAGGTGAGCGTGTCTGTGCTGGCCTGGCCGGCCGTTCCTGGTTCCCTCCCCATGCTCCCTGCAGGGCCCCAAGCTGGTGGGGCTGCTCTGCAGAGCGAGGGGGCTGTGGTGCCCCGGGGCCATGGGGTGACCCTGCACTGGCCATGCTGGTCAGGGTGGGAAGCAGAGCCAGCCAGAGGGGATCACAGCTGCTGAGCCCCTTTCCATCTTCCCTGATGGCTCAGAAGACAAGGACAGTGCTTGGTAGGACCATGGTGTGTCTCCAGTGGCACAAAGGGCAGGGGAGGGCTGCACTAGGTCCAGCTCACAGGGTTTCCATGAGGGTGTGATGAACCACTGTCTAGACTTATGTGCCTTTGCCTTCTGGCTCCTCACAGCCTCTCCTGCCATTGCAGAGCCCTCGTTAGCCCATGGTCTCCTCAGGTTTGCCTTCTCCTCTGGGACACTCCTCCTTGGATTGTCACTCATTTTATGAGGTGCCATTCTCTGCCACCTCAGATTTACACACTATTCCTGGAGATCCCCTCACTTCTGGCAGCTCTGCATTCTTCTCCAGGATGACATCTGCCATCAGCCCCACCACAAGTGGGACAGCACCAGGCGGATAAGCTGATAAGATACACGAGACCTTGGGGGTAACAGCAATGCCAGGACACAGCAGGACAGTGTGGAAGGGAGGAGAGAGCAGCCCTGTCCAGGCCGTCTCCTGCTGCTGGCCTTGGCCATGGCTCCAGGGCAGCAGCAGCCCCGACGTGAAGGCAGCAGAGAAGGAGTGCCCGCTGAGGCAGCGAGGGGCAGCCCCAAGGGCAACCCAGGCTGCTACTCCATGGGGCAGCTGGGCATTTGGCTCCTGAACCCTGCCGAATGCTGGGGCTGCTCCCCCAGCTCCAGAGGAGATGTGCACAGATGGGAGCTGAGAGAATTAACTTCCCACTGCTTTCTCCATGGAGTTTATCTAAACAGGGAGCCCAGATGGATATGTACAATGAGGTGTATGGGTCAAGGATAGGAATATCACCAAAACCCCCGAAAACTCACAAAAAAATCAGACACAAAGCAAAAATACAGACACATATAAAGCAAAGTTAGTCCTGGCTTTTCCTGAAACACAGAGGGAGCCCTAGTTGGATAATGGGTGCCTTATAACTCTGAAGTAGATTGTATTCAAATAGTTTCCCCAGGGCATCTATGATTTCCTGGTTCCTCATGCTGTAGATGAGGGGGTTCACTGCTGAAGGCACCACCGAGTACAGAACTGCCACCACCAGATCCAGGGATGGGGAGGAGATGGAAGCAGGCTTCAGGTGAGCAAATATGGCAGTGCTGACAAGGAGGGAGACCACGGCCAGGTGAGGGAGGCACGTGGAAAAGGCTTTGTGCCATCCCTGCTCAGAGGGGATCCTCAGCACGGCCCTGAAGATCTGCACATAGGACAGCACAATGAAAATAAACCAACCAAAAACTAAAAAAGAACTAACCACAATCTGAGCAGGAGATCTTGAGGATCTGGGGAACTTCACAGAAGAACTGGTCCAGGGCATCCCCTTGGCAGAGTAGAATGAAAAAAGTACTGGCCGTGTGCAGCACAGCATAGAGAAACCCACTGCCCCAGGCAGCTGCTGCCATGTGGACACAAGCTCTGCTGCCCAGGAGGGTCCCGTAGTGCAGGGGTTGGCAGATAGCAATGTAGCAGTCATAGACCATGACAGTAAGAAGGAAATATTCTGCTGAGATAAGAAAGTAAAAGAAGACGACCTGAGCAGCACATCCTGTGTAGGAGATGGCCCTGGTGTCCCAGAGGGAATTGGCCATGGATTTGGGCACAGTGGTGGAGATGGAGCCCAGGTCGAGGAGGGAGAGGTTGAGGAGGAAGAAGTACATGGGGGTGTGGAGGTGGTGGTTGCAGGCTATGGCAGTGATGATGAGGCCATTGGCCAGGAGAGCAGCCAGGTAGATGCCCAGGAAGAGCCAGAAGTGCAAGAGCTGCAGCTCCCGTGTGTCTGCGAATGCCAGGAGGAGGAACTCAGTGATGGAGCTGCTGTTGGACATTTGCTGGTTCTTGGCATGGGGGCCAGTTCTAATAACCAAAGGACAGGGAAAAGTTAGGACAGAATCCACTGAGAAAAACCACTCCATTTTTCATAGAAACACCTCCAAATTGAAATGCATTTTCCTTTCTCTGGTTTGTGCTGGCTGAGTGTGTTGTGAGGAGCTGAGGAGTCAGCTGTGCTCAGCTGCAGTGGGTACATGGAGCTCGTTTGTGACACCTCCAATGTTTTAAACCCATGTCAGATGCAATCCACATTTAATGGAAAAATTCAATCTCTGATCTCACGCCTCAGTGCAGGGTACAGAAGAGAGGCTTAGCATGCTAATATAAGTGTTTTCTGTGTTTTTATTTTCCACAATCACATCTGGGGAGTATTCTTCTGAGGGTTAGAAATGCTCATTTCATAATGGAAAATGGGAAGAAAAAGGACAGGCAAAAGGGCTCAGCTCTTTGTAGCTTAGTGCAGAGTCACGAGAGCATGCAGTGCATGAAGCTCAGACCCTGAGAGGAAGCTGATGAAACCTCTCCAGAAGTCACAGTCCGATGCAAACTCCACAGTTTCTTGGAGCATTAATGGGTCCCCCTGAGGGCCATCCCTGACAAAGCAACTCTGGGGCTGGTTAGAGCAGGCAAGTGGAGGCAGTGATGACAGGTAGGCAAAGGAAAGGAAAAGATGATGTTGAGTAAACTTGGATCTGTTATATAAAGTTGAAGGGCCAGGCTGTGACCCCCAGCCCCTGGGAGGGGAGACCCTGTCCCTCACACGTGTCTCAGGGCTCTTCCTGGGCCACTGTGATGTGGGGATGTGCAATGCCTAGAGCAGGACTACCACACACTCTTTCTCAGGCTCACAGGTTGTGACAAGGGGGCGATGAAGTCCTGGTGCTCTAATGAGAAGATGTCTCCTCACAGGCATCACCTGCAGAGAGAACAGCCACAGCCCAGCAGACCAAGACCTTGGCTGTGTTGGGGGCTTTCAGTCTTGCCACTGCCCCCAGATGTCTCCACCACAGCATGTCCTATGGTGTCCCACACCTGCACCTCTTTCCCTGCAGGCTCTTGACACCCTGCCTGCTCTCCAACTTGGGTCTCACCTGAGCGTCTTCCTACCCTTACTGATATCTCTCCATCCTCACAGACTGCTCATTGAAATGCAAAGCTCTGGCTAATCCAGACTCTTGCTGGGTGGCCTCTTGTACCACAGAACTGCACTTGCAGGGACATTTCTTTCTCCTCGTGCCCAATCTCAAGAACTTTTCTTTCTCATGATGTTTCCCAGTTTTGAGAAAATCTCCACCATCTCTGAAACCACCTTTCAAGCAGTCTCAGGCTACTCCTAGACTGCCCTGAGCCTCTCCACCACTGGGCAAAGGGGCCAAAGAAGCCCAGGTCTCTCAGCCCCTCCACACAGCCCATCTGCTTAAGGCCCCAAACTCCACCTGGCCACATCTCCTCTGGCCACTCTCCAGCTCCTCCCAGCTCCAGCAAAAGAGGGAGCCGACAACTGGGACAAAGCCATGTGTGGGGGTCCCTACCAGTGCGGTGTCAAGGGCCAGAAGAACTGCCCTGCTCTGGGTGACCATGCTCATCCTAACGCAGGCCCATATGCAACTGGCCTTCTTCACAGTGAGCAGAAACCCCTGGCTCGGATGGTGTCCCTTGCAGTTGCCAGGCCCTTCTCCTCCTCAGAGTCCCTCCCCAGCACAGCAGGTCCCAGCTGGCCCTGATGTACAGGTTGGTTCTTCTCCCTGAGGCCAGACTGGCCAATTCTCCTTGTCAACGTCACGAGGTTTCTTTTGGCCAAATCCCCGAGTTTCTCCAGGTTCCTCTGGACTGAAGCTCCATTTGGTCAGCGGTTACTGTTTGTGTGCGGGTGGCTCACCCTGATGGTGGTGTAGTCTCACAAGAGAACAGCATGAGGAGTTGCAGATCTCTACAGACCCAGGTAGGAATTGCCATGAAGAGAGTCTGCAAAACACCAAAGGAGGGTACCAAGACCTTCCATCTATCCAGGCGCTGGCCCCAGGATAACCTCAGCTCCCCAGTTCCCCCACGCACAGACAGACACACATACAAATGTCTCTTTCCAGCCCAGCAGCACAGCACCACTGAGGCTGGAAGGCAGCCAGCTTCCACCTTCTCTGTGCTTCCTCTGCATGCTTGTTTTTTCATCAGGAGCTCCTTTCTCATCCATGCCTTCCTCCAGCCATTTTTTTTTTAACTTTCTGCATTTGGGTTGGACCATTCTGGAATTTGAAGAGGAGATCCTTAGCCATCAAATAGCTCTCTGCACCCTTCTTCTCTGCAGGGCCATATCCCAAGGGATTCTTCTAAGCATGGCGGCCAGGAGGTCAGCTTCTGCTCTTCTCATGTCCTGCTCTTGGCTTTTTTCCCTTCTCTCAGGATCCTACACTCTACTTTGTCACCCCAGACTCTTACATCTCTTCCTTCTTTGTAAGCATGTAGTCCTGCAGGGCGTCTCATCTCTTCTTTTCTCCACTCTGCTCCCACCAGCGAGTAGCTTTGTGGGCAGCAAGGGAAGTTGCTAAAACACCCATGTGAACAGGAGTCAAATGGACGATGACCTGTGGATAAGTTCACACTGGAGGTACATCAGCTGAGGTGATGGTTGCCTTTGGAAAAGCCCCTGCCAGAACATGTACACACCAGTGACCGCACACCCAATAATCCAAAGCCCCTTTGATCTTTAATGGCTTGAGTGATATCAGCCCTGTTCTGCAGTTGGAGTACATGGTCCCTTCCAGCTTGAACTATCCTATCCTATCCTATCCTATCCTATCCTATTCACATGTTTCCTCCCCATTTCAAATCTTTCACTTTTTCATAATCTTCCGAGATTCTTTCTGTTATACGCAATCTGTATGCACCCTCTCACCAGACAGAACAGGAATGAAAATAAAAATTCTCCACCAGTTCTACCTGCCAAGGAACTGACTGTGATTATAACACTGAATTTACCCCACTCTGTTCTATCACTGGAGTACAAAAGCTTACCTGGGACAGATGGGATCACTTCCCTCCACATCACTTAAAGCTCTGCTCATCTGTCGTTTAAGTCTAAACTCATTTTGGGGGGGTTGTTTGTTTGTTTGTTTCTTTTTCCTCCATAAAAGGAGATTTTGTCCAGCTTTCTGAATGTCTCCTTCTGTTAGAATCATCATAGAATCATCATAGAATGGCTTGGGGTTGGAAGGGACCCCAAAGATCATCTAGTTCCAGCCCCTCTGCCATAGGCAGTAGACCAGGCTGCCCAAAGCTCCATCCAACCTGGCCTTCAAACCACCCAGGGATGGGGCATCCACAGCTTCTCTGGGCAACCTGTTCCAGTGCCTCACCACCCTCACAATGAAGAATTTCTTCCAAACATCTAGTGTGAATTTACCCTCTTTTAGTTTAAACCCAATTCCCCTTTGTCCTATCACGACACTCCCGGATAAACAGTCCCTCTCCAGCTTTCCTGTAGGCCCCATTCAGGTACTGGAAGACCTAGAAGGAATTAGATCTCCCCAGAACCTTCTCTTCTCCATGCTAAACAACTCCAACTCTCTCAGTATGTCTTCACAGGAGAGGTGCTCCAGCCCTCTGATCATCTTCCTGGCCTCCTCTGGACTCACACCAACAGCTCCATGTCTTTCTTGTACTGGGGACCCCAGAGCTGGACGCAGTACTGCAGGTGGGGTCTCATGAGAGCAGAGAAGAGTGGCAGAGTCCCCTCCCTCGACCTGCTGGTCACGCTGCATTTGAATCGGCCCAGGACATGGTTGGCTTTCTGGGCTGCAGGCGCTCATTGCCGGCTCATGTTGAGATTTTCATCAATCAACACCCCAAGTCCTCCTCAGGGCTGATCTCAATCCATTCTGCACCCAGCCTGTCGTTGTGCTTGGGATTGCCCCGACCCATGTGCAGGACCTTGCACTTGGCCTTGTTGAGTTTCATGAGGTTCGCACGGTCCCACCTCTCCAGCCTGTCAAGGTCCCCCTGGATGGCATCCCTTCCCTCCACCGTGTCGACCACACCACACAGCTTGGTGTTGTTGGCAAACTTGCTGAGGGTGCACTCGATCCAGCTGTCCATGTCGCCAACAAAGATGTTAAACAGTTCCAGTCCAAATACCAACCCCTGAGGAACACCACTCGTCACTGGTCTGCGCTTGGATATTGAGCTGTTGACCACAAGTCTTTGAGTGTGACCATCCAGCCAATTCCTTATCCACTGAGTGGTCCCTCCATCAAATCCATGTCTCTCCAATTTAGAGACAAGGATGTCATGCGGGACAGTGTCAAATGCCTTGCACAAGTCCAGGTAGGTGACGTCAGTCACTCTTCCCTTATCCACCAACGCTGTAACCCCATGGTAGAAGGCCACCAAATTTGTCAGGCAGGATTTGCCCTTAGTGAAGCCATGGTGGCTGTCACCAATCACCTCCTGGTTTTCCATGTGCCTGAGCACAGTTCCCAGGAGGATCCGCTCCATGATCTTGCCAGGCACGGAGGTGAGAAGTCCTCCCAGTGACACTCCAGTGCTGCCAGTGAGGATCAGAGTGCTGCCCCGGTTCTCCCAGTGCTGCCCCAGTACTCCCAGAGCAGCTCCCTGGCTCCCTGCAGTGCTCCCGGTTCCACACCAGTGCTCCCAGTGCTGGTCCCTGGCTCCCCTCGGTGCTCCCAGTGCCGCGCCAATGCCACTCACTGGCTCTCTTCAGTACTCCCACTGCTGCCCCAGTGTTACCAGTGCAGCCATAGTGCTCCCAAATCCGCCCCAGTGCTCCCAGTATGGCTTACACTGCCACCCCAGGTCTTTCACTGTGGCTCCTTGGCTCACTCCTAGGGCTCCCAGTGCTCCCAGTGATGCCACAGTGCTACTCCAGTGCGGCTGCCATGGTCCCAGTGCCTGTCCCTGGCTCACCCAAGTGCCCCCATTACATCTCCCAGTGCCAAACCAGTCTTCCCAGTGCAACTCCTGGACTTCTCCCAGTGTTTGTAGTTCAGCCCCAGTGCACCCAGTAAGGCTTCCTGGCTTTCCCCAGTGATCCCAGTGCCACACCAGTCCTCCCAGTGCTCCCTGGGCCAATTACTGGCTCCCCTCAATGCTCCGGATATCTCCCCAGTACTTCCAGTACAGCTCCCAGTGCAGCCATAGTGCTCCCAGTGTTTCCCCAGTGCTCCCGGTGTGGCTCCCTTGCTCCCCTAATGCTCATAGAACAGGCCCAGTGCCATGGTACAACAGGCAAACCAGAAAGAGTCTGGATTAGCCAAAGCTTTGTATTTCAGCAAACAGCCCATGAGGATGGAGAGATATCAGTAAGGGTAGGAAGATGCTCAAGTGAGAGCAAGGTTGGTAAGCACAGTGGATGCCCACAGCCTTCAAGGAAACAGGTGCAGGCTTAGGACACCATAGGACAACCTGTGGTGGAGATGGTCAAGGGAGATGACCAAGTTGAAAGCCCCCAACAGAGATGAGGCCTTTCTGCCATGTCCCCATAAAACCCTGCCCCAGGAAGAGCCCTGAGCCCTGTGTGCAGGACAGGACCTCCCTTCCCAGGATTTATAAACCCTTTGGGTTTATAAAACACATCCAGGATTACTCAGCATCAGAGCCACCTTGCCATTGCCTTTGCCTACCTGTCATCACTGCCTCCACTTGCCTGCTCTAACCAGCCCCAGAGTTCCTTTGTCAGGGATGGCCCTCAGGGGGACCCATTAATGCTCCAAGAAACTGTGGAGTTTGCATCGGACTGTGACTTCTGGAGAGGTTTCATCAGCTTCCTCTCAGGGCCTGAGCTTCATGGACTCATCCCCAAACCCACCAGAGGGGTCATTAACATGCCGCCTTGGGCTGGGCCTCTGCTGCTGCTCTCCTGGGACAAAGGGAGCTCATGGCAAGTGGGCTGTGCTGCAGAGAGACATCTCTGGCCAGGAGCAGCTCCTCTGCAGAGCACAGCAGGGCTGAGGGCTCTGCCTGCAGGCACCGAGGGGAGAACAGCGAGGCAGAGAGAGCTTAAAGGCAGTTGGAAATGGGAGGCTTGCTGAGAGCTCAGGGAAGGAGAAATCTTCAGAGCCCTTGACACGGTAAGTCTCTGGGTGCAGGGCAATGCCGATGCGGTTCCTGGAGGCATCTCCTCAAGCTGGCAGAGCCCACAGCTCCTGGGATGTGCCAGGTGGACTCCCTGTGCAGAGGCAAGTTTGAGTGGCTGGGAATGCAGGTGTGCAGGCAGGGGTGCCCAGTTGTGTCCTTCAGAGCAGGGTCCCTGCAGCCCAGGGGCTGTGTGCCGGGGCAGGGACTCTGCCGCCTGCCAGGGTCAGCCCTCAGCCTGCCCGGGGAGCTGCCCAGGGCACTGCAGGGAGAAGCTGTGGGTGGAAGGTGCGGCCCCCTGGAAGGGCAGGGCAGGGTCCTTCTGCTCTTGAGAGGGTGCTTTGTCTGTGAGGGCTGATTACAGCTCCAGATCGCCCCCAGGATATTTCCCAGGTCACTTTTTAAGAAGATTATCAAGGAAGAAGCTACCCCGGAGTAAAGGTGCTTCGCAGGGTTGGTGCTTTCAATTCCCTGCTGTGATGGTCGGAGGAAACAGTGATGGAGCTGTCAGGTTTGCACAGGAGACCAAGACTCCTCCAGCATTACAGTGAGTGATGAAGAGGCTTCTCAAGGCACCTGATAAAGTCACTTCACCCTTTCCTCTGCCTACAGAAAGCATCAACATCACCTTTGTGGTCTCTTCAGAGTTGATCTGCTCTTCTCCTTAAGTCCTGCCAACACAGAGGTGCCCCTGGGCAGTGCCCTGGTGCCAGGAGGTGTCTGCAGGGCAGAGCTGAGCACACAGAGGGAGGGATGGGCTCTGTGAGCAGGGACAGGGAGGAGAGGTGTGGACAGAGCACCAGCTCCTGGCAGGGACAGCTCCAGGCAGCAGAGACATGGGCAGGGAGTGGGAGGAAACTGCAGGCAAGCCCTGGGCTAGGCTGCCTTCAGGCTGCTCTCTTGTGGTCCCTCACTCTAGATGTCTGCTGGGCGCTGTCTGCTGAGCAATGAGCTGACTCTGCCTTTAGTACATCCCATCTTCAGGATTCCTGAATGTCTTCTTTGTCCGTCCCACCGAGCTTCTGTGCTGCCCCCCCCCGAGAAAGGCACAGCTCTCCTATAGGATCCCAGGGATTTCTGAGCCATCCCTCGTGGGTTACCAGTCTCTTGTCAGATTCCTGTGCTTCTTTCTGAGAGAGGCCATGTCCAGTTCTAAGATCCAGTTCTAAGATCTGTCCTTTGAAATAGGACTCTCCTGCTTTCATCAAACTCTAGTTGCGCTTCCTTTTTTTTTTTTTTTTAAACACTAATCAGTATATGCTGTCATCCTCTTCTACCTCGAGGTAGCAGAAGCAAAAGCATGGAGCAAGACCTTTTGCGTCTCTTTTTCTAACAATCCACCCTTTCAGTTGTAAAAAAGAGGATCTTTGGCCCTAAAGCTAATACTCACCAGATGTGATGATGGAAACAAAAAAACTACAGAGCAACAGACATGCTCAGCCTCTCTTCTGCCACCCACTGTCTTTGGAGTGATGAGTGCAGATATTGAACATTTCCATCAAGGGTGAATTGCATCTGACAGCCCTGGTGACCATCGGGGGTGTCAAGAACCAGCTCCCATGTACTCACTGCAGCAGGGCAGAGCTGACTCCTTGGCAGCACGGGGGCAGAGATCCTGCTCCTCACAGCACACTCAGCCAGCACAAAGCAAAGAAAGGAAATGCCTTGGAATTGGGGGAGGGGGCGGGATTTCTGTGAAAAATGGAGTGGCTTTGCTCAGAGAACTCTGTCATAGCTTTCCCTGTCCTTTCCTTTTTAGGACAATGGCTCCATATTAAGAACCAGCAAATGTCCAACAGCAGCTCCATCACTGAGTTCCTCCTCCTGGCATTCGCAGACACACGGGAGCTGCAGCTCTTGCACTTCTGGCTCTTCCTGGGCATCTACCTGGCTGCTCTCCTGGCCAATGGCCTCATCATCACTGCCATAGCCTGCGACCACCACCTCCACACCCCCATGTACTTCTTCCTCCTCAACCTCTCCCTCCTCGACCTGGGCTCCATCTCCACCACGGTCCCTAAAGCCATGGCCAATTCCATCTGGGACACCAGGGCCATCTCCTACACAGGATGTGCTGCTCAGGTCTTTTTTTATTTCTTTCTAATGTCAGCAGAGTATTCTCTCCTCACAGTGATGTCCTACGACCGCTACGTTGCCATCTGCCAACCCCTGCACTACGGGACCCTGCTGGGCAGCAGAGCTTGTGTCCACATGGCAGCAGCTGCCTGGGGCACTGGGTTTCTCTATGCTGTGCTGCACACGGCCAATACATTTTCTATACCACTCTGCAAGGGCAATGCCCTGGACCAATTCTTCTGTGAAGTTCCCCAGATCCTCAAACTTTCCTGCTCACACTCAGACTATCTCAGGGAAGCTGGGCTTATTGTGGTTAGTTCCTCTTTATTCTTTGTTTGTTTTCTTTTTATTCTTCTGTCCTATGTGCAGATCTTCAGGGCTGTGCTGAGGATCCCCTCTGAGCAGGGACGGCACAAAGCATTTTCCACGTGTCTCCCTCACCTTGCTGTTGTCTCCCTGTTTATCAGCACTGGTATTTTTGCCTGCCTGAAACCCCCCTCCATCTCCTCCCCATCCCTGGACCTGGTGGTCGCCATTCTGTATTCCGTGGTACCTCCAACTGTGAACCCTATCATCTACAGCATGAGGAACAAGGAGCTCAAGGATTCGCTATGGAAACATGTTTAATGGTTTTTGTTTCACCAACAATAACCTGTCTCTCTTTCTCTGCACACGTCCCAGAGTTCATCTTAGACCAGGAGTCAGCACTTTTCCCTTGTGAAAAATCCTGCTTATATTTACTTTTCTGGTTTATATTACTTGTCTGGAGGTTTGATTGTGTTGTGTCTGACCCTTGTGCAGCACTGTGTCAGATGTGAGATGCTCAATAGCAGCTCTTCAAGATCAAGAGGATCTCTTGGTGCAGTACCTGAAGCCTGGGCTCTTCCCCTAGAGTACTGCCAGTGAAATATCCAAAGAATTGATCTTTTAAAGAGTCTGTTCTCCTTGTGTTCTCCCTGTGTTTGGGGTTAAGCTCACAGTACCATGGGGTTCCATTGGCCCAAAAGTTCTGGTTTTAAAGGTGTCCATTTGCTGTTGAGATGGTCCATCAGCTCTCCATTACATCCTCAGGCTTCTTCACATATGACAGGCCCGATGGCATATAGCAGTGTATCTGGATACGAGTTTGGAGGAGTCAGGAGAGGATGGGGACTCACCTTGTGCCCTGGGGTGGGAATGAATGGAGACACACAAAGTGGAACACCCTTAAAGGAGAATTGCCCCCAAAGTAAAGCACTAAGTTGATGTATCCACAAACAAGGACTCTACAGTGCCATGGGAGTCAGTGGGGCACCAGCGGGCATGGGGAGGGGAGAGTGGAGAGATCCATGAGCTGCCTGAGGACCCCCAGGGCCAGGACTCTTGTGTTGTGCTGGGGAGTGGGGCTGGTGGGGGCAGAGAAGGGGCAAAGGCTGTTGGGGTTAGGGATCCCCTAGAATATGAATGCAGGAGAGCCAGAGATTGAGTGGCCTCTGTTTGCTCGTGCGCTCAGAGCCAGCACCAGCCCTGGGCTGATGGGGAGGCTGAACTGCCTCCCTGCCCCCCAGGAGCTGCTGTGTCCTTCAGAGGGGCCGGGGCTCTGGTGTGAGCGCCCAGAGCTCTGCAGCAGCACCCTGCGGTGGAAACTGCCATGGGGCCAGGGGAGGTGGCTGATGGCCTTTGCCACGATGGTGCACTGCTGGCTTCTGCTCAGCTTGTCATCCTCTGGGACCCCAAGGCCCTTCTCTGCAGCGCTGCTCTCTAGCCAGTCAGCCCCCCGCATGATGTCCACAGTGTGGCTGGACTGTCCTCCCCTAGGGACTTTCTCAGCAGCAGCTTGTCCTTCTTGGAGATCGGCTTCACCTCTGCCACAGGCCCCACGCTGCTGCAGGGTCACCGGGGACAGCAACCCCCTCTCCTGCCAGGGCTGCACAGCCCAGGCCCGTTTCTCTCTGGCCTTGGGGGCTGCAGCCATTGCTCTCTTGGTGGGAACCTCATTCATCCTTAAGTTGCCACCTGCCACCCACCCCAGTATTTCTCTGCTGTGAAGCAAAGCCATTCCACACAAGGGGTCCAGTCCCTTGGTACCAGGTTTCCACGTGACAAGTCTGGAAAGGTCCCAGTGGACTGGAAGCTGGCAAATGTTGTCCCAATTTCCAAGAAGGGTGAAAAGGTCTGCCTTTGCCTGACGCAGGGATAACCCAGACTGTCTTCACTAGTGTATTTTTTATGTGCACTACGGGAAGTTTATCCCCTTCTGCAGGGCGTGGGAGTTTTGACTGGGCAGGGCCAGCTCGATTGGCAGATCCCCTAGTGTTGACTAACCGGGTGGCCTTTGCTAGATGAGTATCCCAATGTTTGAGGGTCCCACCACCCATTGCTCTCAAGGTAGTCTTTAAGAGCCCATTGAATCGTTCAGTTTTCCCAGAGGCTGGTGCATGGTAGGGGATGTGATACACCCACTCAGTACCATGCTCTTTGGCCCAGGGGTCTATGAGGTTGTTTCAGAAATGAGTCCCGTTGTCTGACTCAATTCTCTCTGGGGTGCCATGTCACCACAGGACTTGCTTTTCAAGGCCCAGGATAGTGTTCTGGGCATTGGCATGGGGCACAGGATATGTTTCCAGACATCCAGTGGTTGCTCCCACCATGGTAAGTACATAGCGCTTGCCTTGGTGGGCTTGTATGAGTGTGATGTAATCAATCTGCCAGGCCTCCTCATATTTATATTTCAGCCATTGTCCTCCATACCAAACAGGCTTTTCCTGTTCGGCTTCCTTGATTGCAGCGCATGTTTCACATTCATGGATGACCTCTGCAATAGCATCCATGGTTAAGTCCACCCGTCAGTCATGAACCCAACTATATGTTGCATCTCTTCCTTGATGGCCTGAGGTGTCATGGGCCCACCAAGATATAAATAATTCACCCTTATGCTGCCAGCGCAGATCCACCTGAGCCACTTCAATCTTAGCAACCTGATCCACCTGCTGGTTGTTCTGATGTTCCTCAGTGGCCCAACTCTTGGGTACGTGGGCATCTAAGTGATGTGCTTTTCCAATGAGGTTCTCTAGCCGGGCAGCAATATCTTGCCACAGTGGGGCAGCCCAGATGGGTTTGCCTCTGCGTTGCCAGTTGTTCCTTTTCCACTGCTGTAACCACCCCCACAGGGCATTGGCCACCATCCATGAGTCAGTATCGAGGTAGAGTGTTGGCCACATGCTGAACGAGAAGTTCAGCAATGTGTAAAGGCAGCTGGATGGCTTTCACCTCTGCAAACTGGCTCGATTCACCTTCTCCTTCAGAAACTTCTGCGACTCATCATGTAGGAACTCCATACAGCAACGTTTCACCTCTGATGCTTTCCCACAGTGTGACAGGACACATCAGTGAACAGGGCAGATTGCTTCTCATTTTCTGGTAGTTTATTATACGGTGAGACCTCTTCAGCACACGTCACCTCCTCTGGTGAAATTTCGAAATCTTGATCTACTGTCCAGTCCGTGATCGCTTCCAGAATTCCTGGGTGACTGGAGATTCCTCTTTGAGCCTGCTGTGTAGTCAATGCAACCCACTTACTCCATGTAGCATCAGTTGCATGATGTGTAGAGGGGACCCTCGCTTTGAACATCCAGCCCAGCACTGGCAGTCGGGGTGCCAGGAGGAGCTGTGCTTCAGTGCCAATCACCTCTGAAGCAGCTCGAACCCCTTCATAGGCTGCCAATATCTCCTCTTCCGTCGGAGCGTAGTGGGCCTCGGATCCTCTGTATCCCCGACTCCAAAACCCCAGGGGTCGACCTCGAGTCTCCCCTGGTGCTTTCTGCCAGAGACTCCAGGTAGGGCCGTTCTCCCCAGCTGCACTGTAGAGCATGTTTTTGACATCTGGTCCTGACCAAGAGCTACTGCATAAACTGTTTCTTGTTTAATTTGTTCAAAGGCTTGTCATTGTTCAGGGCCCCACTTGAAATCCTTCTTCTTCTGGGTCACTTGATAGAGAGGGCTTAGACCAGACTGTAATTTCGGATATGCATTCTCCAGAAACCCACAACATCTAAGAAAGCTTGAGTCTCCTTTTTGCTGGTCAGTGGAGACACGGCTGCTATTCTTTAGATCACATCCATTGGGATCTGATGGTGTCCATCTTGCCATTTTATTCCTAAAAATTGGATCTCCTGTGCAGATCCTTTGACCTTACTTTGTTTAATGGTGAAACCAGATATCAGAAGGATTTAGACTATTTTCTTCCCTTTCTCAAAGACTTCTTCTGCTGTGTTGCCCCATACCATGATGTCGTGAACGTATTGCAGATGTTCTGAAGCCTCACCCTGTTCCAGTGCAGTCTGGATCAGTCCGTGGCCAGTGGTAGGACTCTGTTTCCACCTCTGGGGTGCACTGGCTGCCCCTCCAGGTGAAAACAAACTGTGGCCTGCGCTCCACTGCCAAAGGGATTGAGAACAATGCATTGGTGAGATCAATTGTGGTGTACCACTTGTCTGCCTTTGACTCCAGTTCATATTAGAGCTCTGACACATCTTGATAAACTACACCAAGGCTTTACTCAGCATCAGATCCACCTGCACAGCGCCTTTGCCTACCTGTAATCACAGCCTCCAATTTTCTGCTCTAACAAATCCATGGGGAGGCTTTGTCAGCAATGGCCCTCACTGGGGCCAATTAACACTCCAAGATACTTGAGTGTTTGCTTCTGATTTTAACTCCTTGAGTGATTGGTTCAATCTCCTCACAGTATCTGAAGTTCAAGGGCTCAGCACCAAATATACCATGGGGCTAATTAAAACACAAAAAGCCCTAACGAGCTATGTGCCTTCCATTAATTTTCTTCAGGGTTTCCAGACTTGTACAGCTAATTGGAGAGGTTTCAGGAGTCTACTTAAAGTGGAAGAATTCAATGAGCACTTAATTAAAAAAAGGAGTTTTGATATTTTAGGGCTTTTTAGTTTTTCAGTTTACAGAAGTGACAGCAGCTTTCTCCAACTGATGCTGAACCAGAGGATCTTCTAAGGAGGTGTGGAAAGGTCACTCCAGCTGTCTCCCTGAGTTCCCACACTGCCTGGACAACCATTTCTCTCAGGGGCCGCTCGGGACTGGCATTCTTTTCCTACATCAGGCTTCTGCACCGAGTCTGCAGCTGAATGTTACAGCTTCTTCGCAGCAATTCCCACCCAATTTAACCTGAGGACTGGCTCTAAATAGAAACAGGAACCGTCCTAAATTTGAAAAATTGAATAAAACATAAAACACATTCCTCAAGTGTATCTGAGTAAAAAGTTGTAAGGGGAGGAGTAAATCCTGAGAGCAAAGGAAAGTCTGCTGAAAAAGTGTCTTTAGACACAGTCCATTTCAATAGGACAGGTGGAAAGACCTGAAAGATGAGTGAGTTTCAGTGCACGGTGTAACAGAGTACTGACACCACAAGTACTTGGGAGGATCCTTATTTCTTCTAGTAATTGTAATACACATCCCCAAAAATCTCATTATCATAGAATCATTATGGCATGACTTGGGAAAAAAAAAAACAGTTGCTTTCTTGGAAATATTCAATCATTTCAGCCAGTGAAAAAGTGCTCATGTCTTTTTAAATGTGAAGAAATCTCTCTATTTATTTTTTTTTTTTTTTTTTTTGGGCAGAGGTTCAGCATCCACTTTGCCTTATTCTTGGCCAAATTTCCTGCCCAGAGCCTTGTCACCAACTCATGCCTCTAGTGACCTCCCTGACCATCTTCCTGTGGTCACATCTACCTGGCTGGCTGTGTCTCCTGATGCCATGCCCATCTCTAGCAAATGGGGCTGGCGTGTTGTGTGGGAACATTTTACAGTCAAATGAAAAATCATTTGTCAATCTTGAAAGTATTAGGGAGTTATGACTGAGAAGGAAATGGACTTGTGTTATATGATGTGCTTGTTGACATTAGCAAAACTCTTCCTAGAAGACAGTCTCTCCTAAAAGTCCCCCTGCAACTGTGCAGAAATTGAGAGGCAAGAATAAACTCATTAGAGTGGCTGCACACTAACAAGCTCCCAGGGGAAAGGCACTGAGTGTGGAGCGCCATGGCAGGAATAAAGATTCCTGGAGGTTTAGCAGAGGCTGCCGAGGGCTGTGGGTGATGAAACTGCTTCAGGAAATTGAAGCATGGCTCCCTGGGGGCTGATTAGAGCAGAAAACCAGAGGCAGCGATTTCAGGATGACAAAGAAAGGAGACAGAGACCTCCTGTCCCGTGTAGCCCCTTGGATGTGCCTTGTCATGTGCCCAGCGCTAATCCCCAGCCCATTGCAATGGGGATGCTTTTGGTCATCACCAGCTGAGGTTTCCCTCTGGTCACCATGAGGGTAGAAGCACGCAGAGTGCCTACACACCCTGGCCCCTCCGACCTGGCATTGCCCAGCTCACCCTCAACCTTTGCTGTACCCTCACCCTAATGCCTAACCTGGAGCTCTCATCCTTCGCCCTACTCTGAGCACCAATGCCAAAGCTGAAACCCTCACCAGATGCCTGAAGCTTAATCCTAACCCCAGTCCTTAATCCTGTCCCGTGCCCCTGCCCCCCCCCATCTTCAACCCCACTCCTGAGCCTAACTCATGTTTCCCAGGAGCTAGAAGGAGGGCAGGGATTGTGAGAGAAGGCCAGGGAGATCAAGTGAGAGCGGAGCTGAGGTGAGAGGTTAGGGGCAAGAGGAAGATGAAGGCAAAGGTGACATTGCTGGAGGGCAGCTTGTGATGTCCTTTCTGCTGGAGGAAGCTGGTTGGTGAAGGAGCAGCATTGTGAGGTGCTCGAGATGCCTGAGAGTTTCATCAGAGAGAGAAGGGAGCGTGGGGAGGTCAAAGGAGATGCATGTGAAAGGGACAGCACATGATTGTTGTCTGTGAGGTCCCTACTCTGGAAATGCTAGCCTTAACCCTGGCCCTCACCTCTAGCCCTAACCCAACCCCCTATCCCACAAAGCTGACCAGTCCTGAAATCAATTACGGGAAGCTCTAAGCAGAATCACAAACCCTCACCCTGAGCCTCACCATGATCCCGAACCCTAAAGGGGGACCTCTAACCCTTAGCCCTACCCTGAGCACAAAGTAGAAACTCTCACCAGAGTTTTGGGTTCGCCTGAACCCAAACTGCCAACACAAACCTGCAACCCCTGAGCTCTAGCACCCTTGAAGGCCCCAACCTTCCACCTGTCCTCTAACCCTCACTCTAAGCTGTTTTTCCCCCAGGAGGCAGAGCAAATGCAGAGACTGTGAGGTCATTGACCAGCTGGAAGATGAACATGAGGTGACATGTGTGTGATGAGGTTGTAGGCCACAAGGCGAGGGATGGGTGGGGAAGTTACTATTAGTTCATCTGTGCCTCAGAATCTCATGGGTGAGTAAGAGGCAGGTGGCTGTGAAGGTGACTGCGAAGTCATTTCCGTGTGAGTACCCGACAGGCCAGAAGCAGGGAAAAGACTTGGGTGTGGATTGTGAGGTCACATCTGTCTCTGCAGGTGATAGGCCAGAGAAGGCTCACAGCTGAGTCTTCTGAAGTCACTTCTGCCTGAGGACATTGAAAGGCCAGCAGGCACTTGGCTTGGACATTCATGATGACATCACTTCTGCCTCAATACCAGATAGGCCAGCAGCAGGATCATCACTTGGATGTTGATTATGATGTCCTTTTGTCTCTGCAGGTGAGAGCCTGCTTGCAGCAGGCTCATGGCTGGGGTCGATGCATGTGAAGTCACTTCTGTGGGACTACCCGAGAGGACAGCAGTAGGCACAGGACATGGGCATGTTCTTCTGACGTCACTTCTGCCTGACTACCCAACAGCTGATTGGATGCATCACTCTCGCAGGCTCTCATCATGCTGGGAGACTTCGACCACCCTGTAAAAGTAGCATGGTGCGCTGTAGGCAATCCAGAAGTATCCTGGAGTGCATCAAGGATAACTTCTTAGGGCAGGTATTAGACAGCCCTACCAGAGGGGACGTGTTACTGGACCTGTTGGTCATCAACGCAAGTGAGCTAATGGGAGACATCAAGACTGGAGGCAGCCTGGGCTGCAGTGATCATGCACTTGGTGGAGTTTGCCTCCTGAGGGATATGGGACAGGCGAAGGGTAAAGTCAAGACCCTGAATTTTAGGAAAGCAAACTTCCAGCTGCTCAAGGAGTTAGTCAATAGGACCCCTGGGGAAATGTCCCTCAGGGACAAGGGAGCAGAACAGAGCTGGCAGATCTTTACAGACACTTTCCATAGAGAGCAAGAGCTCTCGATCCCCAGGTGTAAGAAATCAGGAAAGGAAGGCAAGAGACCAGCATGGATGAGCCGAGACTTGCTGGTTAAACTAAAGGGCAAGAAGGAAGGGCACAGGCAGTGGAAGCAGGGACAGGTATCCTGGGACAAGTATAGGGACGCTGCTTGGTTGTGTAGGGATGGGGTCAGGAAGGCCGAGGCGCAGCTAGAGCTGAACTTGGCAAGGGACACAAAGAATAATAAGAAGGGCTTCTATAGGTATGTCAGCCAGAAAAGGAAGGTCAAAGAAAGTGCACCCTGCTGATGAACACAACTGGCAAACTGGCAACAACAGATGAGGAGAAGGCTGAGGTACTCAACAACATTTTTTGCCTCAGTCTTTGCTGGCAACCTCTCTTGCCACACCTCTCAAGAGGGTGGGCCTCAAGGCAGGGACTGGAGGAGCAAAGTCCCTCCCACTGGAAGGGAAGATCTGGTTTGAGACCACCTGAGGAACCTGGACATACATATGTCTGTGGGACCCAACAAGATGCATCGCAGAGTCCTGACGTAGTTGCCAAGCCAGTCTCCATGAGATTGGAAAAGTCATGGCAGTCGGGGGAAGTCCCCGGTGACTGGAAAAAGGGAAACATTGCACCAATTATTAAAAAGAGTCAAAAGGAGGACCCTGGGAACTAGTGACCTGTCAGCCTCCCCTCTGTGCCTGGCAAGATCTTGGGACAGATCCTCCTGGAAGCTATGCTAAGGCACACGGAGGATGGGGAGGTGATTCGAGACAGCCAGCATGGCTTCACCAAGGGCAAGTCTTGCCAAGCTGAGTGGTGTGGCTGACATGCCTGAGGGACAGGATGCCATTCAGAGGGACCTGGACAAGCTGGAGAAGTGGGCCCATGTGATCCTCATGAAATTCAGCAAGGCCAAGTGTGAGGTCCTGCACCTGGGTTGGGGCAGTCCCTGATATTAATACAGGCTGGGTGATGAAGGGATTGAGAGCAGCCCTGTGCAGAAGGACTTCGAGGATGAAAAAATGGACATGAGCCAGCAATGTGCACTTGCAGCCGAGAAAGCCACCCGTATCCTGGGCTGCATCAGAAGGATTGTGGCCGGATTGTTGAGGGAGGTAATTCTGCCCCTCTGCTCTGCCCTGGGGACACCCCACCTGGAGTACTGTGTTCAGCTCTGGAGTCCTCAGCACAGGAAAGACATGGAGCTGTTAGAGTGGGTCCAGAAGAAGGCCACAAAAAATGGTCAGAGGGCTGGAACACTTCTGCTATGAAGACAGGCTAAGAAAGTTAGGGTCGTTGAGCCTGGAGAAGAGAAGGCTCTAGGGTGACCTTCTTGTAGTCTTTCCATACTTGAAGGGGGCTTATAAGAAAGTTGGGGATAGGCTTTTTAGTAGGGCCTGTAGCGATACGACAAAGGGTAATGGTTTTAAAGTAAAAGAGGCTAAATTCAGACCAGAAATAAGGAAGAAATTTTTTATGATGAGGGTGGTGAAACACTGGAACAGGTTTCCCAGAGAGGTGATTGATGCCCCATCCCTGGAAACTTTCAAGGTCAGGTTGGACAGGGCTCTGAGCAACCTGATCTAGTTGAAGATGTGTCTGCTCATTGCAGGGGGGTTGGACTAGATGACCTTTGAAGGTCCCTTCCAACCCAAACCATTCTATGATTCTATGTGATTCTTGAGGACAAATATGGCCAAGGACAGCTGAAGAAACATCACAACCTTGGTCTTTCTGTGCCCCTTGGCATGGAAAACTGAGCCAATGGAAATATTGACTTTAACCTGAGATGAATGGCTTGTTGGATGCCCTGTCTGTGTTGAGCATATCTGTGGTTCACGAGGGGTGATGTTGTTGTTGTTGGACTTCTGTAGCCTAAATGGAGGATGCTGAAACTACTTTCAGTGTTGGCGTCACCCTGGATGGTACTCCAGACGAGTGTGATGTTGCCTACACTAGGTCCTATTTGTTGGTGCTGAGAAGATGCTGTGCATATCTCAGGGCTTTCTGCATGGTGCTAGACCTTTGGCCATGGAACATCCTCCGCACGTCAAATCAGAAAAGCTCTGTGTAGACTTGAGGAGTGGGAAACTGGAGCTGAACCCTATCCACCAACAGCTGGAGAGTGAAGGTCTCTTTGACATTCTGTCTTTATCCGTAGTGCTAACATTATCCACTGCTTCAACTCATACTTTGCACCCCCCCAGACAATTGGTGCCAAGTGGGTCACATCTCACATAGGGCCATGGGCAAGCCTTTTCTGGACTTTGTGTCCCCATCCACCCTTTGTCCCAGATCTTCTCTGGCTTCCTTCCTTGCCTTCATGCATGAGGGCCTGTGATGCTTAGCTCTGGTGTGACAACCACACTGCACATGGGAAGTTCTGGTGAGAGCTTCACCACTCGACCCATGGTATGGCTTCACCCTAAGCCTCTGCAGCTCAGAAGGGAGCAGAGGGACAAGGTTTCACTCCCTTCTTTCTCTACATTGGCTATGAGTTATAGGAAGGCAACAAAATAACACCTCCTAATACATTCAGCCTTGTAGTACAGACTTCTGGAAACAATTTTTGAGTTTATGATGTGAAGCAATCTCAGTGGGGATGAAAAGTGAAGGCCACCTACTTCATTTCTTTGTTCCTTCTCTGCTGGCCAAAAGAAAGCTGTAATACTGGTTTGTGTGATTTGTTGGGGTTTTTTTGGGGTTTTTTTTGTTTGTTTGTTTGGGTTTTTTTCAAAGGATAAGGAATTTCTGTATCTCTTTTTCACATCCAGACAGTTGTACAGCTTCATTTTGGACTAAACTCAGTTGTTATCACTCACTGTGAAAAGATATATTTCAGTTTTCATTATGTGTTCTTGGTTATTTTTTAAGGACTATTAATCTCTTCCATCTCCACCATGCCCAAAAAAGTCTTTTGAAAAAAAGATGCTTTCTAGAAATTAAAGCCATGCGTACAAACCTGTGGAAAATAGGAGAAATCAAAAGTTGTGTTCATAATTTATAATGCCAATGATCCTGTTGCCTGAAGTGATAATCTAAAAATCTTCCAAACTTTCTAAATCTTCAAAATACTTCCAATATTCTCTTTGATTTTTATCCTTTTTTTTTTTTTTTTTTTTTTTTTTTTCCCTCCACATTTCCAGTCCCAAGACTTGTGTGGTGGGTTGACCTTGGCTGGCCTCGAGGTGCCCACCAAGCTGCCCTATCACTCCCTCTCCTACACAGGACAGGAGGAGAAAAGACAAAAAAGCCCCTTGTGGGTTGAGATAAGGACAGGGAGATCACTTACTCTCATACTAAGGAGCCCACCACTGAACACAGCACTCCAGGTGTGGCCTCACCAGGGCTGACTAGAGGGGAAGGATCACCTCTCTTGACTTGCTGGCAGTCCTCTTCCAAACACAGCCCAGGGTGCTGTAGACCTACTTTGCCACGCAGCCACACTGTTGGCTCATGGACAGCTTGTTGCCCACAAGGATGCCCCATCCTGCTCTTCAAAGATGCTTTCTAACCAGTTGCTCCCCAGCCTGAGCTGGTCCATGGGATTGTTCTTGTCCATGGTGAAAAACTTGTTTTGTCTTTTCCTTTGTTGAACTTCATGAGGGACCTCTCTGCCCAGTTCTCCAGACTGTTCAGGTCTCCCGGAATGGCAGTGCAACCATCCGGGGTATCAGTCATTCATCTCAGCTTTCTATCACCCACAAAGTTGCCCTTGGTCCCATCCTCCAGGACATTAGGGAAAGCTTAAATAGAATGGGACCCAGTATTAACTTCTGAGCTGCACCACTGATGACTGTCCTCCAGCTGGACTTTATGCTGTTTTGACCATTCAGTCAGTTGTTCATCTGCCTCATTTTCCACTTATCTAGTCCCTACTTGCTCAGCCAATCTACCTTCTCAGTTAGGGGAGACAGGGTAGAGCTCCCCATATCCACCATTGTGCCTTTCTTCAAGATAGGAGGGGCACTCGCTTTTTTGCAGTCCTCAGGAACCTCTCCCAATCACCATGACCTTCCAAAGATGAATTCAAGTGGCCTTACAATGAGATCAGCCAGCCCCCTCGATGCTCATGAGTGCATCCCCTCAGGTCCCATGGCCTTATGCATGTCCATTCTTCTTAACATGTTCCCTAACCGGTGATTCCTGCAGCAAGGGTAAGCCTTCCTTACTGCAGACTTTCCCTCTGGTCTTGGGGGCCTGGGATTCCTGAAGGCTGGTCTCACCAGTAGACAGAGATGAAGTAGGCATTGAGTACCTTGGCCCTTCCTGAGTCCTTTGTCACCAGGGTCCCTGCTCCATCTAGCAGCAGGCTCACATGCTCCCTAGCCTTCCTCTTGCTGCTGGCATCATTCTCAAATTCTTTCTTGATGTCTTTACATCCAGATTAAATTTCCAGACTGAACTTGAGGTGGGCCTTGGCATTTCTTAACACCTTCTCTGAATGTTCAGGAGGTTATTGGTGCCCTCCAGTAACCTCCTGCGTGTTTTGTGCCCTACTGTGCTGCCTCCAGGCCCATGGCCAAGTGCCTGAAGTCCAAAATGAGGGCCAAGGCCTGAGAATGTGAAGCTTCTTTCAGGTATCTGAAGAAGCCCCATCTGCTTCTTCTTCTTAATAAGGTTGGTCCATAGCAGACACCAACTACAGCATCACCCATGTTGGTCTGTCTGTTAATCCCGACCCATCAGCTCTCACCTGGCTCATCACCTGTCACTAGGCAGAACTTCATGCAGTTCCAATGCTTGTTCACTTTCAGGGCAACGCCTCATCACTGACCTGCCCCGTCCTTCCTAAAGAGGCTGCCTCTACCCATGGCCACACTCCAGTGGTGTCAGCTGTCTGACCACATCTCAGTTCTCCCCATGAGACCGCAGCTCAAGAACTCCCCACAGACTCCTGACTCCTCCTGTTTGCTCCCCACACACTGTGCATTACTGCACAGGCACATCAGAAGGGTACCCAGCCGGGCTGATTGCCCTGCTCAGGCTCAGGGCTGCTCCACAGGTGCCCCCAAACAGCCCTCATCTGAACCTTTGCTTTACCTCCTATTTTGTCTTGCCGCCTTCTCTCCCTCCCAAGTTCTTCTCTTTGGTCTTCCTCAGATCCTCCCACACAAACAGCCCACCTGTTTCCCCTCTACCCACTGGCCCTGGCTTTGCTTGCCTAGTGCCCTCGTTGGGTGTTTCTGGGATGGCTGCACTGGGAATTCCTACCTTGGTCAGAAAGTCCAATAAACTAGTACCTCCTTTTATTATCTGTCCTGGTAATTCCTGGTGCTCTCACCTTGTTAGAGGCGTCACTGGGTAGGGTGAGCCACCTACACCCATGTATTAAGAGCTGGCACAATGAAGCTTCAGTCTATGGAGACCTTGAGAAACTCTGGGATTTGGCCAACAGAAACCCTACTAAGTTTTTCAAGGAGAAGTGCCCAGTCCTGCATCGGGGCAGAATAAGCCTGTGCATCAGGGCAAGCTGGGACCTGACTGCCTGGGGAGTGACCCTGAGGAGAAGGCCATGGACACTATAGGAGATGCCATGGGAGCCGGTGGAGCATGCTCACCATGAACAAGACCAGCTGCCTATGGGGCTGCATGCACCAAAGCGTGGCCACCCAGATGAGGGGAGATACCTCCCTCCCTTGATTCAGCACAGTTGTGATCAAATCTGGAACAGTGTGTCCTGGTGTGGGGCTCCTTTTCCTGGAAGAGAGGAGAGGAACAGGAGAGGGTCCAGAGGAGGTCTGCCAAGATGGCCTTCAGGGCCTGAAGCACATGACCTGTGTGCAGAGACGGAGGGACCTCTGCTCCTTTAGCTTCGTGCCGTGGGGGCTCAGGGCACTGTAGCAATAGCCTGTGACTGCTGGAAGAGAAGATCAGGTTGGAGAATATCTAAGGACCCTGAAGGTGCACAAGTCCATGGGACCTGATGAGATGTATCCGCGGGTCTTGAGGGAACTGGCGGATGAAGCGGACAGGCCACTCTCCATCATATTTGAGAAGTCCTGGCAGTCCGGCGAAGTTCCCGCCGACTGGAAGAGGGGGAACATAACCCCCATTTTTAAGAAGGGTAAAAAGGAAGACCCAGGGAACTACAGGCTGGTCAGTCTCACCTCTGTGCCTGGCAAGATTATGGAGCAGACCCTCCTGGAGACTATGCTCAGGCACATGGAAAACCAGGAGGTGATTAGTGACAACCCAGGGAAGACCCAGGGAACTACAGGCCAGTCAGCCTCACCTCTCTCCCTGGGAAGGAGATAGAGCAGCTAATCCTGGAAACATTCTTCCAGGCACACTGTACTGGTTTTGGCTGGGATGGAGTTAATTTTCTTCACGGCAGCCCCCGTGGTGCTGTGTTTGGGATTTGTCACCAAAACAGAGTTGCCAACACACCGATGGTGTAGCTATTGCTGAACCATGTTTGCACAGCATCAAGGCCTTCTCTGCTCTCTCTCTTCCTCCCCAGCGAGTAAATTGTATTTGTGGATAAGGGAAGAGCAGGGGACGGCATTCAGCAAGACAAAGATTTACACTGTGTATTGGTGGTGGTGTCCAGGCTTTGGCAGCAGGGGGGATGCGGGGGTGTCCTCTGTGAGAAGACACCAGGGGCTGCCTCCCTGCCAGACAGAGGTGGATCCAGCCACCTCCAGGCAGATCCACCACTGCACAGAAACGAGCCCATCAGTGAAGCTGGTGGGACCTTTACAAAAGCATATTTAGGAAAGGACACAACTGCCAGAATGGGAGAGGAGTAAGGGAGACAAAATGTGAGAAACAGCCCTGCAAGCACGGAGGTTGGTGAAGAGGGAGGGGGAAGAGGTGCTCCAGGCACAAGAGCAGATAGTTTCCTCCAGCCCATGAAGAATATCAGAGTAGAGCTGGTATTTCCCTGCGGCCCATGGAGAAGACCATAGTGGGGAAAGTAAGCCCTGCAGTCCGTCGAGGACCCAACACTGATGATGTTGGACAATTCTTGAAAGAATGCTGGATGGAGGACAGCCCATGCTGGAGCGGGTTTGTCTTGAAGGACTGTAGCCCATAGGAGGGACCCCATGGGAAAAGTCTTAGAGGGAAGGAGCAGCAGAGAGGAACTGTTATGGACTCACCACAACCCCCATTCCCCATTCCCCTGTGCTGCTCAGCGGGGAGGAGATAGAGGAGTTGGGAATGAAGGAGTGAGTGAAGTGGAGCCAGGGAGAAAAGAGTGGGAGGAGGCCTTCCCGGGGGAAGGAGATAAGGTCTTCCACCAGCCCCACGCTTCTTCCACGGGCAGCCTTTGCAGTTGCACATGCCTGGTCTGCCCATTTACCTTCACCACTGTCCCGTTTGTACAAGGCCCACAGACATCTTGGCAAAAGATGTCCAAAGCTGGAGCCCACCTGGCCTTGGGGTCAGGGAGGAGCCAGGTCCCCTCTGCTCGGGGCTGGGCACAGCTTTCCCCTGGGAACCTCCCTGAGGAGCACTCCTCCTGGGTGCCAGCCTGTGGCCTGGCACGGGTGGCACGGGGACCAGGGCTGCTGGGGCAGGGCTGAAGTAGCTCAGCTGGGAGAGCGTTAGACTGAAGATCTAAAGGTCCCTGGTTCAACCCCGGGCTTCAGCAATCATTTTCTCCCTTAGATTTTTGCAGACCTGTCTGCCTTCCTCCAGCCTGCCCCAGCCCTGCTTGCTCCTTCACCTCTTGCCAGAGCACTGTCCCTGCTCTGTAGCTGCAGCCCTGCAGCTCAGAAGGAGCCTTCCTCCAGCACCACGAGTCCCCAGCCTCCCCCTGGGCAGGACTCTCCATTCAGTGCTCCTCTGGGGTGGTTTCCAGCTCTCCCCCCTTCCCTGCTCCACAGGGATTGAGGTCTCTCTGCTGCACAGTCTCTACAAAGACCCTGTCTCTCTCCTCTTTCTCATTCTCCATGGTGCACAGACTGCTCCTCTCCTCACACCCCCCTTCACCTGGTTCTCAGTTCCCAGACCAGAGGCCACTGTCCCCCCCACTCCCAGGCAGAGGCACTCCCTGGAGCTGAGGCCTGAATGGCAGCACCCTTCCTCTGGAGGTCTGTCGCAGCGAGACCTCTGATGTGCCCAGGACAGCTGACCAAGCCGTGCTGAGGATCACCCACTGCAGTGCATGGGCATCATGTGTAGTCACACGCTGTCCTGAGCAGAGTTTCTTGCCCCCCTTGACCCGCCTGCTGCAATGACTGATGAAACACCTCTGTGCTCCTCTCTGGGCATCAGCCCCAGGGCGATGGAAGCCTGCCCTTCACCCCACCTCCAGGGATGCTGGCAGGGAGGGGGGGTGCAGGGGGAGGACCGCTACCTGGATGAGGGCGTGAGAGGTTTCTGTCCCCATGTCCCCCCACTGCACACCCTGGGGTGCCATCAGAGCCTGGGGACACCTCACCCCAGGGAGGGTGTTTCCCTCACCCTGTTGCTCTGCTCCTCCTGTGGAGCTGGGGACAGATGGGAGATAGACGGCTGTTGCCCTGGGTGGCAGTGGAGGCTCGGGGGTTTTCTCCTCTCCATCAAGCCCAGAGTGGGTCAGAGCGTGGGAGCAGCGCCTGCAGCAAGAGCCTCCTTCTGCCCCATTGCCCTGCCGAGACGTGGAAGGGGCAATGCTCTGCAGTGCCTCCCTGTGCCAGGATCAGGCCCCCGTGGAGAGGCCATCCTGACTTCCCCCATCTCAGGAGGCTTCAAATGCTGTTTTCTGCAGAGAGGGCACCCAGGGGACAACAGGGCTGTGCTTGTCATAGACATGTCACGGCAGCAGAGTGTCTGTCCTGCTGGCAGGCGTGAAGGGGATGTAGCTCAGCGGCAGAGTGCCTGCTTCGCATGTGGGAGGTCCTGGGTTCGATCCCCGGCATCTCCAAGGGTGCTTTTTCCCCCAGTGCCCAGCCTCAGGCGGGTACAGGCTGGAGCTGGAGCACTGGTCCTCTCCAGGCACTGTGGGCCTGCCCTGCCCACCCAGGGCCTGTCTGTGGGGTGAGGAGGGCTGTGTGCGCTGCCTCTGCTGAGCCACCTCCCAGAGGTGCTGGACCTGAGCTCAGGTGCAGATCCCATCCCAGCTGGGAAACACCCCCCTGTGCCAGCAGCTAGGGGTGTCTGAGCTGGACCAGCCTGGACAAGCCTGTGGGACTCCCAGCTGGTGGAATGGCATTTCTTACCCTGTCCCTGTCTCCAGGTCTCTTTCCCTCTGCCATCACCACTGCCTTGAGCAGAGGAACCCAGAGGTGCTGAGGTCAGGCACAGCCCTGCAGAGGTGGGACTGCTGGGGCTGGTACCCACCTCTTGTTCCTGGGGGTTTGGTGTCTCCATCCAGCCCATGTCGGTGGGATCAGGGAGACACAGGCCTGTCCAAAGCCATGCACAGGCAGCAAGGGCCAGGAGATGGTGCCTCAGCTGTTCCCCCACCGAAACCACCTGCAACCCAAATGGGACATGAGACATGGCCTTTCACTGCAGGGTGCCCAGTGCCCCCCAGGAACAGTGGGCCCAAATTCAGAGAAATAAGGTATAAAAGTGAAGTACAGAAGAAGGGCGGTGGGGATATCTTCTGAACACAGGATGTTTGGTGCCAGTCTGGACACTGAGCTGCGGACTCAAGCCGCCCCAGGTGGGGACCAGGGAGAAGAGCCCAGTGTCTGCCCCATGCCACCTCCCTGCCAGCTCTGCCCTCCCCCAGGGGTAATATTTCTCCCTTACGCTGGCACCTGGCAGAGCTTTGCCTCCTCCTCCTCCTCCTCCTCAGGGAGATGAGCCACAGAGCCCAGGGGTGTGTGTGAGGGGGCAGCACACCTGAGCAGAAAGAGCCCATTTCAGGGTGTTTTGGGGCCTGAACAGTCTGGGCCTGTGGGCTGGGTCTGTTCTCTGCAGCAATGCGGGATCATCAGTGTACCCCAGATCTGTGCTTGCTCCTGCAGCAGCTCCCTAGGACCTACACAAGGGGCCTGATGGTGAGACCCCAACCCTCTGCACTGCTGCCCCACGCTGGGCAGAGCACGGCTGTGGAAATCCCTCAGGAGAGGAGAGTTATCAGGGAGAGACCCTCAAGGTCATCATCATGGGTGACACACATGGACACTGCAAACACAGCCTCCATCCCTTGGGAAACTACAGCTGGGGCAGGCTCCAGCCCTGCATCTCACAAGGCCAGGGACTGCCAGCAGGAAAGCTCTAAGGATACGGGTAGAGGGGTCTGTGACCCTGGGCTGTCCCCATATCCCTCAAGGTTACCCCAGGGGTGGAGGAGCTCCCAGCAAGGAATGGGGCAACGCTGCTGTGGGAGATGCTCTTGGTGACAGCTGCCTCCTCCCCTCTTCTGCTCTAGGGCCAGATCCTGGTGTTTGCAGTGCTACCCACCTGGGGCTGCTCCCCTGCAATGGACACCCAACACACCTTCTGGTCTGCAGCAGAGAAGCCCATCAGGGAAGAGCTTGAGGGGTCTGAAGACCCACCGGTGGGACCTGGGAGGGCAGTTTGGGTTTCAGGTTCCTGCCCAAGTGTCAAACCCTTCATCCTACCCAGCTCCTGCGTGAGTCATTTCTCTGCCCATGGGAGCTGGGGCAGGTGAAAGCCCCAGCCCAAGGAGAGGGACCCTGGCTCAGCTCCCAGCAGTGCCGGCTTTAGGGGAGGGACACAAAACACCCTCTGCCATGGAAATGTGCCCAAATTAGCAGCCTCCCACACCAGGGGCTGGATGATGGCTTTGGGCAGCAGCCCATGTCTCCTGGGGATCCTTTCTCCCTCCCCTGGACTCTCCCTCCTCTGCCTCCCACAGCACTGAGGGAAAGGTCCCCCCATTGCTCCTGCTCTCATCCCCCCTGCACCTGCACACAGGTACTGCCCCGACACAAACCCTCACTGACACCCCTGGGAGGCAGCAGGAGGGCAGGGCTGGGGGCTGGAGCCCAGCAGGACGAGGGGGTCCCAGGGCTGCCGTGGGGCCTTACAGTCCCTGCCCAGGAAGGAGGCAGCTCTGGGGATCTACCAGCGCTGCTCCAAGGTCTGTGAGGGCCCAAGGGAGCAGGAACAGCTCATGGAGACTGGGGACCTGGCAGAGCCAGGGAAGGGGCAATCCCAGCCCCGTGTGCCCCAGCAAGTGCCTCTGTACCCTGTGCCAGGACAGTGGGGAGCAGAGCTGCCTCCTAACCAATGTGGGAGGTGATCCATGGGATGTGAGACCCCCTGGGGCTGGATGGGGTGTTCAGGGCACAGCGGCCACCTTAGGGCTTGTTTCTGTGGGGCCACAGCCCAAGGTTCACCCCAACACAGCAGCTCTGTCATGGCCTCTGTGCCACGGGACCAGTGTGGCCCAGGCAGGGCCTGGGGGAAAGAGCAGCTGGGGAACCCCTGGGTGAGGAGATGGGTGCTTCCTCTGGGGTGCATCATGGGACCTTGCAGAGAGCCATTTTTGCTGGAAACTGTGGCTGGCAGGATGGAAATGTCTCTGTGAGCAGGAATATTCCCCAGGGAACATGGGCTCTAGCAGCTCCACAGCCTGACCCTGACCCCAGGCTGAAGAGCATGAGGCAAGAAGACGAGACCTCCTCAGCTGGGCTGGCCAAGCCCTGCTGCCCAACATGGCCCCCCGGCCCTGCAGTGCAGGCACTAGATAGAGCAGGGTGCGTTCTTGGGGTGGGGAAACATCTCCAGCAGCACAGTCCCCGTGGCAGCCCTCCATGCCTCCACCCACAGCAGCCCTCCATTTGGCAGCCTCCCACCAGTACCTGCCCCTGCACAACCTCGGTCATGTCCCATGCAGGTGTCAGCAGTCAGCCGTGTGGTGGGATCTGCAGGGTGTGGGACAGAAGAGAGACAGCACCGGGCTGGCCGTGCCCCAGGACAGGCACTGAGCCCAGCAGGAGGACGGAGCTGGCCCCACAACCAAGGTCCCTCCCCAGGGCTGGGTGTATGGCCAGAGAGGGAAATGGACGATGCGTGGGGCGGTTTCTCCCAATTGCCCTGGGGCAGCTTCCCCAGCGTGTCCAGGGAACATGGCACAGAGCAGCTCCTCTCTCCTGCACCTGTGATGACTTGCTTCCTTCTCAAGGAGATCAGGCTAAGCTCCACAGGCCCACTGGAGCGGGTCCTCCCCCTGGATGGTCACACAGCTCCGATAACGTCAGGCTGTTCCTGTCCTGGGCACTTTCCAGTCCAGCCCATCCCCTCCCCGGCTCTCCCCCACCTTCCCTGCCCTCTCCCCAGCGCAGCCCAGCAGAGCAGCCCACTCTGGGCTGGCAGTCTGGGCTGCTGCAGAGCTCTGGGCACTCAGCCCACAGCCCCAGCCCCTCAGAAGGGCACAGCAGCTGCTGGGAGGCAGAGGGGGGGCTCAGCCTCCCCATCGGCCCCAGGCCTGCAGCTGGCCCCAAGTGCCAGTGCAGGCCACTCCCTCTCGGCCTCTCCTGCATTGATGCTGCAGGGGATCCCCAGCCCTGACCGCCTTTGCCCCACTCTGCCTCCCCGCCAGCCCTGCTCCCCAGGACACCAGCAGAGTCCTGGCCCTGCGGCTCCTCAGGCACCTCCTGCATCTCTCCACTCTCCTGCCCTGTGCCTGCTGCATCTTCACGGACTCCCACAGCACTGCAGAGTCTTTCTGTGGGGGTACCTGGAGTGAGTGCTCTGCCCTGGGGGGACTTCATCTCAGGCTCTTTCACCTTCTGAGTCTCCATTCACTTCCCACCCCAGAGTACCTGCAGTGTCCCCATCCTCTCCTGACCACACCAGATTCCTTTCCACATGGACGGACATCTGCCATCAGCCCCGTCATACCTGTGACAGCCTGAGGAAGGGGACTGGGAGCTTGTGCACCATTTCCAATGCCCCTGGACACCAAGACGAGAGCCTTCAACTAAGTGCTTGCTGTCTAACAGTGATACCATGAGATTATTTCCCCAAAGAGAAGGAGAAAACCAGGCGGAAGAGACTTGGAAAGTCCAATTCCTCTGGCTTGTTCTTAGCCACAACTGTATCAAGGAGAGCCCAGGCTGCAGGCACCTCCCTCAGGAGATCCCCTTTTCTTGCAGAGAGGCTATTAGGAAGGCAAAAGGTGACACATGGTTCTTCAAGGATCAGACACAACAGGACAGAGCCTCAAGAGAAGTGCTATGAACCAAAGCAATTACCTGCAAGTATGATTATGAGAGAAAAAAAAAAAAAAACTCGAGGAGATGCATAAAATATACCCTGGGCACTCTGCAGAGAAGGGGAGACAAATTACAGTTGGTGGTGCAAGGTCCATTGGATTAGTGTCCTCAGGGCCTCCTTGAGCCTCTTGTTCCTCATGCTGTAGATGAGGGGGTTCACTGCTGGAGGAACTACCGAGTACAGAACGGCCACCACCAGGTCCAGGGATGGGGAGGATATGGAGGGAGGTTTCAGGTGAGCAAATAGGCCAGTGGTGACAACCAGGGAGACGACAGCCAGGTGAGGGAGGCACATGGAAAAGGCTTTGTGCCGTCCCTGCTCAGAGGGGATCCTCAGCACTGCCCTGAAGATCTGCACATAGGACAGCACAATGAAAACAAAACAACCAAAAACTAAAAAACAACTTAATATAAGAAGCCCAGCTTCCCTGAGGTAGGTGTCTGAGCAGGAGAGCTTGAGGATCTGGGGGATTTCACAGAAGAACTGGTCCAGGCCATTACCCTGGCAGAGTGGTATAGAAAATGTATTGGCCGTGTGCAGCACAGCATCGAGAAACCCACTGCCCCAGGCAGCTGCTGCCATGTGGACACAAGCTCTGCTGCCCAGGAGGGTCCCGTAGTGCAGGGGTTGGCAGATGGCAACGTAGCGGTTGTAGGCCATGACAGTGAGAAGGGCGTACTCAGCTCCAAGCAGGAAGACAATCAGAAAGCCTTGAGCAGCACATCCTGCATAGGAGATGGACCTGACGTCCAATAGGGAATTGGCCATGGCTTTGGGCACTGTGGTGGAGATGCAGCCCAGGTCGAGGAGGGAGAGGTTGAGGAGGAAGAAGTACATGGGGGTGTGGAGGTGGTGGTGGCAGGCTATGGCAGTGATGATGAGGCCATTGGCCAGGAGAGCAGCCAGGTAGATGCCCAGGAAGAGCCAGAAGTGCAAGAGCTGCAGCTCCCCTGTGTCTGCCAATGCCAGGAGGAGGAACTCAGTGATGGAGCTCCTGTTGGACATTTGCTGGCTCTTGGCAAGAGGTCTGGTTGAACAAAATGAAAGGACAGGGAGCAATTAGGACATCTTCCTCTGAGCAAAGCCACTCCATTTTTCATAGAAACACCCCCCAATTGAAATGCATTTCCCTTCTCTGGTTTGTGCTGGCTGAGTGTGTTGTGAGGAGCTGAGGAGTCAGCTGTGCTCAGCTGCAGTGGGTACATGGAGCTGGTTTGTGACACCTCCAATGTTGACAACCGATGTCAGATGTTATCCACCTTTAATGGAAAAATTAAATCTCTGCACTCATGACTCAGAAGAGCGCAGGCTGCCGAAGACAGGCTTAGCATTTCCTTAGAAGAATTTTGTCTGTGGTTTTTATTTTCCACCATCACATCTGGGGAGAGCTCTTTTGAGGGGTAGAAATACTCATTTTAGGATGGAAAAATGGGAAGAGGACAGCAATGGGAATGTGACAGGACAGGCAAAAAGGCTCAGTTCTTTGTAGCTTAGTGTAGAGTCAGGAGAGATGCAGTGTCCATTAGACTGTCACCCAGCTGCCCTGCACTTTTACTTCTGCTGCCTTGAAGATGATGACAAACAGAAATTACTTTTAAATATTCCCCCAAAACTAGACTGTGATGAGATGGGGAGTCCTGGTTCAAAGAGCAGATCTGCAAATGGTTCCTTTTTCCCAGCCCAGGAGTGGAGTTGTGATTGAGAGAGAAGGACAGAGCCCCTCTCAGAGAGAAGCAAAGGCCTCTGAGAGGAGAGAACTGACCTCCAAGGGAAAGCTCAGCACTCCCTGGGATCCTACAGCACAGCCGTGCTCTTCTGGGGCAGCTCCCAAGCCCAGCAGCACAGGCAAAGCAGAGAGTCAGATGTCCTGAAGATGGGATGTCCTAAAGGCAGAGTCAGCTCATTGCTCAGCAGACAACGCCCAGCAGACATCTAGAGTGAGGGACCACAAGAGAGCAGCCTGAAGGCAGCCTAGCCCAGGGCTTGGCTACAGTTTCCTCCCACTCCCTGCCCATGTCTCTGCTGCCTGGAGCTGTCCCTGCCAGGAGCTGGTGCTCTGCCCACACCTCTCCTCCCTGTCCCTGCTCACAGAGCCCATCCCACCCTCGGTGTGCTCAGCTCTGCCCTGCAGACCCCTCCTGGCAGCAGGGCCCTGCCCAGGGGCACCTCTGTGTTGGCAGGTCTTAAGGAGAGGAGCAGATCAGCCCTGAAGAGACCACAAAGGTGATGATGATGCTTTGTGTAGGCAGAGGAAAGGGTGAAGTGACTTTATCAGGCACCCTGAAAAATGTGACCCTGGCAGGCGGCAGAGTCCCTGCCCCGGCACACAGCCCCTGGGCTGCAGGGACCCTGCTCTGCAGGACACAACTGGGCACCCCTGCCTGCACACCTGCATTCACAGCCACTCAAACTTGCCTCTCCACAGGGAGTCCACCTGGCACATCCCAGCAGCTGTGGGCTCTGCCAGCTTGAGGAGATGCCTCCAGGAACCGCATTGGCATTGCCCTGCACCCAGAGACTTACCGTGTCAAGGGCTCTGAAGATTTCTCCTTCCCTGAGCTCTCAGCAAGCCTCCCATTTCCAACTGCCTTTAAGCTCTCTCTGCCTCACTGTTCTCCCCTCGGTGCCTGCAGGCAGAGCCCTCAGCCCTGCTGTGCTCTGCAGAGGAGCTGCTCCTGGCCAGAGATGTCTCTCTGCAGCACAGCCCACTTGCCATGAGCTCCCTTTGTCCCAGGAGACCAGCAGCAGAGGCCCAGCCCAAGGCGGCATGTTAATGACCCCTCTGGTGGGTTTGGGGATGAGTCCATGAAGCTCAGACCCTGAGAGGAAGCTGATGAAACCTCTCCAGAAGTCACAGTCAGATGCAAACCAGCCTTTGGGCTGGTGGTCTCTGCAGCTCTGTCTTCTTGTGCTTCTCATTGCAACCCTGTCACCTCCATAGGAAAAAGTCAGGCTTGGGATGAGCTTCTCAGGTCTTCTTCTGGCTCCCAGAGGTGCTCATCCCCTTTGCACCACCTTGAAACACATCTTGGCCTCTTGGCCTGGCGGTTTCTACTGGGTGGTCACTGTAGATGTTCCTCCTACTGCTCTGCTTCCCTCCTAATGTGGACTCCAATGTCACCTCCGTGTCAAGCGGTCCTTTACCTGCAAGAGCAGCTGCAAAGCTCAGAAGCCAGCTGGGCTCTTCTCCAAGCCAGCTGGGCTCTTCTCCCAGCAAGGCACTAGGTTAAATGGACCTGGGATTTGTGTCTCCCCTTGGGAGCAGTGCCGTGAAGCGGGTGCTTCCAGGTCTTGGTCACTCTCATCCCCAAATCAATGCCTAGGCATGTCCTGTTGACTGTAGGAAGAACCTGGTTGTCCTGGAGATGTTTGCTCATAGGCACACATCTCCTCCTGCCTGTTGTTAGCTGTTGAAATGACCCCATGTAGAAAGCCAGGTGGAGGCCATGGAAACCTGCTGGGTGCCCCCAGCTTTTGCTAGATGCCATCAGCACCCAGCTGGGCTTCCAGTCTTCTCTCTCACTCCACCCTCTTGTGTCCAAATGCAGCGTGGGCTTCCCATGGAAGTGAAGACATGCAAGTGTGGTGCTGCCATTGAGGGAACTGACCACAAACCTGAGACAGGCCTCATGCAGAAAGAAATGAAAGTCAATCCTACCGGCTCCACAACCCCAGAGGGCTTCACCCGTCCACTCAACCCTCCCGCAGAGCCATGGGCATGGGGAAAATACCATGGCTGGCCAAGGCAAAGGTCTATGTGTCCTGTGGCCCCATCGTGGGACATAGGAAAAGATGTGGTGGGTAATTGCTCTTTCTGAATGCAACACCGAGGATAAAAGAGAGAAAGGGTCCATCCTGGAGAGCCCTCTCTCATGGAGAAATGAGCTGGAGAGGTGCCCGTTGCCTGCCTGCGTTGGTCTTGTGAGAGATTTTCTCCATTCATCCCTCCTGCTGGGGATCTACACTGACAAAGAGGTCTACCATGCTGTAAGGGGCATTCAGCCTAGTTTGGGAGGAGATCTTCTTGAGAGCCTAAGGGAGGAACCTGCCCTGTGTTCCAGGCAATTCTAGACCTGATGAAAGAGGAATGGGAGGATATGGAAGAGTTCTTCTGGGGCCACCTTCGGAAAGACGTGGTGTGCCTGGCAGAAGCACTCAGCAGGAACACACAAGATGCCATGTTGCCTGTTCCTCTGTTTCTACAGCACCTGAGATGGAACAACCCTGCAGGTAGAGTGATGCTGGGAAGCTCTGGGAAGTCACCAACAGGTTTGCGGTCATTAGGTTTTAACCGGGACCGGTGTCATTGGTTCCTCCTTCCCGGGACAGTCTCCATGCCAGGAAACCAATGAGAAGACAAGGAGGACCATGAGGGCGGTGAGCTCATCCAAAGCGCTCAGGCCAGACCAGCTGGAGGCCATGAGCAGATTGGGAGATAGTTTGCTCCAAGTAGGCATCTGTGTCATCCTTTCTGCTCTCGGTTCCTCTTATTTCTATGTCATCGTACTCCTCGCTGTCAAGGAACCCAGCAGAGCTCTGGGCAGACCTCAGGGTCTACAGAGAAAAGCTCACGTATTCCTTTGTGTCTTCTACAGACAAGAGTGTAGTCTTGAGCATCCTGCAGGAGGAAAAGGACCGAGAAGATTGGGAAACCTCCTTCAAAGCCCTGGCTCAGCCCTTCTTCCAGGTACGCCTGTGCCCAGCTGCTGCTCACAGGTATCACGTACCCAAAGAACCGCTTTGCTGGTGGTCGCGTCCATTTCCAGACACATCCGCTGAGCTCAGGGTGTTCCCACGTGGAAGAAAAGAGATCGGTCCCCTCTTTTTTGAGCTGGGACCTCGTCCTGCTGTGGTCTCCTGCTCTGCTCCTGCAGACAGCTGGCTTCCTGGGTGCTTTTTATATGCCGATTCAGATCCCCCTTGGAAACCAGATGGGTTTCTTCCCTTGGAGAAAATCACCTGTAGGTTTCTCCCTGGGCAGTTCTGTTCTTGTCCCTTTGGTGGCAAGTTCTCACCATGCCCCCCACTTCTCCAGAGCCCTCGTTGCTTTTCTTTGCACTAAGACCCCATGAATCCCCTCGGGCTGCTTGGGCAACGAGGGGTGGCTCCTAACAACCCTGGGTTCTTGCAGGAATGGGAGCAGAGCCTTCACTCTGTCAAGGAGCGGCGGATGAATGAAGATCCCCATGGCTCCCCCAGAAGGGGAGCTGGGGGGGGCAACTGGGAGATGTGATGTGGTGCGCAGTGCTCCCAGTGCCCCTTGATGCTCCCAGTGCTGCCCCAGTGCTCCAAGTGCTTCCCCATAGCTCCCTCCAGTGCCACCCCAGTGCTCCCAGTATGGCTCCCTGGCTCCCCCAGTGCTCCCAGTGCCACCCCAGTGCTCCCAGTATGGCTCCCTGGCTCCCCCATAGCTCCCTCCAGTGCCACCCCAGTGCTCCCAGTATGGCTCCCTGGCTCCCCCACTGCTCCCAGTGCCACCCCAGCCCCGCCCCCTCTCCCCCTCCCCTGCCGTGACTCCGCCCCCTGCAGAGCGCGGGAGCCCCACCCGCTGTCGCGCATGCGCGGTCGGACCAGCGGGGAAGGCGCCGCTGCAGCCCAGACCCGGTGGGCGGCTCCGTCCGGTACGGGGAGGGGGTGGGGGGGTGTTGGGGGGGGGGTGTTGGGGGGGTCGGGGATATCGGGGGTGTTCCCGGGAGGGGGAGGGGAGCGGGGGTGTCAGCGGGAGGGGGAGGGTGTGTGTGAGGCAGAGGAGTGGGGGGAGGGGTCTGTGAGGGGAGGAGGGAGGAGGAAGCTGTGAGGGGGGAGGGGCTCAGTGAGGAGAAAAGGGGCGGGAAAATGGGCCACACGTGTGTTCGTGTGTGTGTGTGTGTGTGTGTGTGCACCCGCAGGCGTGTGGCTCCCTGTCAGCACCACCGCCTGCCTGGCCCCGTTGCCGGGGGACTCCACCAGTGCCCCCCACCTCCAGGGACACCTGCCTGGGGGCTCCACACACACCCACCACGGCCACAGCCGCCTCGCCGGGGGCTCCACTGACAGCCCCCATGGCCGGGAGCTCCGTTGGACAGCACCATGCTGTGTCTGAGCCCCAAAGGCTCCCTAAATCAGTGTGTTGGATCCCCAAAGCTCCCAAACTCTGAGCCCAAAACCTCCCTACACTTGCCGGGGGCTCCACTGACAGCCCCCATCGCCAGGAGCTCCGTTGGACAGCACCACGCTGGCTCCTAAGGGCATCGACCACCACTATCACCGCAGCCACCAGCCTCTCCTCCATCACTTCCTGGGGAGGGGGCTCCCCGACAGGGCTCCCCATCCTCTGCGTGCTACCTTGATCTGTGGGGATCACAAAGGCTGCAGAGGACCCAGGACAGCCCTTGTCCTCTCTCTGGTCACAGCTGGACCTCAGTCATCCAGCTCAGCCCCAGGTGAGGAGCTTTGTCTGGGAGTGACTTGTGGGGTGAGAGCTGGCAGATGGGTGGGGGAGGTTGTCCCAAGAACATGTCCTGGTGGTGTGGTGTAACCCAGTAGGCAGCTCAGCCCCACACAGCTGCTCCCTCCCTCCCTCCCTCCCAGCAGGATGGGGAAGAAGAATCCAAAGGGTAAAAGTGAGAGAACTCGTGGGGTGAGATGAAGGCAGTTTCACAGGTAAAGCAAAAGCTGTGCACACATGCAAAGCCAAATCAGGAATTCCTTCACCACTTCCTAGCAGCAGGCAGGGGTTTAGCCCTGGGCAGGAAAACAGGGCTTCATCAGGAGTAACAGTTGCTTGGGAAGACAGAAGCCATCTTCCAAACGTCCCCCCTTTCCTCCTTCTTCCCCACAGCTTTTTTGCTGAGCATGACGTCATGTGGTCTGGAATATCGCTTTGGTCAGATGGGGTCAGATGTCCCAGCTGTGTCCCCTCCCAACTCCTTGCCCACCCCCAGCCTACTCGCTGGCGGGGCAGGGTGAGAAACAGAGAAGGCCTTGACGCTGTGTAAGCACTGCTCAGCGACAGCTAAACCATCGGTGTGTTATCAGGACTCTTTTGGTCACAGATCCAACACACGGCACCGTATGGGCTGCTATGGAGAAAATTAACTCCATCCCTGCCACAACCCGTGCAATAAAGCCCATCCTCCTCCTGGCACGCCAGTGGCACGCAGCAGAGAGGAGAGTTTGGGCACACTGGAGGGGCTGTTGCATCCCACAGGCCTTTGATCCCATCTCTTGTCACTGCCCGACTGCAGCCAGCCCCCAACCCCCACCTGCCCGGATGGGCTCCCAGCAGCAGAGACATGTTGGTGCAGGGGGCAGACGGGGATTTTGGAACAGGACTGGGGAGAAAGGGTTGAATGTTTCCCAGGACAAGAGTCGAAATCTCTCTCCTCTCTCCCCAGCTGTGCTGTCTCCTGCCTGATGTCATAATGCACCTTCAAATGATGCGGGCTGATGTCACAGGGGGATGCCCCACATCACAGGGGGGTCTCCCCAGCGCCACGTGGGTGCTGGCATTTCCCGGCGAGGCCTGGGAGCTGCTGGGCACTGCTCAGGGGCTCTCCACTGCTGCCCTTCGGAGCTGCTCCACAGCCAGGAGCAGGGTCAGGAGGCAGCGGGGCTGTGCTGGGGGACCCTCGCTGACAGGCAGAGCGGAGGCACGTCAGAGAGGAGTTTTGGGAGAGGAGCTGCGAAGAGCATCCCTTTCCCTGAGCTGAGGGCAAGCAGCCAGCGCGATGGAGGGCTGCTGCACCGTGGCCGTCAGCTTGGAGCTGAGCAGCTCGTTCCCCATGCTCCTGCGGCTCTCCACCAAGGGTAAGGGGTTTGGGAGCTCCTTCCCCAAGGGTTGCGCTGGGGCTGTCCGCTGTCAAAAGCTGCGGGGGGTGGCTGGACAGGGCTGGGGGCTGCCACAAGAACCCTGCCCGAAGGTCCCACAGGGCTCGGGGGACAATGTAGCAACCAGAACTCCCGGCTGCCCACAGCCCCCAGGCTCCCATGGGCATGGCTTGGTCCCCTGGCAAGGGGGGCCACCCAGGGCCAGCTTTTCCTGGGAGCTGGTACCTCTTGGGGTTCTGGCTCTGGGATGAAAAGGGGTCCTGCATCCCAGGGGCTGGGGTGTCCTTCAGCTCTCACAGGGCTCTCGTGAGGCAGCTGGAAATGCCTCTGCTGTAAATCAGCCCTTGACTTTGAACTAGTCTCCTCTGGGAGAACCTCTGTTCCTTCCCTCTGGAGCCTCTTGTGCTGCCAGGCTGGCAGATCACATCCTGGGCTCTGGGGTGTCATCCCTTTCTGGGGGTTAGGTGGCCACAGCCCTGATCTGGAGCCCGTCCCACGTCCCCATTTCTGCTCCAGCCCTGCCCCGGGAGCAGAGTAAGGCGGGCAGTGTGAAATGGGGGCACAGCCCCCTTGCCGAGAGACTGTGAGCTGGCTGGCCTGGAGCCTGACCCCTCTTTCCCTTGCTTTCCAGAGGTTGTGGCTATCTGGGACGCTGTGTCCGCGTACATCCTGACACAGATGAAGCTGGACAAGGTGGGTTGGCCTCTTGGTCTCTCTTTGTCCTGGACAGCCTGGGCGCTGGGGAGCGATCCCTCCCTGAGCATCGTGGCCGCACACCGAGACAGCCTCATGTACCCACAGCTGCTGCTTGGTCAACCAGGAGAAAAATCAAGTCTGGACCTAGTCTGAGGAAGTATTCAGTGCACAATGGGGCTTCACTCTTCCCTGTGGTCAGAGTGGAGAGACCAAGCAGAGAGACAGGGGATTATGCTGGGTCCATACCAAGGGTAACGGCTGGGAATCAGTCCCAGGTGTATTCCCTGGGCTGGAAATGTCTGGGATTTTCTCTGGCCAAGGGATGTGAGCAAGTATTTTGAGGAGGGGAAGAAAACAAATGGAGAACATGGGCCTGTTGCAAAGTTTTCACTTTACCCATCTCTGCAGTACTCACTCATCAGCCTTTGGTCTTTTTTCCTGGGCAGGGTGTCCTGCTCACAGGACTTGGGACCTTCGCTGTGCTCCAAGAGCAACTCCAGGGCAAAGAGGAGGCATATGCGGTTCGAAGACCAGTCTTCCAGCCGGACATCGATGCGTTGCATCTGGAGGAGCTGGTGTTCCCTACAGTGGTTATCCCTGGTGAGAAGGCAGTGGCCACCCTCCACTTTCCCCCTCCACGTCCGGGGGAGGATGTGTGCTCTCTGCTCTTTGGCAAGGGCTGGGAGATGTCGGGAATGGCCTCCAAAGGTCGGGGGACAGCTTGAGCTCCCCCAAAACAAACCACTCCCCGAGAGCTGTTTTATAAACGACCGTTTCCCTGGCATGTCGTTACAAATCTTACACGGAAATTTGGCCTGCTGTGGCAGTGACGATGTTCCTCCTCCTTGCAGGCAATGTCAAGATCCAGCCACTGAACTACAAGTGGCTGTCGCGAGCCACCTGCTTCCCGCAGCACGTGGTGGCGGAGTGCGTGCGAGAGACCATACGCTTGTACTCGTTCCAACTGCAGAAGGGGCGGCGCCTCGCCTTCGCCTTCAAGGACATTGGCATTCTGTCCTGCAAAGACGACGTCCTGTGCATGCAGTTTTATTACAACTGTGTCACAGGGCTGGAGAGGAAGGCCAGCCGGATTGCGCTGCTTTGCACGGTAAGTTGCTCAGGTTTTGAGGGCTGCTTCCGTTCTTTGGGAGCTTATTGAAGGGCGAGCAAGCCAATCACCCTCGGCCAGCCTGGACGTGGCAGGCCAGTCAATCACCTCTCCCCACGCTCGCCCCCGCTGACTTCTCCATTAGCAAAGAAAGTTTCTTCTGAGTTTCTGGGTCCTTGCCCTGCAAAAAGCCCGGCACTGTTATTGCGCAGTCTCAGCGTTTGCCGTGCAGCTTCTCCAGAGCAGAGCAAGGGCTAACGCTCATGGAGGAGGATTTGGAAGACTGGTTTGGAGAAGTGGCTTTCTTTTGGAGCGGGAGACAGGTCTGCTTCCTTTGGGAGCCAAAAGAGAACTGCCTTGGAAACCTTCTGACAGCTCCGTGTCACTTTGCAGAGGCTGTGGATGCCAGGTGCAGAGGTCTCCGGTGGAGCAACCACCGCTCGGGGGATGCAGGCTGCGCCTGCCCAAGCGTTCCCGAGGTGAGTGCCTTTCCTCTGCAGCCCTCGACCAACCAAAGTCCTGAAGCGACTGGTTTCTGGTTAAATAACGCTGATCTGGGGCTACGCGTGTGTTCTCCTGGACCGACCGGGCATCGTGATCGCTTTTCTCACATCCAGCCTGCCGTCCTTCCCATCAGAGAGAACCAGCTACACACGGAGAGGACCTTAAGCTACATTTTCTGGTGTTGGGGGCAGATTGCCAAGAAAACCTGTGCACGGCCACCAAGGAAAAGGGATGCCGTGCCTCGCACGACAGTCAGGAGGAGTAGTGCTGGGGAGCTGCAGAGGGCAGGGGTCACCCTTCTTCAAGCCTGTGTCCCCATTTGCTTTCCAGGTTTAAGTTCATTGTGATCAGCAGATCGGTGGCCAAGGCGTTCTCCACCTGGCACAAGAAGGCTGCAGGAAAGCACAGGATCAGCAGAGGTACGGGAACAGGTCCCACTGTCCAGGTGGGCCCTGCCCCACACTGGGTGACCGCAGCCCCGTTAAAACGCACTCCCCACGGGGCTGCTCTGAAGAGCTTCCTTCTTTCCCAGCTTCCCAGGGGTGTCCTGACAAGCTGCTGCAGAGGCGCGTGAAGCTCTCCCTGCCCGTACTGCCAAGCCAGGGGCCAGGCACCAGGCAGCCAGACATGGAGAAGAAGACTTCTGCCAGGTGAGACCCTTGTGGGAAGAGATGAAAGGGGTCCTTGCACTCATGTAGGAGAGACATCCCGTTTGGACACTGGCTGTAGGGACTCGGGAAGGTCCCTGGCACAGGCCCCATGCTTTGTATGAGCTTCTTTGCCCCATCGCAGGCCCCGTAGTGGGGAAGGTGGCGGACGTTGAGTGCTCCCCACATCACTTTGCTTGCCCTTACAACAGACCTGAGGTGCAGTCCTCTCCCATCCGTCCGATGGGGCTCAGGAAAGGCTCCCCCTTGCCATGGGAAACGGCCCCACCTCCCCCGCTTCTTCTGCCAGCCTGGGGAGCTTTGATACCCGATGAAAGTGGGAGACCAAATTGCCCCGTGCTCATACCGACTCCTCCTGGTGTCTCTTTGCAGCGTGCTCCCGCCATGTCCAGGCAGCTCCCCCAAGACGAAGGAGGCAGGCAGGCAGGAGCCATTTCCTCCAGCCAGGCCCACCGCTGCAATCCCGTCCTCCGAAGGCTGCAAGAGAGCGCTGCAGGTACGTGCTGTGCCTTGCTGTAACTACCGTGCCGCTGAGACTCGGCTAAAGCCTCTTTGTGCAGAGAGCCGATCTGAAAGGATCCCTTGGCGTGCGTTCCTTGTAACCTGCCTGTCACCCCCTTCAGATCTTCTTCACAAAAAGGAAGGTGCTACACACCCTTCTCGCCTGTTATTGTCCCAGGGGTTCATAGACTCATAGAATCATTAAGGTTGGAAAAGACCTCTAAGATCATCAAGTCCAACCGTCAACCCAACACCACCATGCCCACTAAACCATGTCCCAAAGTGCCACGTCTACACGTTTTTTGAACACGTCCAGGGATGGGGACTCCACCACCTCTCTGGGCAGCCTGTTCCAATGCCTGACCACTCTTTGGGTGAAGAAATTTTTCCTAATGTCCAATCTAAACCTGCCCTGACACACCTTGAGGCCATTTCCTCTCGTCCTCTCCTTTGAGGTAGTTGTAGAGAGCGATCAGGTCTCCCCTCAGCCTCCTCTTCTCCAGACTAAGGTTGCCATGAAACACTTTATTCTGGCCAGGGGCTATGGAAAATGTCCAAGTCCTTCCTAGGCGCTTGGCAGTGGAGGTCTTTGGTCACTCAGCCGTGCTCGCCATGCGTTGGCGTGACTCCACGGCCCCTGACCTGGTAGGGGCAAAGCGCTGCCAACCGACCGGCTGAGGCAAGGGGCACCACCACGGGTCAGAGCCGAAGGAAGCTGCTGCAGGAGCTGAGACTAATCCTGCCTGCTGCTGCGTTTCCATCCCCTCCAGGAGGTCTGGCAGCTGTCTGCAGAGTGGGAGCAAGTGAAGACCCGGTGGCAAGAGCGACGACAGCAAGCGAAGGCAGAATGGGCGGCGTGGGAAGCCTGGGCTGCAGGGGAGGATCGCCAGCCACCCCAGGTACGGGCAGTGATTGACACTGCTGAGAGCAGCAGCAACCCTCTGTGTCGGGGGTCTCCAGGGGGTTGGAGCAGGACTGACACCCAGCTGCAGGGCAGGGGTTTGCCTGCTCATCCCCGTGGGGGAGAGATGGGCAGCAGGATCCGAGGGGCAAAAGCAGCCATCAGCCGTGGTGACGGGCACGTGGTGCTTAGTCTGCCGGCTCCCAGGTCCTGCTGCAGGCTCCTTTCAAGAGGTCCTCTGGGGAACGGCACCTCTGTCTGCCGTCTGGTTTGCTGAGAGCATCTCCTCCTTGGCAGGCACTCGGCACTGGAGGCCCTTGGATTCCCCACCCTCCGGCCCAGCCCAGGAGAAAGGAAGTCAACGAGAGGTGGAGGAAGGCGGAAAACCCTCTCCCAGCAGAGGAGATGGCAGCAGCAGCCCAGCTGAAGAAACTCCAGCCTGAGTAAGTGTGCGCTGGCTCTGGACACAGCCTGGGGCAGTTGAGCAGCCATGACCCCGCAGAGATGTCCAGGTCCCCCGTCCCTGCATCTGGGGCTTGCGTAGGACGGAGGCTGAGGGACGATGTTTCCCTGTTGTTGCAGCCACCTTTCCCCACGAGCGGTCCAGGTCCTCAACAGGCTGGAGCCGCACCAAGCGCAGAGGAACATTTTCAGGCACGTCGCTGAGAACAACAGGCGGCGTCAAGAGCGGCAGAGGCAGCTCCCCTGGTAACTATCTCCAAAAAGGCACGGTGCTTCCTCCGGCTGCAGGGCCCATCCCTCCACGGAGGGCAGCCCTGGGGGGAAAGAGGGCATTTCTCTGACAGCCCTCGGGCGGCAGAAGCGGGTTTTGGAGGGTGGGTTCGGGCTGGACATCCCTGACACCCAAGGGGCACTGCCTGGGCACCCAGAATTGGCTTTCCATGTGGGATGTAAAAGTCCTGTCTGAAAACAGAGGGATCCCTCTGATGGCTGGCTCTCCCCTTTCCACACAGAGAGCACGTCCTTCCCTTGCAGAGTCCTGCCCCAAGACACCTTGCCCCGAGGGGGGACACCTGTATGGGACATCCAAGGTCTCAGCTCCACCTGACTCAGCCCCAGGCTGACCAGCTGCACCTGGGACCTTCTCCTGGGCTTGGGCATCAGGGGCCTCTCCCACTGAAGTGACACCTTGAAGCTTCATCGCAAGCAGATGCCATCATGGGTGGCCTGAGCTACGCCTGCAGGATTTCTCTGCCTTCTCTCCGTCCATACAATCATTTGCTTTTCTTTCTTCCTCCCTACAACTAGATGCTGGTACCGCAGCAGAGGGGAAGGTGCCGGGAGCGGTGGCTGTTAGCGAAGGCGCTTGGAGGCTTCTCAGCTGCCAAGATCCACCTCTAAAGACAAAATAAAGAGGTCTGGAGCTGTTCCCATCTGGACCGGCTGGTCTGTGCCTGGTGATGGATCCATCTAAAGGGATTGCACACCCCCCCCACGTGTGATCCCAGAACTGCTCGCAGGGGCAGGAGGGAATAAAGTCCACACACACCCCACAGCGCAAACACGTGCACATCCCAACACACAGGCAGGACGATGCAGGTGGTGCTTGCGCTCTCCCTGGGAAACCAGCACGGAAAGAACCAGTGAGAGAAGCCTCACGTTCACAGCTCTGGTCCTCGTGGGGGACCTGAACCACTCTGGTGCCTGCTGGAAGGACAAATCCAGCAGGGATGGAGCGATCCAGGAGATTTCTAGTGCACATTTCCTGGCAGGGGTGGTGGAGGAAAGAAGGAGGAGAGGTGCTCTGCTGGGCCTGGCACTGGTGAACAAGGAAGAAGTGGTTGGGGATTTGAAAGGCAGCGGCAGCCTTGGCTGCAGTGACCCTGAGGTGGTAGAGTTGAGGATGCGGAGGGGAGGGAGCAGGGCAAAAAGCCAAGAGCACAGCCCTGGCTTCCAGGAGAGCAGAGTTCCACCCTGTGAGAGACCCCACCTCTGCTCCCTCCTCTGGCCAGGCCCAGCCTTGGGAACCAGCTGGTGGCCACAAGGAGACAAAACGAGGTGGGGGAAGAGTGGGGTGGGGAGGCACGGCAAGCATCTGTTCAGAAAAATTGGCTGCTGGGCTGTCTGCGTCTTCCCCAGACAGGGAGATTCCCTGAGCCATGGTTGACAGCTCCGAGCGATAAGGGTGTAAATCAACTTTTGCGAGAAACTCCCTCAGAGCTAAAAACTGTAATGCTGCCTTTTTGAGGTCCTCCTTGAGTAAGTTCACGGGCAGACCTGTTAACATGTGCTGTTACCTTACTCAAAGTTGGAGGATTTTTGCAGGGAAGCACCCAACAAATGAAAACACGTCGGGGCTCTGGGCAAGTGTCTCGTAAAGAACTGTTTCAATAAGCCTTAAAATTGGGGGTGCCCCAACACCAAATCGATGGGGTACCCTATGCTCAATTAGCAGCGATAGTCCAGCAGAAAAGCAAGGAAAGAGCGGGAAAGGAGGGGCTGCTTAAGCCGCAGGAACAGTGTCCTTACAGTCCCCTGAGACAGGAACTGAGAAAAATGGATGGACAACATCAGGAGCAGGGAAAGGTGTGGCAGGGACCATAGAGGAGCCAGCAGGGTCCCTAAACCAAGACCGGCTCTCCTTAAAGAATAGCAACCTTTTAATCTCCCTTAAGGCCCTGAAAGCAGAGTCACTCGACTTTATCGTGGATACGGGAGCACAAATGTTCCCCCAAAAGTACTGTAGAAGCAGGGGGATTCAATAGCGCAGTTTAGGTAACTTTGGGCTCAGCAATACCCACTTAGGGAGCTTTGGGGCTTAAAGCCAGTAATTCAGCACGGGATTTTTTGTGATCAGAAATAACCATTTAGGGAGATTTTGGGCTCACATGCAGCTATTTTGGGAGATTTTTGAAGCCCAGGGAGCTTTTGGGCTGAGAAACAGCCACTTAGGGAGCTGTGGGGCCGAGAAACTGCCACTTCAAGCTATTTTGCATTCTGAAGCACTGATTTAGGCAGCTCCTGGGCTCAGAAACAGCAATTTTGTGAGCTTTTGGGCTTCAGGAAACCCATTCAGAGAGCTTTGGGGTCAGAAACACTCAGTTTGGGAGGTGCTGGCATCCTGATCTTCTTTTTAGGGAGCTCTGGGGCTCCGAAACACTATCATCAGGCACTTTGTTGCTCAGAAGCATAAATTTAAGGAGCTTCTAGCCATTTTTTTGTAATCAGAAATAACCATTTAGGGAGCCTTTGGTCTCAGAGGCACCCATTTAGGGTGATTTTGGGCTCCGAAACACCCATTTAGGGAGCTTTTGGTCTCAGACACACCCACTTGGGGAGCTTTTAGTGTGAGAAACATCCACTTCAGAAACTTCTGGGCTGAAAAACAGCCACTAAGGGAGCTTTTGGGGTCTAAACCAGTGATCTAGGGAGGTTTTGGGGTCTAAACCACTGATTTGTGGGGAGACAGTGGGGTAGCCCTGTATGTTAGGGAGTGCTTTGACTATGTAGAGCTTGACGATGGTGGTGATAGGGTTGAGTGTGTCTGGGTAAGAATCGGGGGGGAGGCCACCAAGGCAGGTATCACGGTGGGAGTCTGTTATAGACCACCCAAGCACGATGAAGAGTTGGCTGACATATTCTGTAAGCTGCTGGGAGAAGTCTCACGCTCGCTAGCCCTTCTTCTCGTGGGGGACTTCAAGTCAGCAGATGTCTGCTGGAAATACAGCACAGCAGAGAGGAAACAGTCTCTCCTCCTCACCACCCGGGGGAAGGCGAGGCCTGAGGAAGGCCCTGGGTGCTGGGCTCAGCACGGGCGGTGTGACCGGGGGCAGAGCCCTGTCTCCTGCCAGGTGCCGGCCCGTCCGACGCCAGCGGCTCCCGTCACGCAGCTCCTGCCGCCCAGGGCTGTGGCTGGAGCGCAGGCAGACCCGCATTTTGGGAAAGACTTGCCAAGGCAGAGCAAATCCAGGGCAGCTCCCTCCTGTCCCCTCCCCTCCTGTCATGTCCTCTGCCTCCCCTCCCTCCCTGAGCGGGCCCAGCCCCCAGGAGCAGACCGAGGGAGGGCAGAGCTGAGAGAACAGCTCCAGGTGAAATGGCCCTTCCTGAAGGCTGTGTCTGCACCGGCGCAGTGTCCTGGCTGGCTGAGGAGTAGCTGCGGTCAGGGGGCGAGATGCCATGGCCGGCGGGCTGGGTTGGGTGAGCGCAGCAGGACGAGGCCTGTGCCCCGACAGGGCCCTTCCCAGGGCGGCCTGACTCCTCTGGAAAGGGCCTGGACAGAAGCTTCTGGCGTTGGACTTTCTTGCTCTGAAGGTGCCTGAACTAAACCCCCAGAAAGCTACAGGATCATGACAGGCAGCTCTTCCTGCCCAAAATCACCCCCCTCCATCAGCGGGACCCAGCCCCGGGGTCTGTGGCAGCACGGGGGGCAGCAGGCGCAGGGCAGCTCCGTGAGGAGAGGCCCGGGCTGCCCCAGAGCCTTGCGGCTCACAAACACCCATGTAGGGATTTTTTGGGCTCACAAACAGCAAATTAGGGAGGTTTAGGGATTCAAAGAAGACATTCATGGAGCTGTGGGATCAGACACAGCCTTGTAGGGAGATTTTGGGTTCACACACACCTATTTAGGGAGATTTTGGGCCCGGACAGCGCCACTCAGGGAGCCGTTAGGCTGAGAAACAGAAACTTAGGAATGTTTTGGGCTGAAAAACAGCCACTTAGGGAGCTTTTGGGGTCTAAACCACTGATTTGTGGAGTTTTTGGGCTGAGAAACAGCCACTTAGGGAGCTTTTGGGGCTGAGAAACTGCCACATAAGGAGCTTTGGGGCGGAGAATCTGCCATTTAAAGTGATTTTGCAGTCATTAACAGTGTTTTAGGTAGCAAATGGGCTCAGAAATGGGAATTTAGTTAGCCTTTGGGCTTCAGAGGACCCCTTCATGGAGCTGTGGGATCAGAAACACCCATGTAGAGATTTTTTGCGTCAGAAACAGAAATTTAGGGAGCTATTGGGCATACACACACCCACTTAGGGAGCTCGTAGCCTGAGAAACAGCCACTTAGGGAACTTCTGGGCTGAGAGACAGCCACTAAGGGAGCTTTTGGGGTCTAAGCCACTGATTTCGGGAGCTTCTGGGATCTAAACCATTGCTTTACGGAGCTTTTGGGCTGAGAAATGGCCACTTAGGGAGCTTTTGGTTTCTAAACCACTGATTTAGGAAGCTTTTTGTGTCTGGAAAACACAGTTTGGGAGCTTTCAGGATCCAAACCACCAATTTAGAGAGCTTTGGGGCTCAGAAAGAGCAATTTAGTGAGCTTTTGGGCTTCACAATTTAGGGAGCTTTGGGCTCAGAAACAGCAATTCGGGGAGATTAGGACTAAACCGACTTCTTTAGGGAGCTTTTTTTTCTGAGAAGCACTCATTTAGGGATTTTTTTGGCTCAGAAACAGCAATTTAGGGAGGTTTTGGGGTTCAAAGAAGCCATTCATTGACCTTTAGTACTCAGAAACACCCATGTAGAGGTTTTTTTTTGGGTCAGGAACAGCCAGCCACTTAGGGAGCTGTGGGGCTGAGAAACTGCCACTTCAAGCTATTTTGCAGTCTGAAGCACTGATTTAGGTAACTCCTGGGCTCAGAAACAGCAATTTCGTGAGGTTTTGGGCTTCAGAAAACCCGTTCAGGGAGCTTTGGGGTCAGAAGCACTCAGTTTGGCAGCTTTTGGGATCCAAAACCACAGCTGAGGTAGCTTTGGGCTGAGGAATACCCACTTAGGGAGCTTTGGGGCTGAAATCCAAGAATTTAGGGATTTTTGGGGGTTCAGACACACCCATTTTGGGAGCTTTTGCACTCAGACACATGTAAGGCGATTTTGAGCTCAGAAAAAACCCAAGTGAGGAGCTCTTGGGCTCAGAAAAACCAATACAAGGCGCTTTTGGGAGTCACAACAGCAATTGAGGGATCTGTGGGGCTTAACCCAGGAATTAAGGGAGCTTTGGGCTCTAAAAACAGATATTTTGGCAGCTTTGGGTCTCAGAAACAGGGATTTAGGGAGCTCTTGGGCTGAGCAACACCCACTTAGGGAGCTTTTGGGCCTCAAAAACACTTATTTAGGGAGCTTTGGGGCTCTGAAACAGTGTTTTGGTAGCTTTCGAGATCCAAAACTTTGATTTAGGGAGTGTTGTGGCTCAGACACATCCATTTAAGGAGTTTTGGTGGTCAAAACCACTTATATGGGGAGCTCTGGGTCTCAGAAACACTAACATAGGGTGCTTGGTTGATCAGAAGCATAAATTTAAGGAGCTTTTGAGCTCAACCCCAGTAATTTAGCAAGTTTATTTGTGATGAGAAGTAACCATTTAGGGAGCTTTTGGTCTCAGACACACCCATGTAGGGCAATTTTGAGCTCAGAAACACCCATTTAGGGTGTTAGCCCTTGTCTCAGACACACCCACTTGGGGAGCTTTTAGTGTGAGAAACATCCACCTCAGAAAGTTCTGGGCTGAAAAACAGCCACTAAGGGAGCTTTTGGGGTCTAAACCAGTGATTTAGGGAGGCTTTGGGGTCTAAACCACTGATGTATGGGGAGACAGTGGGGTAGCCCTGTATGTTAGGGAGTGCTTTGACTATGTAGAGCTTGACGATGGTGGTGATAGGGTTGAGTGTGTCTGGGTAAGAATCGGGGGGGAGGCCACCAAGGCAGGTGTCACGGTGGGAGTCTGTTACAGGCACATTCTGGGCTCTGCCTTTCAGGACTGGAACTGGTGGTGACAGCCCTGTCCTGTTCCCCTCCAGAGGCAGGAGGAGATGATCATCCCTGGATGACCCCCCCCTACCCCCTGGGAGCCCTGGGCCATTTCCCTCTAATGATCAATAAACCCCTTCAGCAAAGCTATGCTCTGGGGGGGGGGTGTGTCCCTGTCCATGTCCCCTCTCCTCTGCCAGTGCCCCGGGTCCTCTCTGGCTGCACCACTGCCATGAGCAGAGCGGCTGAGGGAGCCCGGATGCCTGGGGTGTCTCTGTAAAGGAGATCCCCTTCCCACCCACCACGTGCCCCCCGATCAGGGCAGATTAGGGCAAACTGGAGTGTCCCCCCAGGAGGCTTGGAGAGGCAAGGAGCAGACGGTGACAGCCCTTGGGGCACGTGGTGCTTTGGAGGCACAGCGGGAAACAGGTTCTTACCAGGGCTCCAGTGAGCACCATCCCCCACATTGCACAATGGGGTGTCGGGGCAGGAGAGGAGCACGGAGAGGCAGCCCAGAGCCCCGGGTCCTCTGCCCCACTCTGGGAGGGGTGGTGGTTCCCTGCCCCATGGACTCAGCCCTCCTGGCTTCACAGGAGATTTCAGAGCCCCACGCTGGGCCCATGTGCCTTCCTGGACCCCCAGCCCCACACCCTTGTTGGGGGCACCCCCCATCACAGACCAGGAAGGCAGGTCATGGGCTCCAGACACTGGATGGACCTCTCCCCGTGCCTCACCATGTGTGGCCCAGCTTTGTGGGACTTTGTGTTCATTATCTCTCAGCTGTCGTTTTGTCTCTCCAGGCAGGCACTGAATTACCAACTTTTACATTAGGAATTGTTCCCTCACCCTGCATTTTTTGTCACATTTTTCCCTGCATGTGATGATCTGAAAGGGTCTTTTCCAACCTCAATGATTCTCTATGATTTCATGTCTTCAGCAGGGTCGCCTGCAGGGGAATATTTCCCAGGGGGCTGGGGGGACCTGAGAGTCTCCAGGGCAGCAGATCGCAAGCAGGGCTGATGGGCAGCATCATCCTGTGGCCTGTCCCTGGGCTGTGGGGTTGGGGCAGGAGCTGTCAGCTGGGAAACCAAAAAAGGGTTTCCTTTTTTTTGGAAGAAAAAAAGAAAAAGGGGAAGCCAGAACCCAAAATTTACCAAGGCACAGGCGTGACAGAGCAAACATGGAGCCAAGGAGAAGAACCCAGCCTCGCTGCTCACAGTAATTGGTGGGCCATGGAGAAAGCACAGGCACCACTTCCAGGAAGGTCAGCCTGGACTCTGCAAGAGTGTGACCCAGGGGGACCCTGGCCTGGGAGGGATGCGGGAATCGATAGAGCTGTGTGAATCCGTGAGCGATGTGCAGGGGAAGGGGGAGCAGGAGGAATAAAGATGGGGATTGACAGAATCACAGAATCATTGAATACCAGGTTGGAAGGGACCTCAGGGATTCTCTGGTGCAACCTTTCCTTGCAAAAGCTCCGTCTAGACAAGATGTGCCAGCACCCCATCCAGGGTTCCTTTTGTTCCTGAAGCCATGAGAGCCCTCCACATGCTTCTGATCCACAGAGATTCCAACAAGAGATCCTCGACCTCACTCACCTTGTGAGTCAGTTAGAAGCAGCTGCTTCACAGTTCCAAGGTTATGGTGCTAAGCTTTCTATCTCTGCTGTAGGAGTGTCCAGTTTGGGGATCTTTTGGAACAGAGAAGAAATAGATGGAGTTCTGGAGTCCGTGTCTCTGGAACTGTTCAGACAGCTTCCATTGGAAGAAGTCTTTTTGCACTGAAGCCCACTAGCATTTTGACTAACATCTGGCATGGTTTGCTGATGCAACAGTTAAAAAAAAATAATGACGCCTTCAAGTAATTACAAAAGCAAAAAAAATACTGCCAGACGAGCCACATTTTTATTATACCTTCTTTCTTTTCTGTCAGGTTTCTGCAGGCAAAAAATGGTGCAGATGCTTTCTTTTCACATGAGCTGCCTCAATCTTCATGCCTTTCTTTAGTATGCTTAGGTTATTAGCCTGCCTGTAAACTAATATGAAATATAGTGTTGTAGCTCTTTTTTTTGCCACAATGTTGAAACACAGCATCACGGGATGTCCTGTACAGGACAAGCATCAGTACAGATGTCAGTGCAAGTCGGAGGAAGTCACCCCACCTGGCCTGAAAGTCGGGCAAGAGTTGTGATGCATTTTCCTGGGCTTTTCTCATATGCCAAAGCACGAGCTAAAAAGGTGGGGTCTTCCTGCATTTACTCATGTTGTGTGAGCACAGCTCAGGCAGGTACCATGGATAAACTCTTCCTCAGTGCAAACCAACGTTTAAAGGAGACCACCGTTCAGAACTCTTTCTGCAAAAATCCTGTCAACAGGCAACACCAACTTCTTTTAGAGCCTGATCCAGTTAATTCCCACTTGCAAAGTGCAGCAACTGACAAGCGTTTTGGACAAGCGTATCTACAGGCAGTACATGGACATCTCCTGGCTTCACATCGGACTGTCCACTTCACGAAACACAGCTCCTTCGTGAGTGCGTTTACTATGAGCTGCAGAACTGTTACTTCACATAGGGTATATGGTGTGTGACTGTAGTACACACACACTTTTGGTTCCAGATGGACTTCCTTTGACAAAGTGTCAAAATAGTCTGTTTTTAAAGCTCATCTTCTCTCTGTTGCTCTCTATAGAAAGAGCTGAGAGCTAATACCAGAGGGAAGCACAACTCACTGTGCGAAGCTACTTCCATGAGAATAAAAAAAATGAAACCCTACAAGCCTAGAGGAAAATACAGGCTTACCTCTGTCTGTGAATGACCGTATAGCGTACGTGAAATCAATGTTAACGCTTCCTGCATTTTTGGCTTTCTTAAAGACAATCCCAAGAACCCACATTGTCACATAGCCTCTCCTAGCCGTTCCGCAGCACGGCTGTTTACTTCCAAGTGTAACGAGGTCTTGACCTAATTTGCCTTGCCTTGTTCATAGGCATTGTCAACTTCCCCGTCACAAGTAAAAATATTCATAATTAGTATTTCCCTTCTTATGATATCATTTCCGTAACAAATACAGACGGAAAGCCTATGTTTAATAGCTTTGCATTACATCTAAATCAAAACAGCAACTTCCTACATCATTTCCCTATTGCATTGTACAACCTGCGCTTGAGAAAATTTGCACAAAACAAGAATGGCTTTTAGAGCTTGCTAGCAATCGAGGTCTTTCCAGTGCACAGAAGGCCACCATCTGCCTTTCGCTGCCCCATTCTCCCGACAGAGGTGATAACGAGTGACATGAAGGACAATGTCCGTTGGATCTATCGGATATTACTAATATCCAATTCTTCTAGTCAACACTAGATATGTTTCAGTTGCCTGCATGTATTACTGAAAATTGGATCTCCCAACTTCAAAGCTGAGGAAAATGGCACCTGGACAGCTTTACTGAAAGAGTGATTATGTCCAAAAGAATCTGTCCCCCTTTTGGAATTTAAGAGAAATGAATGAAATCTTATTTCTCTCTCAAGTGTAGCAGACTGCCAGGCATATACCAAGAAGGGCTGTTAAGAGAGAAAGGAGCACACATGGCATGCTACCAATTCATCCATCAGCCTTCTGATGAAATGAGAAGTCCGTTGCAGTTTAATGTTTTGCCAAGTCTTGCTACGATTTGTCCACCACAGTGCACAGCTCCAACATATTTCTGTTCTGAGAGATCCTAATTTTATACAAGAAGTTAACTGAGGTGGATTTGTTCTGGGTTTTGTCACTTATTCTTAGCTTTACAAGGCTGCAAGCCATTTCTCTGGCATGCACTGAGAGACAACGGGTAAGTTTACACAATTCCAGTTCAGGGAGTTGCCTTCAGCCATCAGGGCAGTGTAGGAATGTTCCCTGTGAATGCATTTCTCCAACTCATGAGGTCAGCTTGTGTCATGGTTTTACCCCAACCAGCAACTGAGCACCACGCAGCCGCTTGCTCACTCCCCCACAGCGGGATGGGGGAGAGAGTCGGAAGAATCACAGTGAGAAAACCTGTGAGCTGAGATAAAGACAGTTCAATAAGTAAAGCAAAAGCCGTGTGCACAAGCAAAGCAAGACAAGGAATTCATTCCTCACTTCCCATGGGCAGGCAGGTGTTCAGCCATCTCCGGGAAAGCAGGGCTCCATCACGCGTAACGGTGACTTGGGAAGACAAACGCCATCACTCCAAATGCCACCACCCCCCTGTCCTTCCTCTTCCCCAAGCCCTTTATAAGCTGAGCATGACATCATATGGTATGGAATGTCTCTTAGGTCAGTTGGGGTCAGCTGTCCTGACTGTGTCCCCTCCCAACTCCTTGTGCACCCCCAGCCATCCCACTGGAGGGGCGGTGTGGGGAGCAGAAAAGGCCTTGACACTGTGTAAGCCCTGCTCAGCAAGAACAAAAACATCTCTGTGTAACAAAAACATCTCTATGTTATCAACACTGTTTCCAGCACAAATCCCAAACACAGCCCCAGACTGGCTGCTGGGAAGACAATTAACTGTGTCTCAGCTGAAACCAGGACAGCTCATGATCCAGCCTCTGGTCCACAGCAGCAGCCAGACCGACCCTGACCGAGTGGAGATTTTCCAGCAGTGGCCAGAAGGGTGGAGCGCCTTATGTCCAAGGAGAGGCTGAGAGAGCTGCCCTGTTTTGAGAAATCCCTCAGAGCCAAACACTGGAGCCAGGGCCCGGGGGAGATGGTGGGATCTCAGCCAGTGGAGATATTCCAAATTTGTTGAGACAAGGCCCTGAGCACCTGATCTATCAGGAGCTGTCTGAGGAGGGGTTTGGACTGGAGCCCAATGAAATGATTTTCCTTTTTCAAATAGTCTTTCTGTGTGCCAGCCTTTCTGCAACACTGGCAGCTCCCACCCAGCTGAAATCACTTTGGGAGACGATGGTTCCCCTTTTGTACCCAGAAGAACCATAGTGTGAGGACATCCCCCGAGGCTCACATGTGCAGCCAGCACAGCGTGAGGCACTCATCCCCAGGGAAGCATTCCTGGGCTGCTGCTCAGAACCTGCTGTGGGCTGAGGACCATCACAGCCCATCGCCAAGGGCAGCCTGTCCAGGATCTCCTGGGACTGTGCAGGCAGGCCATGGTGGCCAGCTCCAGCAGAGACACCCACAGCAGGTCCCTGCATGGGCTCAGAGCAGGGCACATGGAGACACCCAGCAGCCAGCGCAGAGGCACTGTGGCAATGCCTATAGGCTGACAGTGGTCTGAAGAGCGTGGGGCAAGAAGAGAAGACCTCCTCAGCTGGGCTGGCCAAGCCCTGCTGCCCAACATGGCCCCCCGGCCCTGCAGTGCAGGCACTAGATAGAGCAGGGTGCGTTCTTGGGGTGGGGAAACATCTCCAGCAGCACAGTCCCCGTGGCAGCCCTCCATGCCTCCACCCACAGCAGCCCTCCATTTGGCAGCCCCCCACCAGTACCTGCCCCTGCACAACCTCGGTCCTGTCCCATGCAGGTGTCAGCAGTCAGCCGTGTGGTGGGATCTGCAGGGTGTGGGACAGAAGAGAGACAGCACTGGGCTGGCCGTGCCCCAGGACAGGCACTGAGCCCAGCAGGAGGACGGAGCTGGCCCCACAACCAAGGTCCCTCCCCAGGGCTGGGTGTATGGCCAGCGAGGGAAATGGACGATGCGTGGGGCGGTTTCTCACACTTGCCCTGGGGCAGCTTCCCCAGTGTGTCCAGGGAACATGGCACAGAGCAGCTCCTCTCTCCTGCACCTGTGATGACTTGCTTCCTTCTCGAGGAGATCAGGCTCTGCTCCACAGGCCCACTGGAGCAGGTCCTCCCCGTGGAGGGTCACACAGCTCCGATAACGTCAGGCTGTTCCTGTCCTGGGCACTTTCCAGTCCAGCCCATCCCCTCCCCGGCTCTCCCCCACCTTCCCTGCCCTCTCCCCAGCACAGTCCAGCAGAGCAGCCCAGTCTGGGCTGGCAGTCTGGGCTGCTGCAGAGCTCTGGGCACTCAGCCCACAGCCCCAGCCCCTCGGAAGGGCACAGCAGCTGCTGGGAGGCAGAGGGGGGGCTCAGCCTCCCCATCGGCCCCAGGCCTGCAGCTGGCCCCAAGTGCCAGCGCAGGCCACTCCCTCTCGGCCTCTCCTGCATTGACGCTGCAGGGGATCCCCAGCCCTGACCGCCTTTGCCCCACTCTGCCTCCCCGCCAGCCCTGCTCCCCAGGACACCAGCAGAGTCCTGGCCCTGCGGCTCCTCAGGCACCTCCTGCATCTCTCCACTCTCCTGCCCTGTGCCTGCTGCATCTTCACGGACTCCCACAGCACTGCAGAGTCTTTCTGTGGGGGTACCTGGAGTGAGTGCTCTGCCCTGGGGGCACTTCATCTCAGGGTCTTTCACCTTCTGAGTCTCCATTCACTTCCCACCCAGGAGTACCTGCAGTGTCCCCATCCTCTCCTGACCACACCAGATTCCTTTCCACATGGTCGGACCTCTGCCATCAGCCCTGTCATACCTGTGACAGCCTGAGGAAAGTGACTGGGAGCTTGTGCACCATTTCCAATGCCCCTGGACACCAAGACGAGAGCCTTCAGCTAAGTGCTTGGTGTCTAACAGTGATACCATGAGATTATTTCCGCAAAGAGAAGGAGAAAACAAGGCAGAAGAGACTTGGAAAGTGCAATTCCTCTGGCTTGTTCTTAGCCACAACTGTATCAAGGAGAGCCCAGGCTGCAGGCACCTCCCTCAGGAGATCCCCTTTTCTTGCAGAGAGGCTATTAGGAAGGCAAAAGGTGACACATGGTTCTTCAAGGATCAGACACAACAGGACAGCACCTCAAGAGAAGTGCTATGATCCCAAGCAATTACCTGTAAGTATGACTATCAGAGAAAAAAAAACAAAAAAAACCAAAAAAAACCAACAAAATAAAAACCTGAGGAGATGCATAAAATATACCCTGGGCACTCTGCAGAGAAGGGGAGACAAATTACTGTTGGTGGTGCAAAGTCCATTGGATTAGTGTCCTCAGCGCCTCCTTGAGCTCCTGGTTCCTCATGCTGTAGATGAGGGGGTTCACTGATGGAGGCACCACCGAGTACAGAACTGCCACCACCAGGTCCAGGGATGGGTAAGAGATGGACAGGGGTTTCAGGTGAGCAAACAAGGCAGTGGTGACAAACAGGGAGACCACAGCCAGGTGAGGAAGGCACGTGGAAAAGGCTTTGTGCCGTCCCTGCTCAGAGGGGATCCTCAGCACGGCCCTGAAGATCTGCACATAGGACAGCACAATGAAAACAAAACAACTGAAAACTAAAAAACAACTTAATATAAGAAGCCCAGCCTCCCTGAGTTAGTCTGAGCCTGAGCAAGAGAGCTTGAGGATCTGAGGGATTTCACAGAAGAACTGGTCCAGGGCATTACCCTGGCAGAGTGGTATAGAAAATGTATTGGCCGTGTGCAGCACAGCATTGAGAAACCCACTGCCCCAGGCAGCTGCTGCCATGTAGACACAAGCTCTGCTGCCCAGGAGGGTCCCGTAGTGCAGGGGTTGGCAGATGGCAATGTAGCGGTCATAGGACATGACAGTGAGAAGGGCATACTCAGCTCCAAGCAGGAAGACAATCAGAAAGCCTTGAGCAGCACATCCTGCATAGGAGATGGCCCTGGTGTCCCAGAGGGAATTGACCATGGCTTTAGGCACAGTGGTGGAGATGGAGCCCACGTCGAGGAGGGAGAGGTTGAGGAGGAAGAAGTACATGGGGTTGTGGAGGTGGTGGTCACAGGCTATGGCAGTGATGATGAGGCCATTGCCCAGGAGAGCAGCCAGGTAGATGCCCAGGAAGAGCCAGAAGTGCAAGAGCTGCAGCTCCCGTGTGTCTGCGAATGCCAGGAGGAGGAACTGGGTGATGGAACTGCTGTTGGACATTGGGTCTTTCTTGGCAAGGGGTCTGGTTGAAAAAATGAAAGGACAGGGAACAATTAGGACATCTTCCTCTGAGCAAAGCCACTCCATTTCTCATATAAACACCCCCCAATTGAAATGCCTTTCCCTTCTCTGGTTTCTGCTGGCTGAGTGTGTTGTGAGGAGCTGAGGAGTCAGCTGTGCTCAGCTGCAGTGGGTACATGGAGCTGGTTTGTGACACCTCCAATGTTGACAACCCATGTCAGATGCAATCCACCTTTAATGGAAAAATTAAATCTCTGCACTCATGACTCAGAAGAGTGCAGGCTGCCAAAGACAGGCTTAGCATTTCCTTAGAAGAATTTTGTCTGTGGTTTTTATTTTCCACCATCACATCTGGGGAGCGCTCTTTTGAGGGGTAGAAATACTCATTTTAGGATGGAAAATGGGAAGAGGACAGCAATGGGAATGTGACAGGACAGGCAAAAAGGCTCAGCTCTTTGTAGCTTAGTGCAGAGTCAGGAGAGATGCAGTGTCCATTAGACTGTCACCCAGCTGCCCTGCACTTTTATTTGTGATGCCTTGAAGATGACCTCACACACAAATGACACCTTAAAAAAAACCCCAGAACTAGACTGTGATGAGAGATGGGGAGTCCTGGTTGAAAGGGCAGATCTGCAAACTCTTCTCTTTCCCAGCCCAGAGGTGGAGTTGTGATTGAGAGAGAAGGACACAGTCCCTCTCTGAGGGAAGCAAAGGCCTCTGAGAGGAGAGAACGGACCTCCAAGGGAAAGCTCAGCACTCCCTGGGATCCTACAGCACAGCCTGCTCTTCTGGGGCAGCTCCCACGCCCAGCAGCACAGGCAAAGCAGACAGTCCGATGTCCTGAAGATGGGATGTCCTAAAGGCAGAGTCAGCTCATTGCTCAGCAGACAACGCCCAGCAGACATCTAGAGTGAGGGACCACAAGAGAGCAGCCTGAAGGCAGCCTAGCCCAGGGCTTGGCTGCAGTTTCCTCCCACTCCCTGCCCATGTCTCTGCTGCCTGGAGCTGTCCCTGCCAGGAGCTGTTGCTCTGCCCACACCTCTCCTCCCTGTCCCTGCTCACAGAGCCCATCCCACCCTCTGTGTGCTCAGCTCTGCCCTGCAGACCCCTCCTGGCACCAGGGCACTGCCCAAGGGGATCCCAGTGCTCCTTGAGAAGTGCCATGGCAAATGTCCCAGGGGTGATCTGGAGCTGTGAGTAGCCTGGAAACACGCAGCACCCTCTCAAGAGCAGAAGGACCCTGCCCTGCCCTTCCAGGGGGTCGCTCCTTCCACCCACAGCTTCTACCTGCAGTGCCCTGGGCAGCTCCCCAGGCAGGCTGAGTGCTGACCCTGGCAGGCAGAAGATTCCCCTGGTGGGCCAGGACCCTGATGTGAAGGACAGCCTTGGGCACCTCCAGCTGAAAACTCTGGCTACACAGCTATTCAAAATTGCCTAAAAAAGCCCACCCCCTCCTTACAGATCCCAGGAGCTGTGAGCTGTTCCAGCTTGAGGAGATGCCTCCAGGAACTACAGCTGCATTGCCCTGCACCCAGAGACTTACCGTGTCAAGGACTCTGAAGTTTTTTCCCTCCCTGAGCTCTCAGCAAGCCTCCCATTTCCAACTGCCTTTAAGCTCTCTCTGCCTCGCTGTTCTCCCCTCGGTGCCTGCAGGCAGAGCCCTCAGCCCTGCTGCGCTCTGCAGAGGAGCTGCTCCTGGCCAGAGATGTCTCTCTGCAGCACAGCCTGCTTGCCATGAGCTCCCTTTGTCCCAGGAGCCTGGAGCAGCTCAGCAGCAGAGGACCAGCCCAGGGCAGCACTTTCTCTGCCCTCCCACACTCCCTGCAGATGTCCCTGGGGCTCCAGGCCTGAAGCTTCTCAAAGGCATCAGGGTCTCTCCTGGGGAGCGTAGGCTGATGCAGACTGAAGTCATCACTGACTGTCCCTCTCTGAGCACTGGAGAGATGGATTTCAGAAGTGGGATTTTTCCTCCCATGGCATGGTGGTCTATGAGAGGTTGAAATGTTCCCCTGCCTTAAGCCCTCTCCCTGTCCCATGGCCAGGCAGGACACCGCAGCAGTGACAGGCAGGGATCATTTCCTCCCACAGAGGGCAGGGATTCAGCGGTGTCCATCAGGTCTCTCCTCTCTGGTGAGTAGTCTGGAGACTGGAGTGGGCTTCAGCTCTCCCCCACGCACCCCACAGACCCACAGGAGGTGGGATTCCTCTTGCCTCAGCTCTTTTTGTTAGGTGGAGGCAACAAACCTGTTATTTTATGGATCACATCCATTGGGCTATAACGATGCCCATCTTCATATTTTGTTCCTAAATCCTGGACCTTCTGTGCAGGTCCTTTGCTCTTCCTTTATTGTATGGCAAAACCAGCTCTCAGAAGAATCTAGATCCCTCTTTTCCCTTTCTCAAACACTTCCTTTTCTGTCTTGCCCCACACAATGATGTCATCAATACACTGCAGGTGCTCAGGAGCTTCACCCTCTTCTAGTGCAGTCTGGATCAGCACATGGCCAATGGTACCTGCTGTTCTTGAACCCGCAGCAACCCCCCAACAGAAGGATCCTCTGAGGGACCTGGCAAGCTAACAGCTAAACATCTCTGTACTCAAGGCAGCTATACCAAAAGCCAATTGGTACCCTGTTGGGTCTTTGAAGTACCCTCTCTGGAGGTGGTCTACGCCAAGGATGTTTCTGGACCAGTCCCAATGGGGTGCTTTTGCCACTCTTTCCCAGTTAGGCTTTCCTCAGCCTCCAACACAGACAGTTCTTGGGATCCTCACGTCACTCCAGAAATGCAGCTGGGTTCTGCCCCTTTGTAATCTGATGGCGTTAGAGTACATGCGCACTGGTGTCCCCAGACCTTTATACTCCCATGGGGCTGATGTGTCAGGCCATCCATCCCACACAGTCCAGTAAACTCGGTTGTCCCTTTCTTCTGCCTGGTTGAAGACAGGGCCCCTTTATTCCTGGTCAGCATATTCATTCCTTGGCTTTTGTCACTGCAAAGCAGAAGTCATAGAATCATAGAATCATAGAATCATAGAATGGTTAGGGTTGGAAGGGACCTTAAAGATCATCTAGTTCCAACCCCCCTGACATGTGCAGGGACACCCTCCACTAGACCTCATTGCCCAAAGCCTCATCCAACCTGGTCTTAAACACTCCCAGGGAGGGGGCATCCACAACCTCTCTGGGCAACCTGTTCCAGGGCCTCACCACTCTAACAGGAAAGAATTTCTTTCTAACATCTAATCTAAAGCGACCCTCCTTCAGCTTGAACCCATTACCCCTTGTCCTGTCACTACACTCCCTCATAAACAGTCCCTGACCATCTTTCCTGTAGGCCCCTTCAGGTACTGGTAAGCCACAATTAGATCTCCCCGGAGCCACCTTTTCTCCAGGCTGAACAAGCCCAACTGTCTCAGCCTGTCCTCATAGGAAAGGTGCTCCATCCCTCTGATCAGCTTCCTGGACTCCTCTGGACTCATTCCAACAGCTCGATGTCTCTCCTGTGCTGGGGCCCCCAGAGCTGGGCACAGTACTCCAGGTGGGGTCTCACAAGAGCAGAGCAGAGTGGCAGAGTCCCCTCCCTCGACCTGCTGGTCACGCTGCTTTTGATGCAGCCCAGGACACGGTTGGCTTTCTGGGCTGCAGGCGCTCATTGCCGGCTCATGTTGAGATTTTCATCAATCAATACCCCCAAGTCCTTCTCCTCAGGGCTGCTCTCAATCCATTCTGCACCCAGCCTGTAGCTGTGCTTGGGATTGCCCCGACCCATGTGCAGGACCTTGCACTTGGCCTTGTTGAACTTCATGCAGTTCGCACGGGTGCACCTCTTCAGCCTGTCAAGGTCCCTCTGGATGGCATCCCTTCCCTCCACCGTGTCAACCACACCACACAGCTCAGTGTCGTCGGCAAACTTGCAGAGGGTGCACTCGATCCAGCTGTCCATGTCACTGACAAAGATGTTGAACAGTGCCGGTCCCAGTGCTGATCCCTGAGGAATGCCACTCGTCACTGGTCTGCGCTTGGACATTGAGCCATTGACCACAAGTCTTTGAGTGTGACCATCCAGCCAATTCCTTATCCACCGAGTGGTCCATCCATTGAATCCATGTCTCTCCAATTTAGAGACAAGGATGTCATGCAGGACAGTGTCAAATGCCTTGCACAAGTCCAGGTAGATGATGTCACTCATCCCTTATCCACCAATGCTGTAACCCCATCATAGAAGGCCACAAATTAGTCAGGCATGATTTGCCCCTAGTGAAGCCGTGTTGGCTGCCACCAATCACCTCCTTGTTTTCCATGTGCCTGAGCGTAGTCTCCAGGAGGGTCTGCTCCATAATCTTGCCAGGCACGGAGGTGAGACTGGTTCCCTGGGTCTTCCTTTTTACCCTTCTTAAAAATGGGGGTTATGTTTCCCCTTTTCCAGTAAGTGGGAACTTCGCTGGATTGCCAGGACTTCTCAAATATGATGAACTGGCGCTTCATCCGCCAGTTCCCTCAAGACCCACGGATGCAACTCATCAGGTCCCATGGACTTGTGCACCTTCAGGGTCCTTAGATATTCTCGAACCTGATCTTCTCCTACAGTGGGCGGTTCTGCATTCTCCCAGTCCCTGCCTTCTGTGACCTGGGCAGTGTGGCTCAAGCATTTGCCAGTGAAGACTGAGGCAAAGAAGTCGTTGAGTACCTCAGCCTTCTCTATATCCTGGGTAACCAGGTCACCCGTTTCATTCCGGAGGGGACCCACATTATCCTTCATCCTCCTTTTCTCACTAACATACCTATAGAAGCTTTTCTTGTTGTCCTCGACATCCCTGGCCAGACTAATTTCTGTCAGGGCTTTGGCTTTCCTAACCTGATCCCTGGCTGCTCAGACAGTTTCTCTGTACTTCTCCCAGGCTACCTGCCCTTGCTTCCACCCTCTGTAGGCTTCCTTTTTTTGTTTGACTTTGCCCAGGAGCTCCTTGTTCATCCATGGGGGGCTTCTTGGTGGTTTTGCTTGACTTCCTCTTTGTTGGGATGCATTGCTCCTGAGCTTGGAGGAGGTGACCCTTGAATATTAGCCAGCTGTCTTGGGCCCCTCTTCCTTCTAGGGCTTTGTCCCATGGTATTCTACCAGGCAGATCCCTGAAGAGGCCAAAGTCTGCTCTGCTGAAGTCCAGGGTAGTGAGCTTGCTGAGTGCTCTTCTCGCTGCGCTGAGGATCCTGAATTCCACCATTTCATGGTCACTGCAGCCAAGGCTGCCCTTGAGCTTCACGTCCCCTACCAGGCCCTCCTTATTGGTGAGAATAAGGTCCAGCATGGCACCTCTCCTCATGGGCTCCTCTATCACTTGGATGAGAAAGTTGTCATCGACACATTCCAGGAACATCCTGGATTGCTTATGCTCAGCTGCGTTGTCCCTCCAGCAGATGTCAGGGTGGTTGAAGTCCCCCATAAGGACCAGGGCTTGTGAGCGTGAGGCTGCTCCTGTCTGCCTATAGAGGGCTTCATCTGCTCGGTCTTCCCGGTCAGGTGGCCTGTAGCAGACCCCTGCTATGATGTCCCCTGCCCCAGCTCTCCCTTTAATCCTGAACCATAGGCTCTCGGTGAGCTCCTCCTCCATCCCCAGGTGGAGCTCCATGCACTCCAGCTGGTCATCGACACACAGGGTGACATCCCCTCCTCGCCTGCCCTGCCTGTCCTTCCTAAAGAGCCTGTACCCTTCCATCCCAACACTCCAGTCATAGGAGCTGTCCCACCATGTCTCTGTAATGCCAATAAGGTCATAGCCTTGCAGGCACACACACGTCTCCAGCTCCTCTTGTTTATTCCCCATGCTCCGTGCATTCGCATAGAGGCATTTCAGTTGTGCCCCCGATGAGGCTGAGTTATTGGCTGGGGTGGCTGGGATTCTTTAGATGTATCTTCCCAGTGTTACCGTGTTGGTTCCTGTTGCATCTGGAGCCCCCGGCTCATCTCCTCTAGGCTTCGAGCGTGCTGTAGTGCATCTAGCACATCTCTGAGCAGTAGGCTGAGGGCCCTCACCAGCACCCTGTCCCTCCAACCTGGGCACATCGTCCCACAACATGTCGCTGGCAAGCCTGATGTTATCCCCCTCCCACTTCGAGCCTAGTTTAAAGCTCTGTCGATGAGCCCCGCTAGTTCCTGGGCAAAGATCCTCTTCCCCTTTGAGAGAGATGAATCCCAGGCTCCATTCCCTGTGCCTGCTGTGTCCCCTGGCCTTGCAGAACCCTCACTTGGTGGTTCACACCCACATTTAGCACTTGATCTCTGGGGCACTTCACCTTGCACAGGCTCGTGCTCAGTGGGCTCCATTCCCTGCTGACCTCCTGGCACATGCTGTCCCTGCAGATCCCCTGGGCTCTCCTGGCAGCTCCTGATTCCTTCCAGAAAAACACTCCTCTGCCATCAGCCCTATCACAGGCTGTCGAGCCCCAGGCAGCTTAGTTGGAGTCCATTCAGCATCTGTGTGGGTGCTGTCCACCCACAAGGAACACCTGGGCCATTCCTCAGTCCCTGGAAGAGCACACTGGGACCCTCATCTCATCCCTCTGCGCCCATGCAGAAACAAGCAAAGCAACAGTTTTCTTTAGAGCCTCTTCCTTGGGCATGTTCTTGAGAGCCAGACTGGAAAAGAACGTAAGCCTTTGGGCAGTGCCCTGAGGAGATTGCCTTTCCTAGTGGAAATGCTGTTACAGAGGCCAGCTCTGTCAGAGATCTGCTGTGCAGGGACTCTGTACACAGGAACGGCCTCTGCAGCTCCAGAGAAGGTCTTGGGGGATAAAATCTCAGTCAGAAATGTCACTGCAGGGTCCTTTTTAATATTTAAATGCACAGAGGGTGTGGAAATTTATTTACACTGTCTCTGGGTCAAATTAGACAGGTCGATGATGAATCAGAATTGGCATGATTAATGAAAATTCTTTGTGGACAACATTATCAGAAGTGAAAAAAAGAAAATTAAAAAATGAAAGCAACAATAACATCAAGAACTAGAAAACATATAAAAGACCGGATGCACCTGTCATGAGTTACAAGTTATATGTAGATGGGCAGTATATTGCATTTAAAAACCATCCAGTCATCAGTTTCTGAACTGCATCCTTGAGCTCCTGGTTCCTCATGCTGTAGATGAGGGGGTTCACTGCTGGAGGCACCACCGAGTACAGAACTGCCACCACCAGGTCCAGGGATGGGGAGGAGATGGAGTTGGGCTTCAGGTAGGCAAACATGGCAGTGCTGACAAATAGGGAGACCACGGCCAGGTGAGGGAGGCACATGGAAAAGGCTTTGTGCCGTCCCTGCTCAGAGGGGATCCTCAGCACGGCCCTGAAGATCTCCACATAGGACAGCACAATGAAAACAAAACACGCAAAGAATAAACAGGCACTAACCACAATAAGCCCAAACTCCCTGAGGTAGGCATATGAGCAGGAGAGCTTGAGGATCTGGGGAACATCGCAGAAGAACTGGTCCAGGTCAATGCCCTGGCAGAGTGGTATAGAAAATGTATTGGCCGTGTGCAGCACAGCATTGAGAAACCCACTGCCCCAGGCAGCTGCTGCCATGTGGACACAAGCTCTGCTGCCCAGGAGGGTCCCGTAGTGCAGGGGTTGGCAGATGGCAATGTAGCGGTCGTAGGCCATGACAGTGAGAAGGGGGTACTCAGCTCCAAGCAGGAAGACAATCAGAAAGACTTGAGCAGCACATCCTGCATAGGAGATGGCCCTGGTGTCCCAGAGGGAATTGGCCATGGCTTTAGGGACAGTGGTGGAGATGGAGCCCAGGTCAAGGAGGGAGAGGTTGAGGAGGAAGAAGTACATGGGGGTGTGGAGGTGGTGGTCGCAGGCTATGGCAGTGATGATGAGGCCATTGGCCAGGAGAGCAGCCAGGTAGATGCCCAGGAAGAGCCAGAAGTGCAAGAGCTGCAGCTCCCGTGTGTCTGTGAATGCCAAGAGGAGGAACTCAGTGATGGAGCTGCTGTTGGACATTTGCTGTTTCTTGGCATGGGGGCTGGTTGAAAAAAATGAAAGGACAGGGAAAATTAGGACATCTTCCTCTGAGCAAAGCCACTCCATTTCTCATATAAACACCCCCCAATTGAAATGCCTTTCCCTTCTCTGGTTTGTGCTGGCTGAGTGTGTTGTGAGGAGCTGAGGAGTCAGCTGTGCTCAGCTGCAGTGGGTACATGGAGCTGGCTTGTGACACCTCCAATGTTCACAACCAATGTAATATGTAATCCACCTTTTATGGAAAAGTTCACTCTCTGCTCTCATGACTCAGAAGACTCTGGGCTTCAGAAGAGAGGCTAGGCATTTCCTTAGAAGAATTTTTCTGGGTTTATTATTTTCCACCATCACATCTGGAGAGTTTTCTTTCTGAGTGGGAAAATACTTATTTTATCATGGAAAAAGGGAAGAGTCTTGAGACAGGACAGGCAAAAGGGTTCAGCTCTTTGTAGCTTAGTGCAGAGTCACGAGAGCTGCAGTGTCCTTTAGACTGCTCCCCAGCTGCCCCGCACTTTTCCTTGTGATGCCTTGAAGATGACCTCACACACAAATGACACTTTAAAAAACCCCCAAAACTAGACTGTGATGAGACATGGGGAGTCCTGGTTCAAAGGGCAGATCTGCAAACGGTTCTTTTTTCCCAGCCCAGAGGAGGAGTTGTGATTGAGAGAGAAGGACACAGCCCCTCTCTGAGGGAAGCAAAGGCCTCTGAGAGGAGAGAACTGACCTCCAAGGGAAAGCTCAGCACTCCCTGGGATCCTACAGCACAGCCGTGCTCTTCTGGGGCAGCTCCCAAGCCCAGCAGCACAGGCAAAGCAGACAGTCCGATGTCCTGAAGATGGGATGTCCTAAAGGCAGAGTCAGCTCATTGCTCAGCAGACAACGCCCAGCAGACATCTAGAGTGAGGGACCACAAGAGAGCAGCCTGAAGGCAGCCTAGCCCAGGGCTTGGCTGCAGTTTCCTCCCACTCCCTGCCCATGTCTCTGCTGCCTGGAGCTGTCCCTGCCAGGAGCTGGTGCTCTGCCCACACCTCTCCTCCCTGTCCCTGCTCACAGAGCCCATCCCACCCTCTGTGTGCTCAGCTCTGCCCTGCAGACCCCTCCTGGCACCAGGGCACTGCCCAAGGGGATCTCCATGCTCCTTGAAAAGTTCCCTGGGAAATATCCCAGGGGTGATCTGGAACTCTGAGAAGGTAGACACACGCAGCACCCTCTCAAGAGCAGAAGGACCCTGCCCTGCCCTTCCAGGGGGTCGCTCCTTCCACCCACAGCTTCTCCCTGCAGTGCCCTGGGCAGCTCCCCGGGCAGGCTGAGGGCTGACCCTGGAAGGCGGCAGAGTCCCTGCCCTGGCACACAGCCCCTGGGCTGCAGGGACCCTGCTCTGAAGGACACAACTGGGCACCCCTGCCTGCACACCTGCATTCACAGCCACTCAAACGTGCCTCTGCACAGGGAGTCCACCTGGCACATCCCAGCAGCTGTGGGCTCTGCCAGCTTGAGGAGATGCCTCCAGGAACCGCATCGGCATTGCCCTGCGCCCAGAGACTTACCGTGTCAAGGGCTCTGAAGATTTCTCCTTCCCTGAGCTCTCAGCAAGCCTCCCATTTCCAACTGCCTTTAAGCTCTCTCTGCCTCGCTGTTTTCCTCTCGGTGCCTGCAGGCAGAGCCCTCAGCCCTGCTGTGCTCTGCAGAGGAGCTGCTCCTGGCCAGAGATGTCTCTCTGCAGCACAGCCCACTTGCCATGAGCTCCCTTTGTCCCAGGAGAGCAGCAGCAGAGGCCCAGCCCAAGGCGGCATGTTAATGACCCCTCTGGTGGGTTTGGGGATGAGTCCATGAAGCTCAGACCCTGAGAGGAAGCTGATGAAACCTCTCCAGAAGTCACAGTCAGACGCAAACTCCACAGTTTCTTGGAGCATTAATGGGTCCCCCTGAGGGCCATCCCTGACAAAGCAACTCTGGGGCTGGTTAGAGCAGGCAAGTGGAGGCAGTGATGACAGGTAGGCAAAGGAAAGGAAAAGATGATGTTGAGTAAACTTGGATCTGTTATATAAAGTCGAAGGGCCAGGCTGTGACCCCCAGCCCCTGGGAAGGGAGACCCTGTCCCTCACACACAGGGCTCAGGGCTCTTCCTGGGCCAGTGTGATGTGGGGATGTGCAATGCCTAGAGCAGGACTACCACACGCTCTTTCTCAGGCTCACAGGTTGTGACAAGGGGGCGATGAAGTCCTGGTGCTCTAATGAGAAGATGTCTCCTCACAGGCATCACCTGCAGAGAGAACAGCCACAGCCCAGCAGACCAAGACCTTGGCTGTGTTGGGGGCTTTCAGCCTTGCCACTGCCCCCAGATGTTTCCACCACAGGATGTCCTACGGTGTCCCACACCTGCACCTCTTTCCCTGCAGGCTCTTGACACCCAGCCTGCTCACCAACTTGGGTCTCACCTGAGCATCTTCCTGCCCTTACTGATATCTCTCCATGCTCATGGACTCTTCATTGAAATGCAAAGCTCTGGCTGATCCAGACTCTTGCTGGGTGGCCTCTTGTACCACAGAACTGCACTTGCAGGGACATTTCTTTCTCCTCGTGTCCCATCTCAACCTCCCAAGATGCACTTGGTGGCATCTTGTCTTTCTCATCATGATGTTTCCCAGTTTTCAGAAAAGCTCCACCATCTCTGAAACCACCTTTCAAGCAGTCTCAGGCTACTCCTAGACTGCCCCGAGCCTCTCCACCACTGGGCAAAGGGGCCAAAGAAGCCCAGGTCTCTCAGCCCCTCCACACAGCCCATCTGCTTAAGGCCCCAAACTCCACCTGGCCACATCTCCTCTGGCCACTCTCCAGCTCCTCCCAGCTCCAGCAAAAGAGGGAGCCGAGAACTGGGACAAAGCCATGTGTGGGGGTCCCTACCAGTGCGGTGTCAAGGGCCATAAAAACTGCCCTGCTCTGGGGGACCATGCTCATCCTAACGCAGCCCCGTATGCAAGTGGCCTTCTTCACAGTGAGCAGAAACCCCTGGCTCGGATGGTGTCCCTCGCAGTTGCCAGGCCCTTCTCCTCAGAGTCCCTCCTCAGCACAGCAGGTCCCAGCTGGCCCGGAGGTACAGGTTGGTTCTTCTCCCACAGCACCATTGAGGCTGGAAGGCAGCCACCTTCCACCTTCTCTGTGCCTCTTCTTCATGATTGGTTTTGGTGAGGAGCTCCTTTCTCATCCATGCCTTCCTCCGGCCACCTTTTCTTGACTTTCTGCATTAGGCGCATCAAACAGCTCTCTGCAACTCTCTTCTCTGCAGGGCCATATCCCATGGGATTCTTCCAAGCATGGTGGCCAGGAGGTCAGCTTCTGCTCTCCTCAAGTCCTGCTCTTGGCCTTCTTCCCTTCTGTCAGGATCCTACACTCTACTTTCTCGCCCCAGACTGTTACATCTCTGACCAGCTCTTCCTTCTTTGTAAGCATGAAGTCCTGCAGGGCATCTCATCTCTTCTTTTCTCCACTCTGCTCCCACCAGCGAGTAGCTTTGGGGGCAGCAAGGGAACTTGCTAAAACTCTGGTGTGAACAGGAGTCAAATGGACAGTGACCTGTGGATAAGTTCACACTGGAGGTACATCAGCTGAGGTGATGGTTGCCTTTGGAAAAGCCCCTGCCAGAACATGTACACACCAGTGACCGTACACCAAATAATCCAAAGCCCCTTTGATCTTTAATGGCTTGAGTGATATCAGCCCTGTTCTGCAGTTGGAATAGATGGTCCCTTCCAGCTTGAACTCTTCTATTCTATTCTATTCTATTCTATTCTATTCTATTCTATTCTATTCTATTCTATTTGGATGTTTCCTCCCTGTTTCAAATCTTTCACTTTTTCATAATCTTCTGAGATTCTTTCTGTTATACGCAATCTGTATGCACCCTCTCACCAGACAGAACAGGAATGACAATAAAAATTCTCCACCAGTTCTACGTGCCAAGGAACTGACTGTGATTATAACACTGAATTTACCCCACTCTGATCTATCACTGGAGTTCCAAAGCTTACCTGGGACAGATGGCATCACTTCTCTCCACATCAGTTAAAGCTCTGCTCATCTGTTGTTTAAGTCTAAACTGGTGTTGGTTATTTTTTTTTCTTTTTCCTTCATAAAAGGAGATTTTGACCAGCTTTCTGAATGTCTCCTTCTGTTAGAATCATCATAGAATCATCATAGAATGGCTTGGGTTAGAAGGGACCCCAAAGGTCATCTAGTTCCAGCCCCTCTGCCATGGCCAGGGACACCCTCCACCAGACCAGGCTGCCCAAAGCTCCATCCAACCTGGCCTTCAAACCATCCAGGGAGGGGGCATCCACAGCTTCTCTGGGCAACCTGTTCCAGTGCCTCACCACCCTCACAATGAAGAATTTCTTCCAAACATCTAGTGTCAATCTACCCTCTTTTAGCTTAAACCCAATTCCCCTTTGTCCTGTCACGACACTCCCAGATAAACAGTCCCTCTCCAGCTTTCCTGTAGGCCCCATTCAGGTACTGGAAGACCTAGAATTAGGTCTCCCCAGAACCTTCTCTTCTCCATGCTAAACAACCCCAACTGTCTCAGTATGTCTTCACAGGAGACATGCTCCAGCCCTCTGATCATCTTCCTGGCCCTCCTCTGGACTCACACCAACAGCTCCATGTCTTTCTTGTACTGGGGACCCCAGAGCTGGACGCAGTACTGCGGGTGGGGTCTCATGAGAGCAGAGCAGAGTGGCAGAGTCCCCTCCCTCGACCTGCTGGTCACGCTGCTTTTGATGCAGCCCAGGACACGGTTGGCTTTCTGGGCTGCAGGCACTCATTGCCGGCTCATGTTGAGATTTTCATCAATCAACACCCCCAAGTCCTTCTCCTCAGGGCTGCTCTCAATCCATTCTGCACCCAGCCTGTAGCTGTGCTTGGGATTGCCCCGACCCATGTGCAGGACCTTGCACTTGGCCTTGTTGAGCTTCATGAGGTTCGCACGGTCCCACCTCTCCAGCCTGTCAAGGTCCCTCTGGATGACATCCCTTCCCTCCACCGTGTCGACCACACCACACAGCTTGGTGTCATCGGCAAACTTGCTGAGGGCGCACTCGATCCAGCTGTCCGTGTCGCCAACAAAGATGTTAAACAGTTCCAGTCCAAATACCAACCGCTGAGGAACACCACTCGTCACTGGTCTCCACTCGGACATTGAGCTGTTGACCACAAGTCTTTGAGTGTGACCATCCAGCCAATTCCTTATCCGCTGAGTGATCCCTCCATCGAATCCATATTTCTCCAATTTAGAGACAAGGATGTCGTGCGGGACAGTGTCAAATGCCTTGCACAAGTCCAGGTAGGTGACGGCGGTCACTCGTCCCTTATCCACCAACGCTGTAACCCCATCGTAGAAGGCCACCAAATTTGTCAGGCAGGATTTGCCCTTAGTGAAGCCATGGTGGCTGTCACCAATCACCTCCTGGTTTTCCCTGTGCCTGAGCACAGTTCCCAGGAGGATCCGCTCCATCATCTTGCCAGGCACAGAGGTGAGAAGTCCTCCCAGTGACACTCCAGTGCTGCCAGTGAGGATCAGAGTGCTGCCCTGGTTCTCCCAGTGCTGCCCCAGTACTCCCAGAGCAGCTCCCTGGCTCCCTGCAGTGCTCCCGGTTCCACACCAGTGCTCCCAGTGCCGATTACTGGCTCCTCCAAGTTCTCCCAGTATCTCCCCAGTACTCTCAGTACAGCTCCCAGTGCCACCCCAGAGCTCCCAGTGCAGCCACAGTGCTCCCAGTGTTTCCTCAGTGCTCCCAGTGTGGCTCCCCGGTCCTACCAGTTCTCCTAGATCTGCCCCAGTGCTCCCAGTGTGGTTTCCTGGCTCATTCCAGTGCTCCCAGTTCTGCCCCAGTGCTGCCAGTGTGGATCACAGTGCCGTTCCAGTGCTCCCAGTGCCACCCCAGTGCTGTCGGTGCTGCTCCCTAGCTCACCGCAGGGCTCCCACTGCCACTCCAGTGCTCCCAGTGTGGATTCCTGGCTCCTCACAGTGAACCTGGTGGGGCTCTTTGCCCCCCTCCTCCCCTCCCTCCAGTTCTCCCAGAGCCACCCCAGTGCTCCCAGTCCAATTCCCAGGCTCCCTGCAGTGCTCCTAGTTGCACTCCAGTTCTCCCCGTGCCATTCACTGGCTTCCCCCAGTGCTCCCAATAACGCCCCAGTACTTGCAGAGCAATTCCCTCGGTCCCCCTAGTCCCCCCAGTTCTGCCCTAGTGCTCCCAGTTCGGCTCCCTGGCTCAGCCCAGTGCTCCCAGTGCCACTCCAGTGCAGCCAGTGCCACTCCTTGGTTCTCCCAGTGCTTCTTCAGTTCTCCCAGTGGCGGTCCTTGCCTCCCCTCCCAGTTCTGCCACTGCCACCTCAGTGCACCCAGGGTGGCTCCCTGTCTCCCCCACTGGTCCCAATGCCACCCCAGTTCTCCCACTACGGCTCCCTGGCTCCTCCCAGTGCCCCCAGAGCCGCTCCCAGGCTTCCTGTGATGCTTCTAGTCTCCATTTCTACTCCATTTCTAGTCTACATTTCTAGGCTCCATTTCTACTAGGACTGCTCACAGGCTCCCTCCAGTGCTCCCAGTGCCACACCAGTGCTCCCAGTTGTGGTGGGTTGACCCTGGCTGGACGTCAGGTGCCCACCAAAGCCGCTCTGTCACTGCCCTCTTCAGCTGGACAGGGGAGAGAAAATATAATGAAAGGCTTGTGGATCGAGATAAGGACAAGGCGAGATCATTCACTAATTACTGTCACTGGCATCTTCTCACAGAAGAAATCCCTGTAGCCTCCCCTCCTCCTGCTACCAAAACCTTGCTACACAAACCAAACACATCTGCTGGCCCTCGTTTTGCTGGTTTTGTAATCTCATTTGGTGTTTTGGAGGTGGTGTTCATGGCAATTCCTACCTGGGTCTGTAGAGCCCTGCAACTCCTCATGCTGTTCTCTTGTGAGACTACACCACCATCAGGGTGAGCCACCCACACACAAACATTAACCGCTGACCAAATGGAGCTTCAGTCCAGAGAACCCTGAGATACTTTGAGATGCTAGTCAACACAAACCTCTTGAGGGTTACAAGGAGAAGTGGCCAGTCCTGCATTAGAAGGAAGAGTAACCTCGGTCATCAGGGCAGGCTTGCACCTGACTGGCTGAGCAGTGACCCTGAGGAGAAGGGTCTGGGGGTTACTTGGGACACCATACAAGCCAGTGGTGCATGTTCACTATGAACAAGGCCACCTGCATACAGGCCTGCATTAGGATGACCGTGGCCACCCAGACCATCTTGAGACTGGTTGAAGTGTGGTTTCAGAGATGGTGGAGTTTTTCTCAACATTGGGAAAGCAGCACAAGAAAGAAATAATAGCACAAAGGGAAGCTTTGGAAGTTGAGACTGGGCATGAGGATTTCATGTCACGTTGAGTTACACGAAACATCACTCCAAGTGCAGTTCTGTGGTACAACAGGCCACCCAGAAACAGTCTGGATTAGCCAAAGCTTTGTATTTCAATGAATAGCCCATGAAGATGGAGAGATATCAGTAAGGGTAGGAAGAGTCTCAAGTGAGAGCATGGATGGCAAGCACAGTGGAAGTCCACAGCCTTCAAGGATGCAGGTGCAGGCATAGGACACCATAGGACAACCTGTGGTGGAGATGGTCAAGGGAGCTGACAAATTCAAAAGCCCTCAACAGAGCTGAGGTCTTTCTTCCATTAGCTGTGGCTGTTGTCTGGGTCAGCAAGGCCTACCAGGAGACACCTAATCCTGACAGCACGAGGGCCTCATGGCCTCCTTGTCTCCACTCAAAGGCCTGGGAGGTGTCGTACCATCGTCCTGCAATTTACTTTGCAGGTCCCCACAACACCCTGCCCCAGGAAGAGCCCTGAGACCTGGGTGTGGGACAGGACCTCCCTTCGCAGGGGCTGGGGGCCAGGGCTTGGCCCTTTGCCTTGATCAAACACACCCAGGATTACTCAGCATCAGAGCCACCTTGCCATTGCCTTTGCCTACCTGTCATCACTGCCTCCACTTGCCTGCTCTAACCAGCCCCAGAGCTGCTTTGTCAGGGATGGCCCTCAGGGGGACCCATTAATGCTCCAAGAAACTGTGGAGTTTGCATCGGACTGTGACTTCTGGAGAGGTTTCATCAGCTTCCTCTCAGGGTCTGAGCTTCATGGACTCATCCCCAAACCCACCAGAGGGGTCATTACCATGCCGCCTTGGGCTGGGCCTCTGCTGCTGAGCTGCTCCAGGCTCCTGGGATGGAGGGAGCTCATGGCAAGTGGGCTGTGCTGCAGAGAGACATCTCTGGCCAGGAGCAGCTCCTCTGCCAAGCGCAGCAGGGCTGAGGGCTCTGCCTGCAGGCACCGAGGGGAGAACAGCGAGGCAGAGAGAGCTTAAAGGCGGTCAGGACTGGGAGGCTTGCTGAGAGCTCAGGGAAGGAGAAATCTTCAGAGCCCTTGACACGGTAAGTCTCTGGGTGCAGGGCAATGCCGATGCGGTTCCTGGAGGCATCTCCTCAAGCTGGAACAGCTCAAGCTTATGGGATCTCTAAGGAGGGGGTGGGCTTTTTTAGGCAATTTTGAATAGCTGTGTAGCCACAGTTTTCAGCTGGAGGTGCCCAGGGCTGTACTTCAGAGGACGGTCCCTGTACTCCAGGGGAATCTTCTGCCTGCCAGGGTCAGCACTCAGCCTGCCCGGGGAGCTGCCCAGGGCACTGCAGGGAGAAGCTGTGGGTGGAAGGAGCGACCCCCTGGAAGGGCAGGGCAGGGTCCTTCTGCTCTTGAGAGGGTGCTGCATGTTTCCAGGCTACTCACAGCTCCAGATCACCCCCGGGACATTTCCCAGGGAACTTTTCAAGAAGCACATCAAGGCAGGGTCTACCTCAGAGTAAAGGTGCTTTCCAGTGTCTGCGCTTTCACTTTCCTGCTGGGACAGTAGATGCAAATGGTAACAGAGCTGTCAGATTTCAACAAGAGATAGACACTCCTAAGACTTGCCAGCATGGACATCCCCCATGGCAATTCCTTGCTGCCAGGAGGTGTGACACAGATGCACACAGAGAGTGGGATGGGGTCTGTGAGCAGGGACAGGGAAGAGATCTGGGGAAAGAGAAACAGCTCCTGGCAAATACTGCTCCAGGCAGCGGAGACGTGGGCAGGGAGTGGGAGGAAACTGCACACAAGGATTGGGAGATGCTGTGTTCAGGCAGATCTCGTTTGGTCCTTCACTGAGATGTCTGCTGGGTGTTGTCTGCTGGGCAATGAGCTGAATCTGAGTTTAAGACATGCCATCTTCAGGACACCTGACTCTCTGCTTTTTCTGTCCGACTGGGCTTGCGTGGTGCCCCCCAGAAAGGCACAGCTTACCTGTAGGAAACTACGGAGTGCTGAGCCATCCCTCGTGGGTTGCCAGTCTCCTCTCAGATTCCTTTGCCTCTCTCTGAGAGGGGCCATGTCCTGCCCTCTCCACCACAACTCCACATCTGTGCTAGAAGAGTTTCCATATCTGCCCTTTGAAACAGGACTCCCCTGCTCTCATCACAACTTGTGTGCATAGTCATCCTCGAGCTAGCAGAAGCAAAAGCACAGGGCAGCTTGGAACAAGACTGATGGACACTGCAGCTCTCCTGACTCTGCGCTGAGACACAGAGACCTGAGCCCTTTTCCCTGTCTTGTCCTAAGAGTCCACACTTTCAGTCATAAAAAAAAAGGATTTCTACCAGTAAAAACATTGCTAAACCAGATATCTGAGTGCAGATATTGAACATTTCCATCAAGGGTGAATTGCATCTGACAGCCCTTGTGACCATCGGGGGTGTCAAGAACCAGCTCCCATGTACTCACTGCAGCAGGGCAGAGCTGACTCCTTGGCAGCACAGGGGCAGAGGTCCTGCTCCTCACAGCACACTCAGCCAGCACAAAGCAAAGAGAGGAAATGCCTTGGAACTGGGGGACATGGGGTGGGATCTCTGTGAAAAATGGAGTGGCTTTGCTCAGAGAACTCTGTCATAGCTTTTCCCTGTCTTTTCCTTTTTAGGACAATGGCCCCATATTAAGAACCAGCAAATGTCCAACAGGAGCTCCATCACCCAGTTCCTCCTCCTGGCATTCACAGACACACGGGAGCTGCAGCTCTTGCACTTCTGGCTCTTCCTGGGCATCTACCTGGCTGCTCTCCTGGCCAATGGCCTCATCATCACTGCCATAGCCTGCCACCACCACCTCCACACCCCCATGTACTTCTTCCTCCTCAACCTCTCCATCCTCGACCTGGGCTCCATCTCCACCACTGTTCCCAAAGCCATGGCCAATTCCCTCTGGGACACCAGGGCCATCTCCTACACAGGATGTGCTGCACAGGTCTTTTTCTTTTTCTTTCTGATGTCAGCAGAGTATTCTCTCCTCACAGTCATGTCCTATGACCGCTACATTGCCATCTGCCAACCCCTGCACTACGGGACCCTCCTGGGCAGCAGAGCTTGTGTCCACATGGCAGCAGCTGCCTGGGGCACTGGGTTTCTCAATGCTGTGCTGCACACGGCCAATACATTTTCTATACCACTCTGCCAGGGCAATGCCCTGGACCAGTTCTTCTGCGATGTTCCCCAGATCCTCAAGCTCTCCTGCTCATATGCCTACCTCAGGGAGTTTGGGCTTATTGTGGTTAGTGCCTGTTTATTCTTTGCGTGTTTTGTTTTCATTGTGCTGTCCTATGTGGAGATCTTCAGGGCCGTGCTGAGGATCCCCTCTGAGCAGGGACGGCACAAAGCCTTTTCCATGTGCCTCCCTCACCTGGCCGTGGTCTCCCTATTTGTCAGCACTGCCATGTTTGCCTACCTGAAGCCCCCCTCCATCTCCTCCCCATCCCTGGACCTGGTGGTGGCAGTTCTGTACTCGGTGGTGCCTCCAGCAGTGAACCCCCTCATCTACAGCATGAGGAACCAGGAGCTCAAGGATTCAGTTTGGAAAGTGATGACTAGATGGTTTTTAGAAGTAAAATAGTTCCCAGCTGCTTCTCCATATTATGTGTAACATAATTCATAACAGGCTCATCCTATCTTTTATACATTTTGTAGTTGTTGATATTGTTGATTTTTTTTTTCATTTTCAATAATGTTGTTCACAAAGAATTATCATTATTCATACTAATTCTTATTTATTATAGAATAGAATCATATCATAGAATGGTTTGGATTGAAATGAACCTCAAACATCTAGTTCCAAACCCACTGCCATGGCCAAGGACACCTTCCACTAGACCGGGTTGCCCAAAGCCTCATCCAACATGGCCTTGAACACTGCCAGGGATGGGGCATCCACAGCTTCTCTGGGCAACCTGTTCCAGTGCCTCACCACCCTCACAGGGAAGATTTTTTTCCCTTATATCTAATCAAAATCTACTCTCTTTTATTTTAAGGCCATTACACCGTGTCTTGTCACTACATGCCATTGAAACAGCCCCACTCCAGCTTTCTGGTAGGCCCCTTTTGGGTACGGGAAAGCTCGTATAAGGTCTCCCCAGAGCCTTCTCTTCTCCAGGGTGAACCACCCCAACTCTTTCAGCCTGCCTTCATGCCAGATGTGTTCCAGCCCTCTGATAATTTCGTGTCCCTCCTCTGGACTCACTTCAACAGGTCCATGTCCTTCTTATGTTGAGGGCCCCAGAGCTGGATGCCATGATGCTGGGGGGTCTCACCAGAGCAGAGTAGAGGGGCAGGATCACCTCCCTCACCCTGCTGGTCACGCTTCTTTTGATGCAGTCGAGCACACAGTTGGTTGTCTGGGCTGCAAGCCTGTGTTGATGGCTTGTGTTGATCATCTCATTAATCAACACACCCAAGTCCTTCTCCTCAGGGCTGCTTTCAGTCCATTGTCTATCTCTCTGGTTTGACCAAAGACAGTCTAAATGAATTTCCGTGCCCTCGGAAAAGGACCCTGCAGTGACATTTCTGACTGAGATTTTATCCCCCAAGACCTTCTCTGGAGCTGCAGAGGCCGTTCCTGTGTACAGAGTCCCTGCACAGCAGATCTCTGACAGAGCTGGCCTCTGTAACAGCATTTCCACCAGGAAAGGCAATCTCCTCAGGGCACTGCCCAAAGGCTTACGTCTTTTTCCAGTCTTGCTCTCAAGACCATGCCCAAGGAAGAGACTCTGGAGAAAACTTGCTTTGCTTGTTTCTGCATGGGCGCAGAAGGATGAGATGAGGGTCCCAGTGTGCTCTTCCAGGGACTGAGGAATGGCTCAGGTGTTCCTCGTCGGTGGACAGCACCCACACAGACGCTGAATGGACTCCAACTAAGCTGCCTGGGGCTCGACAGCCTGTGGTAGGGCTGATGGCAGAGGAGTGTTTTTCTGGAAGGAATCAGGAGCTGCCAGGAGGGCACAGGGGATCTGCAGGGACAGCACGTGCCAGGAGGTCAGCAGGGAATGGAGCCCACTGAGCACGAGCCTGTGCAAGGTGGCGTGACCCAGAGATCAAGTGCTAAATGTGGGTGTGAACCAGCAAGTGAGGGTTCTGCAAGGCCAGGGGACACAGCAGGCACAGAGCAAGGAGCCTGGTGAGTGGTTCGTTTTCCCATCAGTGGTCTTCCATAGACTGGATGCGGTGCAGCACCCAAACACATCTCATGACATTGGCAATAAGGCAGGTCACCTCTGAGCAGCCTCCATGGCCACATAAGAGCCTCTGTGGGAGGCAGTCAGTGGCAGTGATGTCCCTGAGCTGGGTCTGCCTCCCAGCCTGACCAGCACGTCCCTTGCAGAGTCCCCCTGTGTCCCTAGGCCCCACAGCCCACTTGCTCTGCAGAGCAGCTCCACCAGCTCAAGGGCTGTGGAGAGCATGGGCAGGGGGTGTAGGAATGGCTGGCCAGGCCAGCACAAATGTGCCCACCTTGCGGAAAGGCTCTTTACAGACATGAGATGTCCTGGTGTTTTCCCAAAAGTGGGATCGTTTACCCCATGTGCAGTACACCAATACACACACAGAGCAGAGGTATTTTATTTATTTCATGTCTGCACAGAGATGGTTGCAGGGTGGTAATGCCACAAAGCTAGCACACTGCACACAGAAACTACAACATAGTTATCTTGTTGCAGGATTAGAAAAATTATCAGGTTGTCAGTCTTTCAGGTCCTCTTCAAGGACAGTCCTTAGCAAGGCATGCATTTATCAGTCTGTCCCTCTTCTTCAAGGGTCCAGTCATTAGCAAAGCAACGCAGTGTATTCAACCCTGAATTAGACAGTGTCTAAGCATTAACCCAAACACATTCCTCACCCTGTCAAGTGGAAAATTCTACTTCACAGCTATCAATACTGTCACTGTCTACAGCTGTCTTATGGGATGGTGCAGAGGAGAAGGAGTCAGACTCTTCCCATGTGGGCACAGTGGAAGGATGAGAAGCCATGGGAAAAAGTTGGGATGTGGGAAATTCTGACTAAACTTAAGAGAAAAGAAGCTGCACTATAAGGTCCATCAGGCACCAGGAACAGGCACTCCGAAAGGCTGTGGTACCTCCACAATGGAGATATCCAAGCCTCAACCAGATGTAGTGCCACAGGGGGGGTTTCATCATAATGGGTGACTACCTAATGCGGGGGACAGAGGCACTTATCTGTTGGGGCAACCAACCATCTAGAGAGGTTTGCTGCTTGCTGGGGACAAGGATCCAGGATGTTGTGGTGGGACGTCCAAAGCTCATCTGGCTCTCTGACTACTGCCTCCTGCTCTTAACCCATGTGGGCACAAATGACACTACCAGGGGCAACCTGGACAGTACCAGAAGTGACTACAAAGCTCTGGGGGTGGCAGTGAAGGGCATGGGGGCCCAGGTGGTGTTCTCCTCAATCTCATTGGTGAGGAGAAAGGCACTACTCGGACAAGTTAATAATTAACTGTGGAACTGGGGTAGGGTTTTGGGTTCAACAACCATGGGACCCTGTTTACAGACCAGCATCGTCCTGGCAGAGATGGGATCCACCTCACTAAGCAGGGCAAAGCTATTTCTACCAGCAGGCTGCCTGACCTCATATGGAGGCCTTTAAACTAAGAATGATGGGGGAGGGAGAGAGTAACCAGCAGTCCTCTAAAGGAGTGACAGACAGGATCAATGAGCAAGGGCATGGGGTGATGTGATGGGAAGGGATCACAAAACCACAAAATGGGGCTCAAGTTCAGCGCCTGCATGTAAGCAAGGAAATGCCTACAAAGCACCATGATGGAGAAATCTCTCACACCCTCTCCAAGAACTCAACATGCTGGGGTTCCTCTCTAAAGTGTCTGTACTCTAACGCATGCAGCATGCGGCATAAACATGAGGATTTAGAGATCGGTGTGCAGTTGCAGGGCAATGATCTTGTTGGGATCATGGAGACATGGTGGGATGGCTCCCATGATTGGATGTCGCAATGGAAGGATACAGGCTCTTGAGGAAGGAGAGGATGGGATGACAAGGAGGGGGAGATGCCTTTTATGTGAGAGAACAGCTGGAGTACATGGAGCTCTGTCTGGGGATGGGTAGGGAGCCAAGAGAGAGCTTAAGGGTGAGGATTAAAGTGAGACCAGGAAAGGGTGGCATTACAGTGGATGTCTGCTATCGGCCACTCGACCAGGAAGAAGAAGTATATGAGGCCCTCAACAGGCAGATAGGAGCAGCCTCACATTGGCAGGCTCTGGTCCTCACGGGAGATGTCAACCACCTCAATATTTGCTCAAAGGACAACACAGCAGGGCATAAGCAAGCCACGAGGTTTGTGGAGTGCCTGGATGAGAAATTCCTCACTCAGGTGACAGAGGAGCCAGTGAGGAGAGGTGCTCTGCCTGACCTCTTCCTCATCAACAATGAGGGCATTGTTGGGGATGTGAAGGTCAAATGCAGCCTTGTGACCATGAGATGGGGCTGTAGTGACCATGAGATGATGGAGTTCAGGTTCCTGAGGGCAGGCAGGAAGGTAAAAACAATCTCAGAGCCCTGGGTTTAAGGAGAGTAGACTTTGGTCTCTTCAAGGATCTGCTTGGAAGAGTCCCATGGGATGTGGCCCTGGAGGGAAGGGGGGTCCGAGAAAGCTGGTTCATATTCCAGGATCACCTCCTCCAAGCTCAAGAGAAGCACATCCCATCAAATATGATGTCAGGCAAAAAATGCCAGGAGAGCTGTGTGGATGAACAAGGAGCTCCTGGCCAAACTCAAACACAAGAAGGAAGAATACAGAGGGTGGAAGTAAGCATGGGTAGCCTGGGAGGAACACAGAGACATTGAGCATGCAGGGAGGGACAAAGGTAGGAAAGCTAAAGCCCAAATGGCATGGAATTTGGCAAGGGATGCCAAAGAAACCAAGAAGGGCTTCTGTAAGTAGACAGGGAACAAAAGGGAAACTAGGGAAACTGTGGGCCCATTGCTCAGTGAGACTGGGGACCTGGTGACGCAGGACGTGGGAAAGGCTGAGGCACCGAATGCTGTCACTGCCTCAGTTTTTGCCAGCAAGATTGGCCTTCAGGAATCCCAGGTGCCAGAGACCAGGGGGAAAGTCTGGAGCATGGAGAAGTGCCTTGCTGGAAAAGGATTGGATCAGGGAATACTCAGGCAAACTGGACATACATAAGGCCCTGGGCCTTGACAGCTCCTGATGACTTCCTTATCGTTCCTGTGCCTGGAAAGGGTTTCCAGCATTAGCTGCTCCATCATCTTCCCAGAAAGGGAGGTGAGTCTGACTGGCCTGTAGTTCCCTGCGTCTTCCTTCTTTTCCTGCTTGAAGACAGGAGTGACATCTGTGCTCTGGGCCTCTTTATTTGGCTGGGCTCTGGGCCTCTGCGTATCGACTGAGGTCTGGCACTTGGCGGGTCATGGTGTTATGCCATGGCACATCCCATAAAGATGTGGCCAGCTCAGAGAAAGGGATGCCATGAAGGAAGTGATAGCAGGTGTGGCCATTTCTTGATGGCAAAGAAATATAGGGTGATCTATCCAACTCCTCCTACCTTCCTTGCTCCAAGCTCCCTTTAGCTATGAAATGCAGATGTATCATATGACAATATAAATGTGTCACCAGAACACAGTTTCCCCATTCAAAGTGATGGCAGGAAATATATTTCTGGAAATGGCTGTATAAGTCTCTCTTTCCACAGAGGGAGAGAAAGGGTCATCATCTTGCTGGTCCGTGTCCATGTCCTATGAAAAAACTCATGAGAATTTACAGAATATATATTCAAACTCCATTAGGAGACACTCAGGATCAATATGAACTGAGGATTTCTCATATCACGTAATGTGTGAGCAGAAGAATTAAGAACTGTAGGGGGGAAAAAAACAAGAATCCTTCCTTACTGTTTAGTATTGAACTCTTTAGACTTTAACTACACTCCTGAAATCTCTCTAATTAACCACATAAGAATTGAAGACCTAAAGGAAAATTATGCACAGAGCATTGGCTGATTAGGGCGTTTTGCATGTTAATTAGCCCCCTGGTGCCAAGTTCCTGAACTGCAGGTCCTGAAAGATTGAACAAGTGGCTAAAGAAGTAAAAGTCAGCAGCAAACCTCCAAGTTTCTGAGAGTGTTCCTGGGCCCCAGGGAGGACCATCACTCAAGAGACCATGGAGGGAATGACCAGACAGGGAGATTTACAAAGGCATGTAATGATAGGCCAAGAGGTAATGGCTTTAAGCTGAAGGAGGGTAGATTTAGATTAGATATTAGGAAAAAATTCTTCTCTAAGAGGATGGTGAGTCACTGGAACACGTTGCCCAGAGAAGTTGTGGCTACCCCCTCCCTGGAAGTGTTCAAGGCCAGGTTGGATGGGGCTTTGGGCAACCTGGTCTAGTGGAGGCTGTCCCTGCCCATGGCAGGGGATTGAACTAGATGATCTTTGAGGTCCCTTCCAACCCAAACCATTCTGTGATTCTGTGGTTGTCCCTGGGAGCTGGTAAAACAGGAAGTCAGAGGCACTGGTCACATGTGGAAAATCAAATGTGGAGGTGGCTGTGAAAGCCCTAAATGTGTTTCACCAAGCAGGATGGCCAAGCCCTGACCCCCATTCCCTGAAGAGAGGATCCTTTCCCTCATGAGATGCTTACAGCTCCTCCTGGGAGCAGTGTGATGGGAGGGTACATGATGCCAAGTGCAGGTCAGCGGTAGGACACCTCCCAGGCTCTATGGGGGGTGGGTGAGGAGGCAACAAGGCCCTGGGGCTGTCAGGGACTGGGGCCTTCTCATGGGACTCAGTGGAGGAGACAGCAGCCACTGTGGAGAGGACAAGGACTTCTGTCCTGGTGTTGGAGGAGGGCCCAGCCACACCAAGGCCATCAGCTGTTGGCACCACAGATGGTCCTACACTGTCCTGTGCCCGTTCCAGTTTCCCTGAGGACTTTAGCTACCTCCTCCTGCTTCCTCATCTCACTCTGACCTTGGCATCTCCCAAGCTTTACTGATGCCAGTGAAAGGCAAGATGCTAACTGCAGTACAACTTGCTTACAAGAATGAACACTAATTGAGACTATGAGCTTTTACCTCAGGGTCCATGTGACCTGAAGACCCAACCTAAGCCAGCTCTTACCAGCTGAGAACATCCCATGTCCATGATAAACCCATGGAAGATTTACCTTCCAAAAAACCGGGCGTATAACCACGGCCAGAACAGCAACCGACCAGCATCCAGGATAATCCCCCCACCTGAGCAGGACATCGCTTTAGAACAAAGAGAATTAACATACCACTGACCGTTTGTCTGCACCACCTGCACGGGACAAGGATGTAGGAACTGATGAGCCCATCCCTTAACGTGAGTGACTGCATTGGTCTACACAACTGTACTGTAACAGATACAAACCCTGCTCTCCTCTGTACTGGGGTCCTCCAGCCATTAGGCTGAGGCACCACTGCATGCACAGCTGAAATAAGAGAATAAATTACCTTGGTAATTCTATGCTAAGCTTCTTTGTCTCCCTCTGCAGCCAGCAAATGAAGGACTTGTATGTGCCACTTTGGCCTCACTGCCTGTGCCTGCAAAGACAAAGCTGTGGTTACCTGAGGACTTGACAGTGCCTGTGAGTTCCCCACAACCCCTCGGGCATCTTCCAATGCCCTGCTAATGTCCTCTGGCACCCAAAATAGCCCAGTCCCAGACTTGCTTGACTCCTGCACTTATCGCCATATCCCAGCACTGAAATGCATGTCCTCCTGCTGCTGCTGCTGCTGCCTCCAAATCAAAATTCAGCCTGATTCCCTTCAGCATGACACCCCCGCAGCCCCACCACTACTTCAAGTCTTCTTCCTGCCTTTAACACACTCACTGCTATGCATACCCCTCTCTGCCTGCACCCCCATGCATCTCTCAAGCCCTTCCTGTCTCCCCTGCAGTTGTGGGACCTCCCTCCAGGAGGGTCGTGCATTCTCCAGGATCATGGATGTTTCCTGTGGTCCATCCAAGTGTGGGGAGTGAAGGAGGGGAAGAGAGCAAGGTCAGCTCCTGAGGCATGACTGAGCACAGCCACCCCCAGCAGCGGGCATTCCCTATCTGCCAGGCTGAGGCATGCACACAAGATGGAAACATCTTCCTTATCTTTGATGTGCGCAAGAAGGGACTTTCTTCCTGCCACCTTCCCAGGAAAAAGAGAAGCTCCTGGGGGGCAGAGATGGTGGGAACAAGAAAAAGTAGGTCAGTGGCACCCTGTGTCCCCTGTTCTCCTCTCCAGCATATCCTGAGAGGTCTGCAGCCCCTCCGTGCCATCCTGTCTCCCCAGGCTAGCACAAGAGCCCTGGCCCTTGGGGTCCTCAAGAGCTCCTAATCCCCCAGGGACAAAGCAGCCTGCCCCAAGCTGGTGCAGCCAGAAAGCTGTTTCTCTTTCCTGTTCATTTCTGCTAAGCTAAGAATGGATCTTAGACAAAGAAGTTGCTGCACACTCATTTATCTGCTTAAATAAAATGGTTTCCCATATATATACACAGTCTCTTGGTCACACAAGATGGGTGGATATTTAAGAGGAGCAGTAATTATATTTATTTGAAGACAACATCATCAAAAGTGGAAAAAGGGAAAAAAAAATAAAGAAGGAAAGACTGGGCCTGTCACGACATACACAGGGAGAGGAACAGCTGCAGAGGAACGTAGGCAGTCTATGGCTGCTGAAAGACATCCAGTCATCATTTTCCTCACGGCATCCTTGAGCTCCTGGTTTCTCATGCTATAGATGAGGGGGTTCAGTGTTGGAGGTACCACCGAGTACACAACAGCAAACAACAGATCAAGAGATGAGGAGGAGATGGAGGGGGGCTTCAGGTAGGCAAACATGGCAGTGCTGACAAACAGGGAGACCACGGCCAGGTGAGGGAGGCACATGGAAAAGGCTTTGTGCTGTCCCTGCTCAGAGGGGATCCTCAGCATGGCCCTGAAGATCTGCACATAGGACAGCACAATGAAAACAAAACAAAAATAGAGAGGTACTAAAAGCAATAAGCTCAACTTCCCTGAGGCAGGTGTCTGAGCAGGAGAGCTTGAGTATCTGGCAGATTTCACAGAAGGACTAGTACACTCATCTGCCATCAGCCCTACCACAGGCTGTCGAGCCCCAGGCAGCTTAGTTGGAGTCCATTCAGCATCTGTGTGGGTGCTGTCCACCCACAAGGAACACCTGAGCCATTCCTCAGTCCCTGGAAGAGCACACTGGGACCCTCATCTCATCCTTCTGCGCCCATGCAGAAACAAGCAAAGCAACAGTTTTCTCCAGAGTCTCTTCCTTGGGCATGTTCTTGAGAGCAAGACTGGAAAAAGATGTAAGCCTTTGGGCAGTGCCCTGAGGAGATTGCCTTTCCTGGTGGAAATGCTGTTACAGAGGCCAGCTCTGTCAGAGATCTGCTGTGCAGGGACTCTGTACACAGGAACGGCCTCTGCAGCTCCAGAGAAGGTCTTGGGGGATAAAATCTCAGTCAGAAATGTCACTGCAGGGTCCTTTTTAATATTTAAATTCTCAGAGAGTGTGGAAATTAATTTATACTGTCTCCGGGTCAAACAAGAGAGGTGGATAAGAGGGCATAAGATAACATAAACAAGAGGGCAACCTGGTCTAGAGAAGGGCATCCCTGCCAATGGCAGGGGGTTGGAACTAGAAGATGTTTGAAGTCCACTCCAACCCAAAACATTGTTTTATTATATGATTCTATAATGAATTAGAATTGTTATGAATAATGAAAACTCTTTGTGGAGAACATTATCAGAAGTGAAAAAAAAAACCAAAACAAACAAAAAAAAAGGAACAATAACATCAACAACTGCAAAATATTTAAGAGACAGGCTGGGCCTGTCAAGAGTGATGTTGCGAGTGATATGCAGAAGAACATGGGCAGTATATTGCTTCTAAAAACCATCCAGTCATCATATTCCACACTGCATCCTTCAGCTCCTGGTTCCTCATGCTGTAGATGAGGGGGTTCACTGCTGGAGGCACCACCGAGTACAGAACTGCCACCACGAGGTCCAGGGATCGGGAGGACATGGAGTTGGGCTTCAGGTAGGCAAATGTTCCAGTGCTGACAAACAGGGAGACCATGGCCAGGTGAGGGAGGCACATGGAAAAGGCTTTGTGCCATCCCTGCTCAGAGGGGATCCTCAGCACGGCCCTGAAGATCTGCACATAGGACAGCACAATGAAAACAAAACACCCAAAAGATAGACAGACACTAACCATGAGAAGCCCAACCTCCCTGAGGTAATCTGAGTCTGAGCAGGAGAGCTTGAGGATCTGGGGAACTTCACAGAAGAACTGGTCCAGGGCATTGCCCTGGCAGAGAGGTATAGAAAATGTATTGGCTGTGTGCAGCACAGCATAGAGAAACCCACTGCCCCAGGCAGCTGCTGCCATGTGGACACAAGCTCTGCTGCCCAGGAGGGTCCCGTAGTGCAGGGGTTGGCAGATGGCAACGTAGCGGTCATAGGACATGACAGTGAGAAGGAAATATTCTGCTGACATCAGAAAGAAAAAGAAAAAGATCTGTGCAGCACATCCTGTGTAGGAGATGGCCCTGGTGTCCCAGATTAAGTTGGCCATGGCTTTGGGAACAGTGGTGGAGATGGATCCCAGGTCAAGGAGGGAGAGGTTGAGGAGGAAGAAGTACATGGGGGTGTGGAGGTGGTGGTCACAGGCTATGGCAGTGATGATGAGGCCATTGGCCAGGAGAGCAGCCAGGTAGATGCCCAGGAAGAGCCAGAAGTGCAAGAGCTGCAGCTCCTGTGTGTCTGTGAATGCCAAGAGGAGGAACTCAGTGACGGAGCTGCTGTTGGACATTTGTTGGTTCTTAATATGGGGCCATTGTCCTAAAAAGGAAAGGGCAGGGAAAAGCTATGACAGAGTTCTCCTAGCAAAGCCACTCCATTTTTCATAGAAACCCTGCCACCTCTCCTAGTTCCAGGGGATTTCTTTGCTTTGTGCTGGCTGAGTGTGCTGTGAGGAGCAGGACCTCTGCCCCTGTGCTGCCAAGGAGTCAGCTCTGCCCTGCTGCAGTGAGTATATGGGAGCTGGTTCTTGACACCCCCGATGGTCACAAGGCCTATCAGATGCAATTCACCCTTGATGGAAATGTTCAATATCTGCAGTCATCACTCCAAAGAGTGTGGGCTGCAGAAGAGCAGCTCAGCATGTCTGTTGCTCTGTAGTTTTTTTGTTTCCATCATCACATCTGGTGAGTATTAGCTTTAGGGCCAAAGATGCTCTTTTTTACGACTGAAAGGGTGGATTGTTAGAAAAAGAGACGCAAAAGGTCTCAGGTCTCTGTGTCTCAGCGCAGAGTCAAAAGAGCTGCAGTGTCCATCCTTCTTCTTCCCAACAGCCCCGTGCTTTTGCTTCTGCTACCTTGAGGTAGAAGAGGATGACAGCATATACTGATTAGTGTTTAAAAAAAAAAAAAGGAAGCACAACTAGAGTTTGATGAAAGCAGGAGAGTCCTATTTCAAAGGACAGATCTTAGAACTGGATCTTAGAACTGGACATGGCCTCTCTCAGACAGAAGCACAGGAATCTGACAGGAGACTGGCGACCCATGAGGGATGGGTCAGAACTCCCTGGGATCCTACAGGAGAGCTGTGCCTTTCTCGGGGGGCAGCACAGAAGCTCGGTGGGAGAGACAAAGAAGACATTCAGGAATCCTGAAGATGGGATGTCCTAAAGGCAGAGTCAGCTCATTGCTCAGCAGACAACGCCCAGCAGACATCTAGAGTGAGGGACCACAAGAGAGCAGCCTGAAGGCAGCCTAGTCCAGGGCTTGGCTGCAGTTTCCTCCCACTCCCTGCCCATGTCTCTGCTGCCTGGAGCTGTCCCTGCCAGGAGCTGGTGCTCTGCCCACACCTCTCCTCCCTGTCCCTGCTCACAGAGCCCATCCCACCCTCTGTGTTCTCAGCTCTGCCCTGCAGACCCCTCCTGGCAGCAGGGCACTGCCCAGGGGCACCTCTGTGTTGGCAGGTCTTAAGGAGAAGAGCAGATCAACCCTGAAGAGACCACAAAGGTGATGTGAATGCTTTGTGTAGGCAGAGGAAAGGGTGAAGTGACTTTATCAGGTGCGCTGAAAAATGTGACCCTGGCAGGCGGCAGAGTCCCTGCCCCGGCACACAGCCCCTGGGCTGCAGGGACCCTGCTCTGAAGGACACAACTGGGCACCCCTGCCTGCACACCTGCATTCACAGCCACTCAAACTTGCCTCTGCACAGAGAGTCCACCTGGCACATCCCAGGAGCTGTGGGCTCTGCCAGCTTGAGGAGATGCCTCCAGGAACCGCATCGGCATTGCCCTGCACCCAGAGACTTACCGTGTCAAGGGCTCTGAAGATTTCTCCTTCCCTGAGCTCTCAGCAAGCCTCCCATTTCCAACTGCCTTTAAGCTCTCTCTGCCTCGCTGTTCTCCCCTCGGTGCCTGCAGGCAGAGCCCTCAGCCCTGCTGTGCTCTGCAGAGGAGCTGCTCCTGGCCAGAGATGTCTCTCTGCAGCACAGCCCACTTGCCATGAGCTCCCTTTGTCCCAGGAGACCAGCAGCAGAGGACCAGCCCAAGGCGGCATGTTAATAACCCCTCTGGTGGGTTTGGGGATGAGTCCATGAAGCTCAGGCCCTGAGAGGAAGCTGATGAAACCTCTCCAGAAGTCACAGTCCGATGCAAACTCCACAGTTTCTTGGAGCATTAATGGGTCCCCCTGAGGGCCATCCCTGACAAAGCAACTCTGGGGCTGGTTAGAGCAGGCAAGTGGAGGCAGTGATGACAGGTAGGCAAAGGCAACGGCAAGGTGGCTCTGGTGCTGAGTAATCCTGGGTGTGTTTCATCAAGCCAAAGGGCCAAGCTGTGACCCCCCGGTCCCTGGGAGGGGAGACCCTGTCCCTCACACGTGTCTCAGGGCTCTTCCTGGGCCACTGTGATGTGGGGATGTGCAATGCCTAGAGCAGGACTACCACACACTCTTTCTCAGGCTCACAGGTTGTGACAAGGGGGCGATGAAGTCCTGGTGCTCTAATGAGAAGATGTCTCCTCACAGGCATCCCCTGCAGAGAGAACAGCCACAGCCCAGCAGACCAAGGCCTTGGCTGTGTTGGGGGCTTTCAGCCTTACCACTGCCCCCAGATGTCTCCACCACAGGATGTCCTATGGTGTCCCACACATGCACCTCTTTCCCTGCAGGCTCTTGACACCCAGCCTGCTCACCAACTTGGGTCTCACCTGATCATCTTCCTACCCTTACTGATATCTCTCCATCCTCACAGGCTCTTCATTGAAATGCAAAGCTCTGGCTGATCCATACTCTTGCTGGGTGGCCTCTTGTACCACAGAACTGATTAACAGTTAAGTGTTAACTTAATTAAGTTAAGATTAAAAATTTCAAGATACTTTTTTGTTTTCCCTTTGCTTTTTACTCTGTAAGGCAAAAAGTAAGTATTCTATAACTTTCTCTCTTAGTTTCTATGGGGACATCCATTGCCACAGCAGAAGTGTAGGTGACTTCCCATTAACTGTTTCTTTACTATACAAGTAAACCCAAAGGAGTCATTAATTCCTGCAATGGAATTTCTTGCTCAAAGTTACTAGCTGTACACAGTTTCAATCCAGGGCTGCTCCTCTTGAAGGAGATTGATCAGGCATCCCTCACCCCTTCCATCTGGACCTCCAAGCCATACGTACAGCAACTGGCTAAAAAAGCAAATAGAAAACAGCAAAGTTTGCAGGAAGTCTGATATCAAAGAGCCTCCCTCACCGAGCCTTTAGGTATGAGTAACTTTCCTTTCAGTCACTTTAACAGAGGACTTGCTCCACAAACAAAGGAAAGCATTAAAGTGGAATTGCCACAGTCTGAACTTTATTTAAAACAGCTGAAATCTCATCTGTGTAGTCCTGGGGCAGTATTGCACTTCTGTAACACCCAGGGAAACTCCAGAACAGCGATGTGACTCTGCACCAGGCCAAGCGTTGAGTCAGGGTACGTTAAGGTAAAGCGTGGAATCTCACCTATGCTGGATCAAGTCCAAGAAAGAAGTAACAGGAATTCTTCCTAAACATTCCTCTTAAAACCTTCAGAGTGAGGGGAAAACCAAAAGGAAGAGCAATTGGAAGATAACTGCAAAGCAAGAGGAAAAGCTAAATCTGTGTAAAGGCAGATACTTAGTTCTCCATTAGCTAGGGCAGCTTGCGACTAGTTGCAAAAATGCATGCGCTGACATAGAGGTGAAGGACAAAACAGCCCTTCACAGTCTTGGAACGCTCCAGTGGAAGAATCTGTTGAAAAGCATGGTAATATTACAGGGTTGTAGACCCAGCCCAGGCTGCCATCAGTCTTGACCTCTCTGATTAGTTCTTCCATGCTTGGAAGCAACAGGTCTAGTAACGCTTCTCCTCTGGCTGGGCTGTCTGTCACCTGGAATAAGAAATTATGCTCGATGCACTCCACGACTCTCCTGGGCTGCTTACAGCTTGCTGTGCTGCTTTTCCAGCAGATGCCAGCGGGACTGAAGTTCCCCAGTAGGATCTGAGCCTCTGAGCGTGATGCTTCCCGTAGCTGAAGAAAGAAGACTTCATCAAAAGGCTCCTCTTGGTCAGGTGGCCTGTAGCAACCACCAGCCATGAGGTTTCTAGCTGCACAACGGTGCTGGGCTCCTCCCCTTTGTTACCCAGGCTGCGTCCATTGGTCTAGAGGCGCTTCAGCTGGGCTATTGAGCAGGACAACTTTTTTAGAGGAACACACCCTCAACCCTATGAACATTTCAAAGGTGGTTCCCTGGTGGTTCCTCAGACACCAGCAGTGCCCTTAGCCCTTCTCTGTTGTTCAAAACTCCATCCCCTTTCCCCTGCCAAACCTAGTTTTACATGCAATTGGCCTCTGTTATACCATTTTTCTGTCTACTCCCCTCTTTCTTTCTCTGCATGTCCCTCATGGGTGTGCATAGCTCTGTTGATTCCAGCATCCCTCCCAGTCCAGGGTCCCTCTGATTCACAGCCATGTCAGTTAAAAAGTCCAGCTGATCTTCCTGGAAGCAGCATCTGTAGTTTCCTGATGGCCCATCCATTAGTGTGCCTGGCAAAGTTCCTTTCCTGTCATTGACTCTGCTTACTTTGTCAAGTCTGTGTCTCAGCAGATGTTGCTCCTGCTTGCCCCTTTTTCTCTTGGTTTCCCAAATGAGAAGGTCCCCAATCAGACAACCTTGCTGGAATAAACCCTCTCACCCTCTCACATGCCTTCATCCCTTAGCGTGACTGACCAGCTTTGGTTCCCATCACTGCCTCTCTTCTCATTTGCCGCTCAGGTTTGGGTCCCTGTAGGGTCTTGTCTATGGCTTCCTCCTTTGTTCACTGTTTTAGGATCCCTGGTTGCACTGAAACAGGTCCTTGACCAGATACTCCTAAGGGATCAGACACGCTCCTGGCACAGCCCCACAGACAGATGAGAGGAAGAGAGACTTTGGCTGGATGCCGTGAGCGACAGTAAACTATGGATGCTGCTGGTGCAGGTGCTGGCAGTCCCACACCCCCAGAGAAAGGGGTCCTTTTGTGACGGTGTCAGACGGTGACTCCAGGCGGTGCTGGGGCAGCTGCAGGTTCCCCAGGAGGAGAAGCTCAGACAAGCTGCCCCCAGAGCTCCACCAGGGCCAGTGTTTCCTGTCAGCTGAAGGAGCCATCTGTTCTGTGAGACAGTCCCGCACAGGCTCTGGAGATGGGAGGGAACTGGAGGCTCTCAGAGCTCTGGCGGCCCAGCTCTGGCTGGGCTGTTTGTCCCTCCCCGGGTGCCTTCCTGGTGCGCCTGGGGATCCCTGCCCTGGAACACGCCAGGAGCACAGGCACCACTGCTACGGGAGACATTCCGCCACAGCTGCCCCGCCCACCAGCTGCCGGGGGAAGTCCCACCCCCTCCCAGCAGCCGCAGGGGCCACTTGCCCCGCAAGTCCCTCTCCTCTCCTGGCCATGTGCTCTGCTGGGATTGGCTGGCAGCACCGGCCACCCCTGCCGGGTCACATCAGACCCGGAAGGCCCTTCCCCTACACACACCGCGGCCGCCATTTTGCTCTGGCCACCCTTCCAGGACAGGGGGTCCTGCCGTTCCCTTGCCGTGAGCCGCCCTCTTGGTGAACAGCATACTGCTCTGTGATTGGCTAGCGGCCATTTCTTGACACTGTCACCCCCGTGTGTTCTCAAGCAGCCCCTGTGATTGGCTGGCAGGACTGGCCGCCCCGTCCTGCTGTCCTCAGGGGCACGTCACAAAGGAAGCGCCCTGTCATTACATAGAGGGAGGAGGCCGCTTCTGCCTGCCTCCTTTCATCCTGCCTGGTGATTGGCTGGCAGCCATTGTTGACAGCATCGTAGCCAGGTGTTCTCAGGCAGCCTTGCAACTGGCAAGATATCAGAGGGGTGAGGGGCGGCTGGGCTTAGATTCTGGGTGATACCCAGTTTTACACTATAGGTCCGGTCACGTTCAATACATTGAACTATCACGATGACGGATACATCAATAGTGCAAGGCACCCTCTGGCTAGTCACGTTCAATGGACTAGCACTGCCATACGTAAGGAGTTTGGTCGTGTCCAATGAGAATTCTCATGGCTAGATTAATGAATGGTGCAGTTTATTGAAGCGATAGAAGTACAAGTTCTTTTGGATTGCCAGTGATAAATACACCATCTGCAAAGCACGTGCAAGTACCAAGAATATTAAGTATATTAAATTATGAACTGCAAGTATATTAAATTATGAAACAACTCTATAGAGGCTTTCTAAGCTTCCCAGGGAAGCACTCGGTGTAGCTGAGTGTTCGAATCTCACCCAATAGACATCCTTCTGTGGGGGAAGAGAGGTTCAGCCCGTCGACTGATCCCAGAAGTCAGCGATGTTCTCCCAACTTGTCTGTGATGGTATCTTCCCTAACATCCCCTTCTCTTAAGCCATTTTTATACTAGTTTCGTACTTTCAGGTGGAGCTTGAGTGACTCTAGTCATACCTACCTTTGTTATGATTGGTGTAAAACCTTCTCGCTTTGCTTTTAAAGTTATAGACTTAAAGAAATTCAGAGCGCATGTTCAGGGAGGGGTGGTCGCACCTTGGAGGCGGGTAGCCTTTGGGGAGGAGGTGTGTTTTGGTATTCTAATGAGATTATAATGAACGAGGTTCAACCAAAGGACATAATTTCGACAGGAAGTGGAATACTGCTGGTTCAGGGCTGGTTCAGGGTAACAACTATGCAGTTTATCAGTTCCCATCCCTGCGGTGTTATCACAGAGCCTGGCCACGGTGTCTCCACTCCCCTCCACCCTCCGTGCTGTTTTCTCAGACTCGGCAGCACACCAAGCTCCCCTGGTGCTTGCCAGAATCTAAGGTTGCAGGCCATGTTGCTTATGGAACGGATTCTTTGCATATTCACCCTGGAAGTCTCCTCAGCACTGCCACCTCCGGTAATTACTCCGCAGTACCCTAAAAACTTCTGTTCTCTCATCTGCTGATAAGATATTGGACAAGAGATTTGAGGATGATAAGATCATTGAGCTTCAGAGTAGACATTGAGAGGTCTATGGGAAAACCCTCTAACCAAAGCAGGGTCAGGTATATGGTCAGACCTGGTTTCTCAGGCCTTGGTCCACCTGGGTCTTGGAAAACCTGCAAGGATGAAGGACTTCACAGTCTCTCATGGTGATCAATGCTTGTTCCAATGCTTGGCTAGCCTCGTGGTGAAAAAGGTGAGCCTCCCCTTGCTGTGAGGTGTCCCTCAGCCATCCCTTCTCCAGGCTGAAGGAGCCCAGCTTCATCAGCCTTTCCTCACAGAGACACTGATCCAGCCTCCTGACCATCTCAAGGCCCTTCACTAACCCCACTCCAGCTGGGCAACACCTTTCCATTCTTGGGGTTCCCAAAAGTGGACACAGTGTTCTGGATGTGGGCTAGAAAGTTCCACATAGAGAGGGGAAGTCCGTACCTTCCATCTCCTGGCCATGCTGCTGGTCCTACAGCCCAGGGCACTGCTGTCCTCCCCTGCTGCCAGGGCACACGGCTGCCTCCTGTCCAGCTCCCTGCCCACCAAGACCCTTCCCACAGAGCTGCTCCCCAGCCAGGCAGACCCCAGCCTGTGCCATTGCCAGCGTGAGTCCCCTGCAGGGGCAGAACCTGGCACTTGTCCTTGGGGGGGGGTTTCATGAGGTTCCTCTCAATACCTGCTTTCCTCCTCCTTGAGCCCTCTAAGCACAAGGACAGTGCTTGGCAGGACCATGGTGTGTCTCCAGTGGCACAAAGGGCAGGGGAAGGCTGCACTAGGTCCAGCCCACAGGGTTTCCATGATGGTGTGATGAACCACTGTCTAGACTTATGTCCCTTTGCCTTCTGGCTCCTCACAGCCTCTCCTGGCATTGCAGAGCCCTCGTTAGCCCATGGTCTCCTCAGGTTTGCCTTCTCCTCTGGGACACTCCTCCTTGGATTGTAACTCATTTTATGAGGTGCCACTCACTGCCACTTCAGACTCACACACTGTCCCTGGAGATCCCCTCACTTCTCCTGGCAGATCTCCATTCTTCTCCAGGATGACATCTGCCATCAACCCCACCACAAGTGGGACAGCACCAGGCAGATAAGCCAAAGACCAGTTGCTGTCTGAATGGACATGTGCAACCAAGAAGGAAGGTCTTCATCCAGCCCTTGCTCCCCAACAGATCCCCCTGGGACTCTGAGCTTGTCCCCCTGAATCCATCAAGAACCCCAAAGAGCAAAAGTCCTTTGGAGGGAGCAGCTTCTTGGGTGTATTCCTGACAGCAGCTTTGGAAGGGGTGTCCAGCCTTCTGGCCATGCCCTGAGGAGCCCTTCTGGTTATGGTGGTGCTAGCAGAGAGGCCAGCTCTGGCACGCTGCTCCACATGGCCTGCTCCTGCCTTCAGGCACAGGGATGCCACTGTAGAGACAGCAGGACTGTCACAAGTTACACGAGACCTTGGGGGTAACAGCAATGCCAGGACACAGCAGGACAGTGTGGAAGGGAGGAGAGAGCAGCCCTGTCCAGGCCGTGTCCTGCTGCTGGCCTTGGCCATGTCTCCAGGGCAGCAGCAGCCCTGACGTGAAGGCAGCAGAGAGGGAGTGCCCGCTGAGGCAGCGAGGGGCAGCCCCAAGGGCAACCCAGGCTGCTACTCCATGGGGCAGCTGGGCATTTGGCTCCTGAACCCTCCTGCATGCTGGGGCTGCTCCCCCAGCTCCAGAGGAGATGTGCACAGATGGGAGCTGAGAGAATTAACTTCCCACTGCTTTCTCCATGGAGTTTATCTAGACAGGCAACCTGGACCCATATGTACATGAGGTATATTGGTTAAGAAAAAAAACAAGTAGCAGGCTAAGAATAATAATATCACACGTATAAAACAAACAAACAAAAATTAAAAAAACAAACAAAACAACAAACGAACCCCTACAAAACCCAAATAGAGACAAATAAAAAGACAAGTTAGTCCTGGCTTTTCTTGAGATACAGTGGGAACCCTAGTGGGATCATTGGTGCCTTATTAATCACAAGTAAATGAAATTCAAATATTTTCCACAGGGCATCTATGATTTCCTGGTTCTTCATGCTGTAGATGAGGGGGTTCAATGCTGGAGGCACCACCGAGTACAGAATTGCCACCACCAGGTCCAGGGATGGGGAGGAGATGGAAGCGGGCTTCAGGTAGGCAAATATGCCAGTGGTGACAAACAGGGAGACCACAGCCAGGTGAGGGAGGCACGTGGAAAAGGCTTTGTGCCGTCCCTGCTCAGAGGGGATCCTCAGCACGGCCCTGAAGATCTGCACATAGGACAGCACAATGAAAACAAAACACCCAAATGATAAAAAAGAACTTAATATAAGAAGCCCAGCCTCCCTGAGGTAGTCTGAGCCTGAGCAAGAGAGCTTGACGATCTGAGGGATTTCACAGAAGAACTGGTCCAGGGCATTGCCCTGGCAGAGTGGTATAGAAAATGTATTGGCCGTGTGCAGCACAGCATTGAGAAACCCACTGCCCCAGGCAGCTGCTGCCATGTGGACACAAGCTCTGCTGCCCAGGAGGGTCCCGTAGTGCAGGGGTTGGCAGATGGCAATGTAGCGGTCGTAGGCCATGACAGTGAGAAGGGGGTACTCAGCTCCAAGCAGGAAGACAATCAGAAAGACTTGAGCAGCACATCCTGTGTAGGAGATGGACCTGGTGTCCCAGAGGGAATTGGCCATGGCTTTAGGGACAGTGGTGGAGATGGAGCCCAGGTCGAGGATGGAGAGGTTGAGGAGGAGGAAGTACATGGGGGTGTGGAGGTGGTGGTCGCAGGCTATGGCAGTGATGATGAGGCCATTGGCCAGGAGAGCAGCCAGGTAGATGCCCAGGAAGAGCCAGAAGTGCAAGAGCTGCAGCTCCCGTGTGTCTGTGAATGCCAAGAGGAGGAACTCAGTGATGGAGCTGCTGTTGGACATTTGCTGTTTCTTGGCATGGGGGCTGGTTGAAAAAAATGAAAGGACAGGGAAAATTAGGACATCTTCCTCTGAGCAAAGCCACTCCATTCTTCATAGAAACACCCCCCAATTGAAATGCATTTCCCTTCTCTGGTTTGTGCTGGCTGAGTGTGTTGTGAGGAGCTGAGGAGTCAGCTGTGCTCAGCTGCAGTGGGTACATGGAGCTGGCTTGTGACACCTCCAATGTTCACAACCAATGTAATATGTAATCCACCTTTAATGGAAAAGTTCACTTTCTGCTCTCATGACTCAGAAGACTGTGGGCTTCAGAAGAGAGGCTAGGCATTTCCTTAGAAGAATTTTTCTCTGGTTTATTATTTTCCACCATCACATCTGGAGAGTTTTCTTTCTGAGTGGGAAAATACTTATTTTATCATGGAAAAAGGGAAGAGTCTTGAGACAGGACAGGCAAAAGGGTTCAGCTCTTTCTAGCTTAGTGCAGAGTCAGGACAGCTTCAGTGTTCATTAGACTGTCACCCAGCTGCCCTGCACTTTTATTTGTGATGCCTTGAAGATGACATCACACACAAATGACACTTTAAAAAACCCCCAAAACTAGACTGTGATGAGAGATGGGGAGTCCTGGTTGAAAGGGCAGATCTGCAAACTCTTTTTTTTTCCCAGTCCAGACATGCACTTGTGATGGAGAGAGAAGGACACAGCCCCTCTCAGAGAGAAGCAAAGGCCTCTGAGAGGAGAGAACTGACCTCCAAGGGAAAGCTCAGCACTCCCTGGGATCCTACAGCACAGCCTGCTCTTCTGGGGCAGCTCCCAAGCCCAGCAGCACAGGCAAAGCAGACAGTCCGATGTCCTGAAGATGGGATGTCCTAAAGGCAGAGTCAGCTCATGGCTCAGCAGACAATGCCCAGCAGACATCTAGAGTGAGGGAGGACAAGAGAGCAGCCTGAAGGCAGCCTAGCCCAGGGCTTGGCTGCAGTTTCCTCCCACTCCCTGCCCATGTCTCTGCTGCCTGGAGCTGTCCCTGCCAGGAGCTGGTGCTCTGCCCACACCTCTCCTCCCTGTCCCTGCTCACAGAGCCCATCCCACCCTCTGTGTGCTCAGCTCTGCCCTGCAGACCCCTCCTGGCAGCAGGGCACTGCCCAGGGGCACCTCTGTGTTGGCAGGTCTTAAGGAGAAGAGCAGATCAGCCCTGAAGAGACCACAAAGGTGATGTGAATGTTTTCTGTAGGCAGAGGAAAGGGTGAAGTGACTTTATCAGGTGCCTTGAGAAACCACATTCATCACTCACTGTAATTCTAGAGGTGTTTCATTCTTGTGCAATCCTGACAGCTTCATTACCATTTTCACCTACCATCACAGCAAGAAATAGAAAGCACCAACCCTGGGACGCACCTTTACTTCCAGGTAGCCCCTGCCTTGATTTCCTTCTTAAAAAGTTCCCTGTGAAATGTCCCAGGGGTGATCTGGAGCTGTGAGCAGCCTGGAAACATGCAGCACTCTCTCAACAGCAGAACCACACTGCCCTGCCCTACCAGACATTCGTCCTTCTACCCACAGCTTCTCCCTGCAGTTCCATGGGGAGATCCCCGGGCAGGCTGAGCGTTGATCCTGGAACGCAGAAAAGTCCCTGTCCCAGCACACAAAACCCTGCGTTGAAGGGACTCTGATCTGAAATACAGCCCTGTGCATCTCCAGATGCAGACTATGTCTTCACAAGTTATTTAAAATTGTCTAAAAAAAGCCCCTCTTACAGATCCCATCAGCTGTGGGCTCTGCCAGCTTGAGGAGATGCCTCCAGGAACTACAGCTGCATTGCCCTGCACCCAGAGACTTACCGTGTCAAGGGCTCTGAAGATTTCTCTTCTTTTCAGCTCTCAGTCAGCCTCCCAGTCCTGACCACCTTTAAACTCTTCATCTGCCTTGCTCATCTCCCTGAGATACCCTGGCAGTGCCCTTAGCCCTGCTGCGCTTGGCAGAGGAGCTGCTCCTGGCCAGAGATGTCCCTCTGCAGCACAGCCCACTTGCCATGAGCTCCCTCCATCCCAGGAGAGCAGCAGCAGAGGCCCAGCCCAAGGCAGCATGTTAATGACCCCTCTGGTGGGTTTGGGGATGAGTCCATGAAGCTCAGGCCCTGAGAGGAAGCTGATGAAACCTCTCCAGAAGTCACAGTCCGATGCAAACTCCACAGTTTCTTGGAGCATTAATGGGTCCCCCTGAGGGCCATCCCTGACAAAGCAACTCTGGGGCTGGTTAGAGCAGGCAAGTGGAGGCAGTGATGACAGGTAGGCAAAGGCAATGGCAAGGTGGCTCTGATGCTGAGTAATCCTGGGTGTGTTTGATCAAGCCAAAGGGCCAAGCTGTGACCCCCAGCCCCTGGGAGGGGAGACCCTGTCCCACACACGTGTCTCAGGGCTCTTCCTGGGGCAGGGTGTCGTGGGGACGTGCAATGCCAAGTGCAGGACAATGGTACGACACCTCCCAGGCTCTTGGGTGGAGACAAGGAGGCCATGAGGCTCTCGTGCTGTAAGGCTTAGGTGTCTCCTGGTAGGCCTTGGTGAGACAGACAACAGCCACAGCCAATGGGAGCAAGACCTCAGCTCTATTGGGGGCTTTCGACTTTGTCAGCTCCTTTGACCATCTCCACCACAGGTTGTCCTATGGTGTTCTATGCCTGCACCTGTTTCCTGGAAGGCTGTGGACATCCACTGTGCTTGCCAACTGTGTTGGGTTTGTGTGGCAAGGTTTTGGTAGCGGGGGGGCTACAGGGGTGGCTTCTGTGAGAAGCTGCTAGAAGCTTCCCCTGTGTCTGATAGAGCCAATGCCAGCCGGCTCTAAGACGGGCCCGCCGCTGGCCAAGGCCAAGCCAATCAGCGCCTCTGTGATAACATATTTAAGAAGTAGAAAAACACTTAGAGAGAGAGCTTCTGCAGCTGGAGAGAGGAGTGAGAAGATGTATGGAACTCTGCAGACATGAAGGTCAGTGAAGAAGGAGGGGCAGGAGGTGTTCCAGGCGCTGGAGCAGAGATCCCCCTGCAGCCCGTGGTGAAGACCATGGTGAGGCAGGCTGTCCCCCTGCAGCCCATGAAGGAAGGATGAGGGGGTGTAGAGATTCCACCTGCAGCCCGTGGAGGACCCCACGCCAGAGCAGGTGGAGGCACCTGAAGCAGGCTGTGGCCCGTGGGAAGCCCACGCTGGAGCAAGCTCCTGGCAGGACCTGTGGACCTGTGGAGAGAGGAGCCCACGCCAGGGCAGGTTTGCTGGCAGGACTTGTGACCCCGTGGGGGACCCCACGCTGGAGCAATTTGCTCCTGAAGGTCTGCACCCTGTGGGAGGGATTCCATGCTGGAGCAGGGGAACGATGAGAGGAGTTCTCCCCCTGAGGAGGAAGAAGCGGCAGAAACAACGTATGATGAACTGACCGTAACCCCCATTCCCCATCCCCCTGTGCCGCTGAGGGAGTACCTGAATGGGGCCTACAGGAAAGCTGGAGAGGGACTGTTTATCCGGGAGTGTCGTGATAGGACAAAGTGGAATTGGGTTTAAGCTAAAAGAGGGTAGATTCACACTAGATGTTTGGAAGAAATTCTTCATTGTGAGGGCGGTGAGGCACTGGCACAGGTTGCCCAGAGAAGCTGTGGATGCCCCATCCCTGGATGGTTTGAAGGCCAGGTTGGATGGAGCTTTGGGTAGCCTGGTCTAGTGGAGGGTGTCCCTGGCCATGGCAGAGGGGCTGGAACTAGATGACCTTTGGGGTCCCTTCCAAACCCAAGCCATTCTATGATGATTCTATGATGATTCTAACAGAAGTAGATATTCAGAAAGCTGGTCAAAATCTCCTTTTATGAAGGAAAAAGAAACAAACAAACAAACAACCCCCCTCCAACACCAGTTTAGACTTAAACAACAGATGAGCAGAGCTTTAAGTGATGTGGAGGGAAGTGATGCCATCTGTCCCAGGTAAGATTTGGTACTCCAGTGATAGAACAGAGTGGGGTAAATTCAGTGTTATAATCACAGTTAGTTCTTTGGCAGGTAGAACTGGTGGAGAATCTTTATTGTCATTCATGTTCTGTCTAGAGAGAGGGTGCATACAGAGTGAAATAACAGAAAGAATCTCAGAAGATTATGAAAAAGTGAAGGATTTGAAACAGGGAGGAAACATCAGAATAGAATAGAATAGAATAGAATAGAATAGAATAGAATAGAATAGAATAGAATAGAATAGAATAGAATAGAAGAGTTCAAGCTGGAAGGGACCATCTACTCAGGACTATTATCACTCAAGCCATTAAAGATCAAAGGGGCTTTGGATTATTGGGTGTGCGGTCACTGGTGTGTACATGTTCTGGCAGGGGCTTTTCCAAAGGCAACCATCACCTCAGCTGATGTACCTCCACTGTGAACTTATCCACAGGTCACTGTCCATTTGACTCCTGTTCACACGGGTGTTTTAGCAAGTTCCCTTGCTGCCCCCAAACCTACTCGCTGGTGGGAGCAGAGTGGAGAAAAGAAGAGATGAATGCACTGCAGGACTACATGCTTACAAAGAAGGAAGAGCTGGTCAGAGATGTAACATTCAGGGGCGAGAAAGCAGAGTGTAGGATCCTGAGAGAAGGGAAGAAGGCCAAGAGCAGGACTTGAAGAGAGCAGAAGCTGACCTCCTGGCCACCATGCTTGGAAGAATCCCTTGGGATATGGTCCTGCAGAGAAGAGAGTTGCAGAGAGCTGTTTGATGTGCCTAATGCAGAAAGTCAAGAAAAGGTGGCCAGAGGAAGGCATGGATGAGAAAGGAGCTCCTGATGAAAAAACAAGCATGCAGAGGAAGCACAGAGAAGGTGGAAGGTGGCTGCCTTCCAGCCTCAATGGTGCTGTGCTGCTGGGCTGGAGAGAGTCATTTGTACGTGAGTGTCTGTCTGTGCGTGGGGGAACTGGGGAGCTGAGGTGATCCTGGGGCCAGCACCTGGTTAGATGGAAGGTCTAAGACCAGCTCCTGGAGGGATCCATGCTGTCTGAGTGTCTACACAGCTATACATTTTCGTCTAATATCACCATGCGTCAAACAGCCCCACCCTCATTTCTCCTTTCTCCGCTGACCCTGGTTTAGCTTGCTTTGTACCCTCCTTTGGTGTTTTGCAGACTCTCTTCATGGCAATTCCTACCTGGGTCTGTAGAGATCTGCAACTCCTCATGCTGTTCTCTTGTGAGACTACACCACCATCAGGGTAAGCCACCCACACACAAACAGTAACCGCTGACCAAATGGAGCTTCAGTCCAGAGGGACCTGGAGAAACTCGGGGATTTGGCCAAAAGAAACCTCGTGACGTTGACAAGGAGAATTGGCCAGTCTGGCCTCAGGGAGAAGAACCAATCTGTACATCAGGGCCAGCTGGGACCTGCTGTGCTGAGGAGGGACTCTGAGGAGGAGAAGGGCCTGGCAACTGCGAGGGACACCATCCGAGCCAGGGGTTTCTGCTCACTGTGAAGAAGGCCAGTTGCATACGGGGCTGCGTTAGGATGAGCATGGTCACCCAGAGCAGGGCAGTTCTTCTGGCCCTTGACACCGCACTGGTAGGGACCCCCACACATGGCTTTGTCCCAGTTATCAACTCCCTCTTTTGCTGGAGCTGGGAGGAGCTGGAGAGTGGCCAGAGGAGATGTGGCCAGGTGGAGTTTGGGGCCTTAAGCAGATGGGCTGTGTGGAGGGGCTGAGAGACCTGGGCTGCTTTGGCCCCTTTGCCCAGTGGTGGAGAGGCTCAGGGCAGTCTAGGAGTAGCCTGAGACTGCTTGAAAGGGGTGGTTTCAGAGATGGTGGAGCTTTTCTGAAAACTGGGAAACATCATGAGAAAGACAAGATGCCACCAAGTGCATCTTGGGAGGTTGAGATGGGACACAAGGAGAAAGAAATGTCCCTGCAAGTGCAGTTCTGTGGTACAAGAGGCCACCCAGCAAGAGTCTGGATCAGCCAGAGCTTTGCCTTTCAATGAAGAGTCTGTGAGGATGGAGAGATATCAGTAAGGGTAGGAAGATGATCAGGTGAGACCCAAGTTGGTAAGCAGGCTGGGTGTCCAGAGCCTGCAGGGAAAGAGGTGCAGGTGTGGGACACCGTAGGACATGCTGTGGTGGAGACATCTGGGGGCAGTGGCAAGGCTGAAAGCCCCCAACACAGCCAAGGTCTTGGTCTGCTGGGCTGTGGCTGTTCTCCCTGCAGGTGATGCCTGTGAGGAGACATCTTCTCATTAGAGCACCAGGACTTCATCGCCCCCTTGTCACGACCTGTGAGCCTGAGAAAGAGTGTGTGGTAGTCCTGCTCTAGGCATTGCACATCCCCACATCCCACTGGCCCAGGAAGAGCCCTGAGCCATGTGTGAGGGACAGGGTCTCCCCTCCCAGGGGCTGGGGGTCACAGCTTGGCCCTTTGGCTTGATCAAACACACCCAGGATTACTCAGCACCAGAGCCACCTTGCCATTGCCTTTGCCTACCTGTCATCACTGCCTCCACTTGCCTGCTCTAACCAGCCCCAGAGTTGCTTTGTCAGGGATGGCCCTCAGGGGGACCCATTAATGCTCCAAGAAACTGTGAAGTTTGCATTGGACTGTGACTTCTGGAGAGGTTTCATCAGCTTCCTCTCAGGGTCGGAGCTTCATGGACTCATCCCCAAACCCACCAGAGGGGTCATTAACATGCCGCCTTGGGCTGGTCCTCTGCTGCTGCTCTCCTGGGATGGAGGGAGCTCATGGCAAGTGGGCTGTGCTGCAGAGAGACATCTCTGGCCAGGAGCAGCTCCTCTGCCAAGCGCAGCAGGGCTGAGGGCTCTGCCTGCCGGCACCGAGGGGAGAACAGCGAGGCAGAGAGAGCTTAAAGGCAGTTGGAAATGGGAGGCTTGCTGAGAGCTCACGCAAGGAGAAATCTTCAGAGCCCTTGACACGGTGAGTCTCTGGGTGCAGGGCAATGCCGATGCGGTTCCTGGAGGCATCTCCTCAAGCTGGCAGAGCCCACAGCTCCTGGGATGTGCCAGGTGGACTCTCTGTGCAGAGGCAAGTTTGAGTGGCTGGGAATGCAGGTGTGCAGCCAGGGGTGCCCAGTTGTGTCCTTCAGAGCAGGGTCCCTGCAGCCCAGGGGCTGTGTGCCGGGGCAGGGACTCTGCCGCCTGCCAGGGTCAGCACTCAGCCTGCCCGGGGAGCTGCCCAGGGCACTGCAGGGAGAAGCTGTGGGTGGAAGGAGCGACCCCCTGGAAGGGCAGGGCAGGGTCCTTCTGCTCTTGAGAGGGTGCTGCGTGTTTCCAGGCTACTCACAGCTTCAGATCACCCCTGGGACATTTGCCATGGCACTTCTCAAGGAGCACTGGGATCCCCTTGGGCAGTGCCCTGGTGCCAGGAGGTGTCTGCAGGGCAGAGCTGAGCACACAGAGGGTGGGATGGGCTCTGTGAGCAGGGACAGGGAGGAGAGGTGTGGGCAGAGCAACAGCTCCTGGCAGGGACAGCTCCAGGCAGCAGAGACATGGGCAGGGAGTGGGAGGAAACTGCAGCCAAGCCCTGGGCTAGGCTGCCTTCAGGCTGCTCTCTTGTGGCCCCTCACTCTAGATGTCTGCTGGGCATTGTCTGCTGAGCCATGAGCTGACTCTGCCTTTAGGACATCCCATCTTCAGGACATCGGACTGTCTGCTTTGCCTGTGCTGCTGGGCTTGGGAGCTGCCCCAGAAGAGCACGGCTGTGCTGTAGGATCCCAGGGAGTGCTGAGCTTTCCCTTGGAGGTCAGTTCTCTCCTCTCAGAGGCCTTTGCTTCCCTCTGAGAGGGGCTGTGTCCTCTCTCAATTACAAGTCCACATCTGAGCTGGGAAAGAGAACAGTTTGCAGATCTGCCCTTTCAACCAGGACTCCCCATCTCTCATCACAGTCTAGTTCTGGGGTTTTTTTAAAGTGTCATTTGTGTGTGATGTCATCTTCAAGGCATCACAAATAAAAGTGCAGGGCAGCTGGCTGACAGTCTAATGAACACTGCAGCTGTCCTGACTCTGCACTAAGCTACAAAGATCTGAGCCTTTTTGCCTGTCCTATCACATTCCCACTGCTGTCCTCTTCCAATTTTCCGTCCTAAAATGAGTATTTCTACCCCTCAAAAGAGCGCTCCCCAGATGTGATGGTGGAAAATAAAAACCACAGACAAAATTCTTCTAAGGAAAGGCTAAGCCTGTCTTTGGCAGCCTGCGCTCTTCTGAATCATGAGTGCAGAGATTTAATTTTTCCATTAAATGTGGATTACATCTGACATCGGTTGTCAACATTGGAGGTGTCACAAACCAGCTCCATGTACCCACTGCAGCTGAGCACAGCTGACTCCTCAGCTCCTCACAACACACTCAGCCAGCACAAACCAGAGAAAGGAAATGCATTTCAGTTGGGGGGTGTTTATATGAGAAATGGAGTGGCTTTGCTCAGAGGAAGATGTCCTAATTGTTCCCTGTCCTTTCATTTTTTCAACCAGCCCCCATGCCAAGAACCAGCAAATGTCCAACAGCAGCTCCATCACTGAGTTCCTCCTCCTGGCATTCGCAGACACACGGGAGCTGCAGCTCTTGCACTTCTGGCTCTTCCTGGGCATCTACCTGGCTGCTCTCCTGGCCAATGGCCTCATCATCACTGCCATAGCCTGTGACCACCACCTCCACACCCCCATGTACTTCTTCCTCCTCAACCTCTCCCTCCTCGACCTGGGCTCCATCTCCACCACTGTGCCTAAAGCCATGGCCAATTCCCTCTGGGACACCAGGGCCATCTCCTACACAGGATGTGCTTCTCAGGTCTTTTTCTTTTTCTTTCTGATGTCAGCAGAATATTCTCTCCTCACTGTCATGGCCTATGACCGCTACGTTGCCATCTGCCAACCCCTGCACTACGGGACCTTCCTGGGCAGCAGAGCTTGTGTCCACATGGCAGCAGCTGCCTGGGGCAGTGGGTTTCTCAATGCTGTGCTGCACACGGCCAATACATTTTCTATACCACTCTGCCAGGGCAATGCCCTGGACCAGTTCTTCTGTGAAATCCCTCAGATCGTCAAGCTCTCTTGCTCAGGCTCAGACTACCTCAGGGAGGCTGGGCTTCTTATATTAAGTTCTTTTTTATCATTTGGGTGTTTTGTTTTCATTGTGCTGTCCTATGTGCAGATCTTCAGGGCCGTGCTGAGGATCCCCTCTGAGCAGGGACGGCACAAAGCCTTTTCCACGTGCCTCCCTCACCTGGCTGTGGTCTCCCTGTTTGTCACCACTGCCCTGTTTGCTCACCTGAAGCCCCCCTCCATCTCCTCCCCATCCCTGGACCTGGTGGTGGCAGTTCTGTACTCGGTGGTGCCTCCATCAGTGAACCCCCTCATCTACAGCATGAGGAACCAGGAGCTCAAGGAGGCCCTGAGGACACTAATCCAATGGACCTTGCACCACCAACAGTAATTTGTCTCCTCTTCTCTGCAGAGTGCCCAGGGTATATTTTATGCATCTCCTCAGGTTTTTTTTGTTTTTGTTTTTGTTTTTGTTTTTTTTCTCTGATAGTCATACTTTCAGGTAATTGCTTGGGATCATAGCACATCTCTTGAGGTGCTGTCCTGTTGTGTCTGATCCTTGAAGAACCATGTGTCACCTTTTGCCTTCCTAATAGCCTCTCTGCAATAAAAGGGGATCTCCTGAGGGAGGTGCCTGCAGCCTGGGCTCTCCTTGATATAGTTGTGGCTAAGAACAAGCCAGAGGAATTGGACTTTCCAAGTCTCTTCTGCCTTGTTTTCTCCTTCTCTTTGGGGAAATAATCTCATGGTATCACTGTTAGACACCAAGCACTTAGTTGAAGGCTCTCATCTTGGTGTCCAGGGGCATTGGAAATGGTGCACGAGCTCCCAGTCACTTTCCTCAGGCTGTAACAGGTATGACGGGGCTGATGGCAGAGGTCCGTCCCTGTGGAAAGGAATCTGGTGTGGTCAGGAGAGGATGGGGACACTGCAGGTACTGTGGGGTGGGAAGTGAATGGAGACTCAGAAGGCGAAAGACCCTGAGATGAAGTCCCCCCAGGGCAGAGCACTCACTCCAGGTACCCGCAAAGAAAGACTGTGCAGTGCTGTGGGAGTCCGTGAAGATGCAGCAGGCACAGGGCAGGAGAATGCAGAGATGCAGGAGGTGCCTGAGGAGCCGCAGGGCCAGGACTCTGCTGGTGTCCTGGGGAGCAGGGCTGGCGGGGAGGCAGAGTGGGGCAAAGGCGGTCAGGGCTGGGGATCCCCTGCAGCGTCAATGCAGGAGAGGCCGAGAGGGAGTGGCCTGCGCTGGCACTTGGGGCCAGCTGCAGGCCTGGGGCCGATGGGGAGGCTGAGACCCCCCTCTGCCTCCCAGCAGCTGCTGTGCCCTTCCGAGGGGCTGGGGCTGTGGGCTGAGTGCCCAGAGCTCTGCAGCAGCCCAGACTGCCAGCCCAGACTGGGCTGCTCTGCTGGGCTGCGCTGGGGAGAGGGCAGGGAAGGTGGGGGAGAGCCGGGAGGGGATGGGCTGGACTGGAAAGTGCCCAGGACAGGAACAGCCTGATGTTATCGGAGCTCTGTGACCATCCAGGGGGAGGACCCGCTCCAGTGGGCCTGTGGAGCAGAGCCTGATCTCCTCGAGAAGGAAGCAAGTCATCACAGGTGCAGGAGAGAGGAGCTGCTCTGTGCCATGTTCCCTGGACACGCTGGGGAAGCTGCCCCAGGGCAATTGGGAGAAACCACCCCACACATCGTCCATTTCCCTCTCTGGACATACACCCAGCCCTGGGGAGGGACCTTGGTTGTGGGGCCAGCTCCGTCCTCCTGCTGGGCTCAGTGCCTGTCCTGGCACGGGGACTGTGCTGCTGGAGACATTTCCCCACCCCAAGAACGCACCCTGCTCTATCTAGTGCCTGCACTACAGGGCTTGGGGGCCATGTTGGGCAGCAGGGCTTGGCCAGCCCAGCTGAGGAGGTCTCCTCTTCTTGCCCCGTACTCTTCAGACCACTGTCAGCCTATAGGCATTGCCACAGTGCCTCTGCGCTGGCTGTTGGGTGTCTCCATGTGCCCTGCTCTGAGCCCATGCAGGGACCTGCCGTGGCTGTCTCTGCTGGAGCTGGTCACCATGGCCTGCCTGCACAGTCCCAGGAGATCCTGGACAGGCTGCCCTTGGTGATGGGCTGTGATGGTCCTCAGCCCACAGCAGGTTCTGAGCAGCAGCCCAGGAATGCTTCCCTGGGGATGAGTGCCTCACGCTGTGCTGGCTGCACGTGTGAGCCTTGGGGGATGTCCTCACACTATGGTTCTTCTGGGTACAAAAGGGGAACCATCGTCTCCCAAAGTGATTTCAGCTGGGTGGGAGCTGCCAGTGTTGCAGAAAGGCTGGCACACAGAAAGACTATTTGAAAAAGGACAATCATTTCATTGGGCTCTAGTCCCAACCCCTCCTCAAACAGCTCCTGATAGATCAGGTGCTCAGGGCCTTGTCTCAACAAATTTGGAATATATCCACTGGCTGAGTTCCCACCATCTCCCCCAGGGCCCTGGCTCCAGTGTTTGGCTCTGAGGGATTTCTCAAAACAGGGCAGCGCTCTCAGCCTCTCCTTGGACATAACGTGCTCCAGGCCCCGACCACCCTTCTGGCCACTGCTGGAAAATCTCCACTCGGTCAGGGTCGGTCTGGCTGCTGCTGTGGACCAGAGGCTGGATCATGAGCTGTCCTGGTTTCAGCTGAGACAGAGTTAATTGTCTTCCCAGTAGCCAGTCTGGGGCTATGTTTGGGATTTGTGCTGGAAACAGTGTTGATAACATAGAGTTGTTTTTGTTACACAGAGATGTTTTTGTTGTTGCTGAGCAGGGCTTACACAGTGTAAAGGCCTTTTCTGCTCCTCACATCTCCCCGCCAATGGGATGGCTGGGGGTGGGAGGGGACACAGCCGGGACAGCTGACCCCAACTGACCAAAGGGACATTCCATACCATATGACACAATGCTCAGCTTATAAAGGGCTTGGGGAAGAGGAAGGACAGGGGGGTGGTAGCATTTGGAGTGATGGCGTTTGTCTTCCCGAGTCACCGTTACGCGTGATGGAGCCCTACTTTCCTGGAGATGGCTGAACACCTGCCTGCCCATGGGAAGTGGGGAATGAATTCTTGCTTTGCTTTCCTTGTGCACACAGCTTTTGCTTTACTTATTGAACTGTCTTTATCTCAGCCCACGGGTTTTCTCACTCTGACTCTTCCGACTCTCTCCCCCATCCCACTGTGGTTGAGTGAGCGGGCGGCTGTGTGGTGCTCAGTTGCAGGTTGGGGTAAAACCATGACACAAGCTGACCTCATGAGTTGGGGAAATGCATTCACAGTGAATGCTCCTACACTGCCCTGATGGCTGAAGGCAACTCCCTGAACTGGAATTGTGTAAACTTACCCATTGTCTCTCAGCGCATGCCAGAGAAATGGCTTGCAGCCTTGTAAAGCTACGAATAAGTGACAAACCCCAGAACAAATCCACCTCAGTTAACTTCTTGTATAAAATTAGGATCTGTCAGAACAGAAATATGTTGGAGCTGTTCACTGTGGTGGACAAATCGTAGCAGGACTTGGCAAAATATTAAGCTGCAATGGACTTCTCATTTAAACAGAAGGCTGATGGATGAATAGGTAGCATGCCATGTGTGCTCCTTTCTCTCTTAACAGCCCTTCTTGGTATATGCCTGGCAGTCTGCTACACTTGAGAGAGAAATAAGATTTTCATTCATTTCTCTTAAATTCCAAAAGGGGGACAGATTCTTTTGGACATAATCACTCTTTCAGTAAAACTCTCCAAGTGCCATTTTCCTCACCTTTGAAGCTGGGGGATCCAATTTTCAGTAATACATGCAGACAACTGAGAAATATCTAGTGTTGACTAAAAGAATTGGATATTAGTAATATCCGATAGATCCAACGGACATTGTCCTTCATGTCACTCTCCAGTTATCGCCTCTGTCGGGAGAATGGGGCAGCGAAAGGCAGATGGTGGCCTTCTGCGCACTGGAAAGATCTCGAATGCTAGCAAGCTCTAAAAGCCATTCTTGTTTTGTGCAAACTTTCTCAAGCGCAGGTTGTACAATGCAATAGGGAAAAGATGTAGGAAGTTGCTGTTTTGATTTAGATGTAATGCAAAGCTATTAAACATAGGCTTTCCTTCTGTATTTGTTACGGAAATGATATCATAAGAAGGGAAATACTAATTATGAATATTTTTACTTGTGACAGGGAAGTTGACAATGCCTATGAACAAGGCAAGGCAAATTAGGTCAAGACCTCGTTACACTTGGAAGTAAACAGCCGTGCTGTGGAACGGCTAGGAGAGGCTATGTGACAATGTGGGTTCTTGGCATTGTCTTTAAGAAAGCAGAAAATGCAGGAAGCGTTAACATTGATTTCACGTACGCTATACGGTCATTCACAGGCAGAGGTAAGCCTGTATTTTCCTCTAGGCTTGTAGGGTTTCATTTTTTTTATTCTCATGGAAGTAGCTTCGCACAGTGAGTTGTGCTTCCCTCTGGTATTAGCTCTCAGCTCTTTCTATAGAGAGCAACAGAGAGAAGATGAGCTTTAAAAACAGACTATTTTGACACTTTGTCAAAGGAAGTCCATCTGGAACCAAAAGTGTGTGTGTACTACAGTCATACACCATATACCCTATGTGAAGTAACAGTTCTGCAGATCATAGTAAACACACTCACAAAGGAGCTGTGTTTCGTGAAGTGGACAGTCCGATGTGAAGCCAGGAGATGTCCATGTACTGCCTGTAGATACGCTTGTCCAAAACGGTTGTCTGTTACTGCACTTTTCAAGTGGGAATTAACTGGATCAGGCTCTAAAAGAAGTTGGTGTTGCCTATTGACAGTATTTTTGCAGAAAGAGTTCTGAACGGTGGTCTCCTTTAAACGTTGGTTTGCACTGAGGAAGGGTTTATCCATGGTACCTGCCTGAGCTGTGCTCACACAACATGAGTAAATGCAGGAAGACCCAACCTTTTTAGCTCGTGCTTTGGCATATGAGAAAAGCCCAGGAAAATGCATCACAACTCTTGCCCGAGTTTCAGGCCAGGTGGGGTGACTTCCTCCAACTTGCACTGATATCTGTACTGATGCTTGTCCTGTACAGGACATCCCGTGGTGCTGTGATTAAAAATTATGACAAAAAAAAGAGCTACAACACTAAATTTCGTATTAGTTTACAGGCAGGCTAATAACCTAAGCATACTAAAGGAAGGCATGAAGATTGAGGCAGCTCATGTGAAAAGAAAACATCTGCACGATTTTTTGCCTGCAGAAACCTGACAGAAAAGAAAGAAGGTATAATAAAAATGTGGCTCGTCTGGCAGTATTTTTTTTGCTTTTGTAATTACTTGAAGGCATCATTTTTTTTTTAGCTGTTGCATCAGCAAACCATGCCAGACGTTAGTCAAACTGCTAGTGGGCTTCAGTGCAAAAAGACTTCTTCCAATGGAAGCTGTCTGAACAGTTCCAGAGACACGGACTCCAGAACTCCACCTATTTCTTCTCTGTTCCAAAAGATCCCCAAACTGGACACTCCTACAGCAGAGATAGAAAGCTTAGCACCATAACCTTGGAACTGCGAAGCAGCTGCTTCTAACTGACTCACAAGGTGAGTGAGGTCGAGGATCTCTTGTTGGAATCTCTGTGGATCAGAAGCATGTGGAGGGCTCTCATGGCTTCAGGAACAAAAGGAACCCTGGATGGGGTGCTGGCACATCTTGTCTAGACGGAGCTTTTGCCAAGAAAGGTTGCACCAGAGAATCCCTGAGGTCCCTTCCAACCTGGTATTCAATGATTCTGTGATTCTGTCAATCCCCATCTTTATTCCTCCTGCTCCCCCTTCCCCTGCACATCGCTCACGGGTTCACACAGCCCTATCGATTCCCGCATCCCTCCCAGGCCAGGGTCCCCCTGGGTCACACTCTTGCAGAGTCCAGGCTGACCTTCCTGGAAGTGGTGCCTGTGCTTTCTCCATGGCCCACCAATTACTGTGAGCAGCGAGGCTGGGTTCTTCTCCTTGGCTCCATGTTTGCTCTGTCACGCCTGTGCCTTGGTAAATTTTGGGTTCTGGCTTCCGCTTTTTCTTTTTTTCTTCCAAAAAAAAGGAAACCCTTTTTTGGTTTCCCAGCTGACAGCTCCTGCCCCAACCCCACAGCCCAGGGACAGGCCACAGGATGATGCTGCCCATCAGCCCTGCTTGCAGTTCACTGCCCTGGAGACTCTCAGGTCCCCCCAGCCCCCTGGGAAATATTCCCCTGCAGTCGACCCTGCTGAAGACATGAAATCATAGAGAATCATTGAGGTTGGAAAAGACCCCTTCAGATCATCACATGCAGGGAAAAATGTGACAAAAAATGCAGGGTGAGGGAACAATTCCTAATGTAAAAGTTGGTAATTCAGTGCCTGCCTGGAGAGACAAAACCACAGCCGAGAGATAATGAACACAAAGTCCCACAAAGCTGGGCCACACATGGTGAGGCACAGGGAGAGGTCCATCCAGCGTCTGGAGCCCATGACCTGCCTTCCTGGTCTGTGATGGGGGGTGCCCCCAACAAGGGTGTGGGGCTGGGGGTCCAGGAAGGCACATGGGCCCAGCGTGGGGCTCTGAAATCTCCTGTGAAGCCAGGAGGGCTGAGTCCATGGGGCAGGGAACCACCACCCCTCCCAGAGCGGGGCAGAGGACCCGGGGCTCCAGGCTGCCTCTCCGTGCTCCTCTCCTGCCCTGACACCCCGTTGTGCGATGTGGGGGATGGTGCTCACTGGAGCCCTGGTAAGAACCTGTTTCCCGCTGTGCCTCCAAAGCACCACGTGCCCCAAGGGCTGTCACCGTCTGCCCCTTGCCTCTCCCAGCTTCCTGGGGGGACACTCCAGTTTGCCCTAATCTGCCCTGATCGGGGGCCACGTGGTGGGTGGGAAGGGGATCTCCTTTGCAGAGACACCCCAGGCATCCGGGCTCCCTCAGCCGCTCTGCTCATGGCGGTGGTGCAGCCAGAGAGGACCCGGGGCACTGGCAGAGGAGAGGGGACATGGACAGGGACACACACCCCCCCCAGAGCATAGCTTTGCTGAAGGGGTTTATTGATCATTAGAGGGAAATGGCCCAGGGCTCCCAGGGGGTAGGGGGGGGTCATCCAGGGATGATCATCTCCTCCTGCCTCTGGAGGGGGACAGGACAGGGCTGTCACCACCAGTTCCAGTCCTGAAAGGCAGAGCCCAGAATGTGCCTGTAACAGACTCCCACCGTGACACCTGCCTTGGTGGTCTCCCCCCCGATTCTTACCCAGACACACTCATCACTGTTTCAGAGCCCCAAAGCTCCCTAAATAAGTGTTTTGGAGGCCCAAAAGCTCCCTAAGTGAGTGTTGCTCAGCCCAAGAGCCTCCTAAATCCCTGCTTCTGAGACCCAAAGCTGCCAAAATATCTGTTTTTAGAGTCCAAAGCTCCCTTAATTCCTGGCTTTCAGCTCCACAGATCCCTCAATTGCTGTTGTGACTCCCAAAAGTTCCTCATATTGGTTTTTCGGAGCCCAAGAGCTCCTCGCTTTGATTTTTTCTGAGCTCAAAATCGCCTTACATGTGTCTTTCTGAGTGCAAAACCTCCCCAAATGGGTGTGTCTGAGCCCAAAAGCTCCCAAAATGGGTGTGTCTGAGCCCCCGAAAGTCCCTGAATTCTTGGATTTCAGCCCCAAAGCTCCCTAAGTGGGTATTCCTCAGCCCAAAGCTACCTAAACTGTGGGTTTGGATCCCAAAAGCTGCCAAACTGAGTGCTTCTGACCCTAAAGCTCCCTGAACGGGTTTTCTGAAGCCCAAAACCTCACGAAATTGCAGTTTCTGAGCCCAGGAGTTACCTAAATCAGTGCTTCAGACTGCAAAATGGCTTCAAGTGGCAGTTTCTCGGCCCCACAGCTCCCTAAGTGGCTGTTTCTCAGCCCAAAAGCTCCCTAAGTGGCTGTTTTTCAGCCCAAAAGTTCCCTAAGTGGCTGGCTGTTCTTGACCCCAAAAAAAAGTCTCTACATGGGTGTTTCTGAGCGCTAAAGTTCAATGAATGGCTTCTTTGAACCCCAAAACCTCCCTAAATTGCTGTTTCTGAGCCAAAAAAAAAAACCCTAAATGGGTGTTTCTCAGAAAAAAAAGCTCCCTAAAGAAGTCGGTTTAGTCCTAATCTCGCCGAATTGCTGTTTCTGAGCCCACAGCTCCCTAAATTATGCTTTTGAAGCCCAAAAGCTCACTAAATTGCTCTTTCTGAGCCCCAAAGCTCTCTAAATCGGTGTTTTGGGTCCCGAAAGCTCCCAAACTGTATTTTCCAGACACAAAAAGCTTCCTAAATCAGTGGTTTAGAAACCAAAAGCTCCCAAAGTGGCTGTTTCTCAGCCCAAAAGCTCCATAAAGCAGTTGTTTAGACCCCAGAAGCTCCATAAATCAGTGGTTTAGACCCAAAAAGCTCCATTAGTGGCTATTTCTCAGCCCAGAAGTTCCCTAAGTGGCTGTTTCTCAGACTAAAATGGGGGGGTGTGAGCTCAAAAGCTCCCTAAATTTCCATTTCTGACCCAAAAAATCTCTACATGGGTGTTTCTGATCCCACGGCTCCATGAATGGGTCCTCTGAAGCCCAAAGGCTAACTAAATTCTCATTTCTGAGCCCATTTGCTACCTAAAACACTGTTTCTGACTGCAAAATCACTTGAAGTGGCAGATTCTTGGCCCCAAAGCTCCTTATGTGGCAGTTTCTCAGCCCCAAACTGCCTACGTGGCTGTTTCTCAGCCCAAAAGCTCCACAAATCAGTTGTTCAGACCCCAAAAGCTCCCTCTATCAGTGGGTTAGACCCCACAAGCTCCCTAAGTGGCTGTTTTTCAGCCCAAAACATTCCTAAGTGTCTGTTTCTCAGCCTAACGGCTCCCTGAGTGGCGCTGTCTGGGCCCAAAATCTCCCTAAATAGGTGTGTGTGAACCCAAAATCTCCCTACAAGGCTCTGTCTGATCCCACAGCTCCATGAATGTCTTCTTTGAATCCCTAAACCTCCCTAATTTGCTGTTTGTGAGCCCAAAAAATCCCTACATGGGTGTTTGAGAGCTGCAAGGCTCTGGGGCAGCCCGGGCCTCTCCTCACGGAGCTGCCCTGCGCCTGCTGCCCCCCGTGCTGCCACAGACCCCGGGGCTGGGTCCCGCTGATGGAGGGGGGTGATTTTGGGCAGGAAGAGCTGCCTGTCATGATCCCATAGCTTTCTGGGGGTTTAGTTCGGGCACCTTCAGAGCAAGAAAGTCCAACGCCAGAAGCTTCCGTCCAGGCCCTTCCCAGAGGAGTCAGGCCGCCCTGGGAAGGGCCCTGTCGGGGCACAGGCCTCGTCCTGCTGCGCTCACCCAACCCAGCCCGCCGGCCATGGCATCTCGCCCCCTGACCGCAGCTACTCCTCAGCCAGCCGGGATGCTGCGCCGGTGCAGACACGGCCTTCAGGAAGGGCCATTTCACCTGGAGCTGTTCTCTCAGCTCTGCCCTCCCTCGGTCCGCTCCTGGGGGCTGGGCCCGCTCAGGGAGGGAGGGGAGGCAGAGGACATGACAGGAGGGGAGGGGACAGGAGGGAGCTGCGCTGGATTTGCTCTGCCTTGGCAAGTCTTTCCCAAAATGCGGGTCTGCCTGCGCTCCAGCCACAGCCCTGGGCGCCAGGAGCTGCGTGACGGGAGCCGCTGGCGTCGGACGGGCCGGCACCTGGCAGGAGACAGGGTTCTGCCCCCGGTCACACCGCCCGTGCTGAGCCCAGCACCCAGGGCCTTCCTCAGGCCTCGCCTTCCCCCGGGTGGTGAGGAGGAGAGACTGTTTCCTCTCTGCTGTGCTGTATTTCCAGCACACATCTGCTGACTTGAAGTCCCCCACGAGAAGAAGGGCTAGCGAGCGTGAGACTTCTCCCAGCAGCTTACAGAATATGTCAGCCAACTCTTCATCGTGCTTGGGTGGTCTATAACAGACTCCCACTGTGATACCTGCCTTGGTGGCCTCCCCCCAATTCTTACCCTAAATCATGGTTTTGAAGACCAAAAGCTTACTAAATCAGTGTTTTAGATCCTGAAAGCTCCCAAACTGTGTTTTCCAGACCCCAAAAGCTTCCTTAATCAGTGGTTTAGAAACCAAAAGCTCCCTAAGTGGCTGTTTATCAGCCCAGAAGATTCCTAAGTGGATGTTTCTAAGCCCAAAATCACCCTAAATGGGTGTGTCTGAGACCAAAAGCTCCCTAAATGGTTAAGTCTCTTCACAAAAAATTGCTAAATTTCTGGGTTTGACCTCAAAAGCTCCCTAAATTTATGCTTCTGAGCAACAAGGCCCCTAAGTAAGTGTGTCTTACTTAGGTGATCTATATCAGACTCCCACCGTGACACCTACCTTGGTGGCCTCCCCCCCGATTCTTACCCAGACACACTCAACCCTATCACCACCATCGTCAAGCTCTACATAGTCAAAGCACTCCCTAACACACAGGGCTACCCCACTGTCTCCTCATACATCAGTGGTTTAGACCCCAAAAGCTCCCTAGATCACTGGTTTAGACCCCAAAAGCTCCCTTAGGGGCTGTTTTTCAGCCCAGGCATTTCTGAAGTGGATGTTTTTCACACTAAAAGCTCCCCAAGTGGGTGTGTCTGAGTGAAAAATCTCCCTAAATGGGTGTTTCGGAGCCCAAAATCACCCTAAATGGGTGCCTCTGAGACCAAAGGCTCCCTAAATGGTTATTTCTGATTAGAAAAAAATGGCTAGAAGCTCCTCAAATTTATGCTTCTGAGCAACAAAGTGCCTGATGTTGTGTTTCGGAGCCCCAGAGCTCCCTAAAAAGAAGATCGGGATGCCAGCACCTCCCAAACTGAGTGTTTCTGACCCCAAAGCTCTCTGAATGGGTTTCCTGAAGCCCAAAAGCTCACCAAATTGCTGTTTCTGAGCCCAGGAGCTGCCTAAATCAGTGCTTCAGAATGCAAAATGGCTTGAAGTGGCAGTTTCTCGGCCCCACAGCTCCCTAAGTGGCTGTTTCTCAGCCCAAAAGCTCCCTGGGCTCCAAAAATCTCCCAAAATAGCTGCATGTGAGCCCAAAATCTCCCTAATTGGTTATGTCTGATCACAAAAAACCCGTGCTGAATTACTGGCTTTAAGCCCCAAAGCTCCCTAAGTGGGTATTGCTGAGCCCAAAGTTACCTAAACTGCGCTATTGAATCCCCCTGCTTCTACAGTACTTTTGGGGTAACGTTTGTGCTCCCGTATCCACCATAAAGTCGAGTGACTCTGCTTTCAGGGCCTTAAGGGAGATTAAAAGGTTGCTATTCTTTAAGGAGAGCCAGTCTTGGTTTAGGGACCCTGCTGGCTCCTGTATGGTCCCTGCCACACCTTTCCCTGCTCCTGATGTTGTCCATCCATTTTTCTCAGTTCCTGTCTCAGGGGACTGTAAGGACACTGTTCCTGCGGCTTAAGCAGCCCCTCCTTTCCCGCTCTTTCCTTGCTTTTCTGCTGGACTATCGCTGCTAATTGAGCATAGGGTACCCCATTGATTTGGCGTGGGGGCACCCCCAATTTTAAGGCTTATTGAAACAGTTCTTTACGAGACACTTGCCCAGAGCCCCGACGTGTTTTCATTTGTTGGGTGCTTCCCTGCAAAAATCCTCCAACTTTGAGTAAGGTAACAGCACGTGTTAACAGGTCTGCCCGTGAACTTACTCAAGGAGGACCTCAAAAAGGCAGCATTACAGTTTTTAGCTCTGAGGGAGTTTCTCGCAAAAGTTGATTTACACCCTTATCGCTCGGAGCTGTCAGCCACGGCTCAGGGAATCTCCCTGTCTGGGGAAGACGCAGACAGCCCAGCAGCCAATTTTTCTGAACGGATGCTTGCCGTGCCTCCCCACCCCACTCTTCCCCCACCTTGTTTTGTCTCCTTGTGGCCACCAGCTGGTTCCCAAGGCTGGGCCTGGCCAGAGGAGGGAGCAGAGGTGGGGTCTCTCACAGGGTGGAACTCTGCTCTCCTGGAAGCCAGGGCTGTGCTCTTGGCTTTTTGCCCTGCTCCCTCCCCTCCGCATCCTCAATTCTACCACCTCAGGGTCACTGCAGCCAAGGCTGCCGCTGCCTTTCAAATCCCCAACCACTTCTTCCTTGTTCACCAGTGCCAGGCCCAGCAGAGCACCTCTCCTCCTTCTTTCCTCCACCACCCCTGCCAGGAAATGTGCACTAGAAATCTCCTGGATCGCTCCATCCCTGCTGGATTTGTCCCTCCAGCAGGCACCAGAGTGGTTCAGGTCCCCCACGAGGACCAAAACTGTGAACAGGAGGCTTCTCTCACTGGTTCTTTCTGTGCTGGTTTCCCGGGGAGAGCGCGAGCACCACCTGCATCGTCCTGCCTGTGTGTTGGGATGTGCACGTGTTTGCGCTGTGGGGTGTGCGTGGACTTTATTCCCTCCTGCCCCTGCGAGCAGTTCTGGGATCACACGTGGGGTGTGTGTGTGCAATCCCTTTAGATGGATCCATCACCAGGCACAGACCAGCCAGTCCAGATGGGAACAGCTCCAGACCTCTTTATTTTGTCTTTAGAGGTGGATCTTGGCAGCTGAGAAGCCTCCAAGCCCCTTCACTAACAGCCACCGCTCCCGGCACCTTCCCCTCTGCTGCGGTACCAGCATCTAGTGCTAGGGAGGAAGAAAGAAAAGCAAATGATTGTATGGACGGAGAGAAGGCAGAGAAATCCTGCAGGCGTAGCTCAGGCCACCCATGATGGCATCTGCTTGCGATGAAGCTTCAAGGTGTCACTTCAGTGGGAGAGGCCCCTGATGCCCAAGCCCAGGAGAAGGTCCCAGGTGCAGCTGGTCAGCCTGGGGCTCAGTCAGGTGGAGCTGAGACTTTGGATGTCCCATACAGGTGTCCCCCCTCGGGGCAAGGTGTCTTGGGGCAGGACTCTGCAAGGGAAGGACGTGCTCTCTGTTTGGAAAGGGGAGAGCCAGCCATCAGAGGGATCCCTCTGTCTTCAGACAGGACTTTTACATCCCACATGGAAAGCCAGTTCTGGGTGCCCAGGCAGTGCCCCTTGGGTGTCAGGGAGGTCCAGCCCAAACCCACCCTCCAAAACCCGCTTCTGCCGCACGAGGGGTGTCAGAAATGCCCTCTTTCCCTCCAGGGCTGCCCTCCGTGGAGGGATGGGCCCTGCAGCCGGAGGAAGCACCGTGCCTTTTTGGAGATAGTTACCAGGGGAGCTGCCTCTGCCGCTCTTGACGCCGCCTGTTGTTCTCGGCGACGTGCCTGAAAATGTTCCTCCGCGCTTGGTGCGGCTCCAGCCTGTTGAGGACCTGGACCGCTCGTGGGGAAAGGTGGCTGCAACAACAGGGAAACATTGTCCCTCAGCCTCCATCCTACGCAAGCCCCGGATGCAGGGACGGGGGACCTGGACATCTCTGCGGGGTCATGGCTGCTCAACTGCCCCAGGCTGTGTCCAGAGCCAGCGCACACTTACTCAGGCTGGAGTCTCTTCAGCTGGGCTGCTGCTGCCATCTCCTCTGCTGGGAGAGGGTTTTCCGCCTTCCTCCACCTCTCGTTGACCTCCTTTCTCCTGGGCTGGGCCGGAGGGTGGGGAATCCAAGGGCCTCCAGTGCCGAGTGCCTGCCAAGGAGGAGATGCTCTCAGCAAACCAGACGGCAGACAGAGGTGCCGTTCCCCAGAGGACCTCTTGAAAGGAGCCTGCAGCAGGACCTGGGAGCCGGCAGACTAAGCACCACGTGCCCGTCACCACGGCTGATGGCTGCTTTTGCCCCTCGGATCCTGCTGCCCATCTCTCCCCCACGGGGATGAGCAGGCAAACCCCTGCCCTGCAGCTGGGTGTCAGTCCTGCTCCAACCCCCTGGAGACCCCCGACAGAGAGGGTCGCTGCTGCTCTCAGCGGTGTCAATCACTGCCCGTACCTGGGGTGGCTGGCAATCCTCCCCTGCAGCCCAGGCTTCCCACACCGCCCATTCTGCCTTCGCTTGCTGTCGTCGCTCTTGCCACCGCGTCTTCACTTGCTCCCACTCTGCAGACAGCTGCCAGACCTCCTGGAGGGGACGGAAACGCAGCAGCAGGCAGGATTAGTCTCAGCTCCTGCAGCAGCTTCCTTCGGCTCTGACCCGTGGTGGTGCCCCTTGCCTCAGCCGGTCGGTTGGCAGCGCTTTGCCCCTACCAGGTCAGGGGCCGTGGAGTCATGCCAACGCATGGCGAGCACGGCTGAGTGACCAAAGACCTCCACTGCCAACCGCCTAGGAAGGACTTGGACATTTTCCATAGCCCCTGGCCAGAATAAAGTGTTTCATGGCAACCTTAGTCTGGAGAAGAGGAGGCTGAGGGGAGACCTGATCGCTCTCTACAACTACCTCAAAGGAGGTTGTAGTGAGGTGGGTGTTGGTCTCCTCTCCCAGATAAAAAGCGAGAGGACGAGAGGAAATGGCTTCAAGGTGTGTCAGGGCAGGTTTAGATTGGACATTAGGAAAAATTTCTTCACCCAAAGAGTGGTCAGGCATTGGAACAGGCTGCCCAGAGAGGTGGTGGAGTCCCCATCCCTGGAGGTGTTCAAAAAACGTGTAGACGTGGCACTTTGGGACATGGTTTAGTGGACATGGTGGTGTTGGGTTGACGGTTGGACTTGATGATCTTAGAGGTCTTTTCCAACCTTAATGATTCTATGAGTCTATGAACCCCCGGGGCAATAACAGGCGAGAAGGGTGTGTAGCACCTTCCTTTTTGTGAAGAAGATCTGAAGGGGGTGACAGGCAGGTTACAAGGAACGCACGCCAAGGGATCCTTTCAGATCGGCTCTCTGCACAAAGAGGCTTTAGCCGAGTCTCAGCGGCACGGTAGTTACAGCAAGGCACAGCACGTACCTGCAGCGCTCTCTTGCAGCCTTTGGAGGACGGGATTGCAGCGGTGGGCCTGGCTGGAGGAAATGGCTCCTGCCTGCCTGCCTCCTTCGTCTTGGGGGAGCTGCCTGGACATGGCGGGAGCACGCTGCAAAGAGACACCAGGAGGAGTCAGCACGAGCACGGGGCAATTTGGTCTCCCACTTTCATCGGGTATCAAAGCTCCCCAGGCTGGCAGAAGAAGCGGGGGAGGTGGGGCCGTTTCCCATGGCAAGGGGGAGCCTTTCCTGAGCCCCATCGGACGGATGGGAGAGGACTGCACCTCAGGTCTGTTGTAAGGGCAAGCAAAGTGATGTGGGGAGCACTCAACGTCCGCCACCTTCCCCACTACGGGGCCTGCGAAGGGGCAAAGAAGCTCATACAAAGCATGGGGCCTGTGCCAGGGACCTTCCCGAGTCCCTACAGCCAGTGTCCAAACGGGATGTCTCTCCTACATGGGTGCAAGGACCCCTTTCATCTCTTCCCACAAGGGTCTCACCTGGCAGAAGTCTTCTTCTCCATGTCTGGCTGCCTGGTGCCTGGCCCCTGGCTTGGCAGTACGGGCAGGGAGAGCTTCACGCGCCTCTGCAGCAGCTTGTCAGGACACCCCTGGGAAGCTGGGAAAGAAGGAAGCTCTTCAGAGCAGCCCCGTGGGGAGTGCGTTTTAACGGGGCTGCGGTCACCCAGTGTGGGGCAGGGCCCACCTGGACAGCGGGACCTGTTCCCGTACCTCTGCTGATCCTGTGCTTTCCTGCAGCCTTCTTGTGCCAGGTGGAGAACGCCTTGGCCACCGATCTGCTGATCACAAGGAACTCAAACCTGGAAAGCAAATGGGGACACAGGCTTGAAGAAGGGTGACCCCTGCCCTCTGCAGCTCCCCAGCACTAATCCTCCTGACTGTCGTGCGAGGCACGGCATCCCTTTTCCTTGGTGGCCGTGCACAGGTTTTCTTGGCAATCTGCCCCCAACACCAGAAAATGTAGCTTAAGGTCCTCTCCGTGTGCAGCTGGTTCTCTCTGATGGCAATGACGGCAGGCTGGGCGTGAGAAACGCGATCACGATGCCCGGTCGGTCCAGGAGAACACACACGTAGCCCCAGATCAGCGTTATTTAACCAGAAACCAATCGCTTCAGGACTTTGGTTGGTCAAGGGCTGCAGAGGAAAGGCACTCACCTCGGGAACGCTTGGGCAGGCGCAGCCTGCATCCCCCGAGCGGTGGTTGCTCCACCGGAGACCTCTGCACCTGGCATCCACAGCCTCTGCAAAGTGACACGGAGCTGTCAGAAGGTTTCCAAGGCAGTTCTCTTTTGGCTCCCAAAGGAAGCAGACCTGTCTCCCGCTCCAAAAGAAAGCCACTTCTCCAAACCAGTCTTCCAAATCCTCCTCCATGAGCGTTAGCCCTTGCTCTGCTCTGGAGAAGCTGCACGGCAAACGCTGAGACTGCGCAATAACAGTGCCGGGCTTTTTGCAGGGCAAGGACCCAGAAACTCAGAAGAAACTTTCTTTGCTAATGGAGAAGTCAGCGGGCGCGAGCGTGGGGAGAGGTGTTTGACTGGCCTGCCACGTCCAGGCTGGCCGAGGGTGATTGGCTTGCTCACCCTTCAATAAGCTCCCAAAGAACGGAAGCAGCCCTCAAAACCTGAGCAACTTACTGTGCGAAGCAGCGCAATCCGGCTGGCCTTCCTCTCCAGCCCTGTGACACAGTCGTAATAAAACCGCATGCACAGGACGTCGTCTTTGCAGGACAGAACGCCAATGTCCTTGAAGGCAAAGGCGAGGCGCTGCCCCTTCTGCAGTTGGAACGAGTACAAGCGTATGGTCTCTCGCACGCACTCCGCCACCACGTGCTGCGGGAAGCAGGTGGCTCGCGACAGCCACTTGTAGTTCAGCGGCTGGATCTTGACATTGCCTGCGAGGAGGAGGAACATCGTCACTGCCACAGCAGGCCAAATTTCCGTGTAAGATTCGTAACGACATGCCAGGGAAACGGTCGTTTATAAAACAGCTCTCGGGGAGTGGTTTGTTTTGGGGGAGCTCAAGCTGTCCCCCGACCTTTGGAGGCCATTCCCGACATCTCCCAGCCCTTGCCAAAGAGCACGCATCCTCCCCCGGACGTGGAGGGGGAAAGTGGAGGGTGGCCACTGCCTTCTCACCAGGGATAACCACTGTAGGGAACACCAGCTCCTCCAGATGCAACGCATCGATGTCCGGCTGGAAGACTGGTCTTCGAACCGCATACGCCGCCTCTTTGCCCTGGAGTTGCTCTCGGAGCACAGCGAAGGTCCCAAGTCCTGTGAGCAGGACACCCTGCCCAGGAAAAAAGACCAAAGGCTGATGAGTGAGTACTGCAGAGATGGGTAAAGTGAAAACTTTGCAACAGGCCCATGTTCTCCATTTGTTTTCTTCCCCTCCTCAAAATACTTGCTCACATCCCTTGGCCAGAGAAAATCCCAGACATTTCCAGCCCAGGGAATACACCTGGGACTGATTCCCAGCCGTTACCCTTGGTATGCACCCAGCATAATCCCCTGTCTCTCTGCTTGGTCTCTCCACTCTGACCACAGGGAAGAGTGAAGCCCCATCGTGCACTGAATACTTCCTCAGACTAGGTCCAGACTTGATTTTTCTCCTGGTTGACCAAGCAGCAGCTGTGGGTACACGAGGCTGTCTCGGTGTGCGGCCACGATGCTCAGGGAGGGATCGCTCCCCAGCGCCCAGGCTGTCCAGGACAAAGAGAGACCAAGAGGCCAACCCACCTTGTCCAGCTTCATCTGCGTCAGGATGTACGCGGACACAGCGTCCCAGATAGCCACAACCTCTGGAAAGCAAGGGAAAGAGGGGTCAGGCTCCAGGCCAGCCAGCTCACAGTCTCTCGGCAAGGGGGCTGTGCCCCCATTTCACACTGCCCGCCTTACTCTGCTCCCGGGGCAGGGCTGGAGCTTTTGTAATTACTTGAAGGCATCATTAATTTTTTAGCTGTTGCATCAGCAAACCATGCCAGACGTTAGTCAAACTGCTAGTGGGCTTCAGTGCAAAAAGACTTCTTCCAATGGAAGCTGTCTGAACAGTTCCAGAGACACGGACTCCAGAACTCCACCTATTTCTTCTCTGTTCCAAAAGATCCCCAAACTGGACACTCCTACAGCAGAGATAGAAAGCTTAGCACCATAACCTTGGAACTGCGAAGCAGCTGCTTCTAACTGACTCACAAGGTGAGTGAGGTCGAGGATCTCTTGTTGGAATCTCTGTGGATCAGAAGCATGTGGAGGGCTCTCATGGCTTCAGGAACAAAAGGAACCCTGGATGGGGTGCTGGCACATCTTGTCTAGACGGAGCTTTTGCCAAGAAAGGTTGCACCAGAGAATCCCTGAGGTCCCTTCCAACCTGGTATTCAATGATTCTGTGATTCTGTCAATCCCCATCTTTATTCCTCCTGCTCCCCCTTCCCCTGCACATCGCTCACGGGTTCACACAGCCCTATCGATTCCCGCATCCCTCCCAGGCCAGGGTCCCCCTGGGTCACACTCTTGCAGAGTCCAGGCTGACCTTCCTGGAAGTGGTGCCTGTGCTTTCTCCATGGCCCACCAATTACTGTGAGCAGCGAGGCTGGGTTCTTCTCCTTGGCTCCATGTTTGCTCTGTCACGCCTGTGCCTTGGTAAATTTTGGGTTCTGGCTTCCGCTTTTTCTTTTTTTCTTCCAAAAAAAAGGAAACCCTTTTTTGGTTTCCCAGCTGACAGCTCCTGCCCCAACCCCACAGCCCAGGGACAGGCCACAGGATGATGCTGCCCATCAGCCCTGCTTGCAGTTCACTGCCCTGGAGACTCTCAGGTCCCCCCAGCCCCCTGGGAAATATTCCCCTGCAGTCGACCCTGCTGAAGACATGAAATCATAGAGAATCATTGAGGTTGGAAAAGACCCCTTCAGATCATCACATGCAGGGAAAAATGTGACAAAAAATGCAGGGTGAGGGAACAATTCCTAATGTAAAAGTTGGTAATTCAGTGCCTGCCTGGAGAGACAAAACCACAGCCGAGAGATAATGAACACAAAGTCCCACAAAGCTGGGCCACACATGGTGAGGCACAGGGAGAGGTCCATCCAGCGTCTGGAGCCCATGACCTGCCTTCCTGGTCTGTGATGGGGGGTGCCCCCAACAAGGGTGTGGGGCTGGGGGTCCAGGAAGGCACATGGGCCCAGCGTGGGGCTCTGAAATCTCCTGTGAAGCCAGGAGGGCTGAGTCCATGGGGCAGGGAACCACCACCCCTCCCAGAGCGGGGCAGAGGACCCGGGGCTCCAGGCTGCCTCTCCGTGCTCCTCTCCTGCCCTGACACCCCGTTGTGCGATGTGGGGGATGGTGCTCACTGGAGCCCTGGTAAGAACCTGTTTCCCGCTGTGCCTCCAAAGCACCACGTGCCCCAAGGGCTGTCACCGTCTGCCCCTTGCCTCTCCCAGCTTCCTGGGGGGACACTCCAGTTTGCCCTAATCTGCCCTGATCGGGGGCCACGTGGTGGGTGGGAAGGGGATCTCCTTTGCAGAGACACCCCAGGCATCCGGGCTCCCTCAGCCGCTCTGCTCATGGCGGTGGTGCAGCCAGAGAGGACCCGGGGCACTGGCAGAGGAGAGGGGACATGGACAGGGACACACACCCCCCCCAGAGCATAGCTTTGCTGAAGGGGTTTATTGATCATTAGAGGGAAATGGCCCAGGGCTCCCAGGGGGTAGGGGGGGGTCATCCAGGGATGATCATCTCCTCCTGCCTCTGGAGGGGGACAGGACAGGGCTGTCACCACCAGTTCCAGTCCTGAAAGGCAGAGCCCAGAATGTGCCTGTAACAGACTCCCACCGTGACACCTGCCTTGGTGGTCTCCCCCCCGATTCTTACCCAGACACACTCATCACTGTTTCAGAGCCCCAAAGCTCCCTAAATAAGTGTTTTGGAGGCCCAAAAGCTCCCTAAGTGAGTGTTGCTCAGCCCAAGAGCCTCCTAAATCCCTGCTTCTGAGACCCAAAGCTGCCAAAATATCTGTTTTTAGAGTCCAAAGCTCCCTTAATTCCTGGCTTTCAGCTCCACAGATCCCTCAATTGCTGTTGTGACTCCCAAAAGTTCCTCATATTGGTTTTTCGGAGCCCAAGAGCTCCTCGCTTTGATTTTTTCTGAGCTCAAAATCGCCTTACATGTGTCTTTCTGAGTGCAAAACCTCCCCAAATGGGTGTGTCTGAGCCCAAAAGCTCCCAAAATGGGTGTGTCTGAGCCCCCGAAAGTCCCTGAATTCTTGGATTTCAGCCCCAAAGCTCCCTAAGTGGGTATTCCTCAGCCCAAAGCTACCTAAACTGTGGGTTTGGATCCCAAAAGCTGCCAAACTGAGTGCTTCTGACCCTAAAGCTCCCTGAACGGGTTTTCTGAAGCCCAAAACCTCACGAAATTGCAGTTTCTGAGCCCAGGAGTTACCTAAATCAGTGCTTCAGACTGCAAAATGGCTTCAAGTGGCAGTTTCTCGGCCCCACAGCTCCCTAAGTGGCTGTTTCTCAGCCCAAAAGCTCCCTAAGTGGCTGTTTTTCAGCCCAAAAGTTCCCTAAGTGGCTGGCTGTTCTTGACCCCAAAAAAAAGTCTCTACATGGGTGTTTCTGAGCGCTAAAGTTCAATGAATGGCTTCTTTGAACCCCAAAACCTCCCTAAATTGCTGTTTCTGAGCCAAAAAAAAAAACCCTAAATGGGTGTTTCTCAGAAAAAAAAGCTCCCTAAAGAAGTCGGTTTAGTCCTAATCTCGCCGAATTGCTGTTTCTGAGCCCACAGCTCCCTAAATTATGCTTTTGAAGCCCAAAAGCTCACTAAATTGCTCTTTCTGAGCCCCAAAGCTCTCTAAATCGGTGTTTTGGGTCCCGAAAGCTCCCAAACTGTATTTTCCAGACACAAAAAGCTTCCTAAATCAGTGGTTTAGAAACCAAAAGCTCCCAAAGTGGCTGTTTCTCAGCCCAAAAGCTCCATAAAGCAGTTGTTTAGACCCCAGAAGCTCCATAAATCAGTGGTTTAGACCCAAAAAGCTCCATTAGTGGCTATTTCTCAGCCCAGAAGTTCCCTAAGTGGCTGTTTCTCAGACTAAAATGGGGGGGTGTGAGCTCAAAAGCTCCCTAAATTTCCATTTCTGACCCAAAAAATCTCTACATGGGTGTTTCTGATCCCACGGCTCCATGAATGGGTCCTCTGAAGCCCAAAGGCTAACTAAATTCTCATTTCTGAGCCCATTTGCTACCTAAAACACTGTTTCTGACTGCAAAATCACTTGAAGTGGCAGATTCTTGGCCCCAAAGCTCCTTATGTGGCAGTTTCTCAGCCCCAAACTGCCTACGTGGCTGTTTCTCAGCCCAAAAGCTCCACAAATCAGTTGTTCAGACCCCAAAAGCTCCCTCTATCAGTGGGTTAGACCCCACAAGCTCCCTAAGTGGCTGTTTTTCAGCCCAAAACATTCCTAAGTGTCTGTTTCTCAGCCTAACGGCTCCCTGAGTGGCGCTGTCTGGGCCCAAAATCTCCCTAAATAGGTGTGTGTGAACCCAAAATCTCCCTACAAGGCTCTGTCTGATCCCACAGCTCCATGAATGTCTTCTTTGAATCCCTAAACCTCCCTAATTTGCTGTTTGTGAGCCCAAAAAATCCCTACATGGGTGTTTGAGAGCTGCAAGGCTCTGGGGCAGCCCGGGCCTCTCCTCACGGAGCTGCCCTGCGCCTGCTGCCCCCCGTGCTGCCACAGACCCCGGGGCTGGGTCCCGCTGATGGAGGGGGGTGATTTTGGGCAGGAAGAGCTGCCTGTCATGATCCCATAGCTTTCTGGGGGTTTAGTTCGGGCACCTTCAGAGCAAGAAAGTCCAACGCCAGAAGCTTCCGTCCAGGCCCTTCCCAGAGGAGTCAGGCCGCCCTGGGAAGGGCCCTGTCGGGGCACAGGCCTCGTCCTGCTGCGCTCACCCAACCCAGCCCGCCGGCCATGGCATCTCGCCCCCTGACCGCAGCTACTCCTCAGCCAGCCGGGATGCTGCGCCGGTGCAGACACGGCCTTCAGGAAGGGCCATTTCACCTGGAGCTGTTCTCTCAGCTCTGCCCTCCCTCGGTCCGCTCCTGGGGGCTGGGCCCGCTCAGGGAGGGAGGGGAGGCAGAGGACATGACAGGAGGGGAGGGGACAGGAGGGAGCTGCGCTGGATTTGCTCTGCCTTGGCAAGTCTTTCCCAAAATGCGGGTCTGCCTGCGCTCCAGCCACAGCCCTGGGCGCCAGGAGCTGCGTGACGGGAGCCGCTGGCGTCGGACGGGCCGGCACCTGGCAGGAGACAGGGTTCTGCCCCCGGTCACACCGCCCGTGCTGAGCCCAGCACCCAGGGCCTTCCTCAGGCCTCGCCTTCCCCCGGGTGGTGAGGAGGAGAGACTGTTTCCTCTCTGCTGTGCTGTATTTCCAGCACACATCTGCTGACTTGAAGTCCCCCACGAGAAGAAGGGCTAGCGAGCGTGAGACTTCTCCCAGCAGCTTACAGAATATGTCAGCCAACTCTTCATCGTGCTTGGGTGGTCTATAACAGACTCCCACTGTGATACCTGCCTTGGTGGCCTCCCCCCAATTCTTACCCTAAATCATGGTTTTGAAGACCAAAAGCTTACTAAATCACTGTTTTAGATCCTGAAAGCTCCCAAACTGTGTTTTCCAGACCCCAAAAGCTTCCTTAATCAGTGGTTTAGAAACCAAAAGCTCCCTAAGTGGCTGTTTATCAGCCCAGAAGATTCCTAAGTGGATGTTTCTAAGCCCAAAATCACCCTAAATGGGTGTGTCTGAGACCAAAAGCTCCCTAAATGGTTAAGTCTCTTCACAAAAAATTGCTAAATTTCTGGGTTTGACCTCAAAAGCTCCCTAAATTTATGCTTCTGAGCAACAAGGCCCCTATGTAAGTGTGTCTTACTTAGGTGATCTATATCAGACTCCCACCGTGACACCTACCTTGGTGGCCTCCCCCCCGATTCTTACCCAGACACACTCAACCCTATCACCACCATCGTCAAGCTCTACATAGTCAAAGCACTCCCTAACATACAGGGCTACCCCACTGTCTCCTCATACATCAGTGGTTTAGACCCCAAAACCTCCCTAGATCACTGGTTTAGACCCCAAAAGCTCCCTTAGGGGCTGTTTTTCAGCCCAGACATTTCTGAAGTGGATGTTTTTCACACTAAAAGCTCCCCAAGTGGGTGTGTCTGAGTGAAAAATCTCCCTAAATGGGTGTTTCGGAGCCCAAAATCACCCTAAATGGGTGCCTCTGAGACCAAAGGCTCCCTAAATGGTTATTTCTGATTACAAAAAAATTGCTAGAAGCTCCTCAAATTTATGCTTCTGAGCAACAAAGTGCCTGATGTTGTGTTTCGGAGCCCCAGAGCTCCCTAAAAAGAAGATCAGGATGCCAGCACCTCCCAAACTGAGTGTTTCTGACCCCAAAGCTCTCTGAATGGGTTTCCTGAAGCCCAAAAGCTCACGAAATTGCTGTTTCTGAGCCCAGGAGCTGCCTAAATCAGTGCTTCAGAATGCAAAATAGCTTGAAGTGGCAGTTTCTCGGCCCCACAGCTCCCTAAGTGGCTGTTTCTCAGCCCAAAAGCTCCCTGGGCTCCAAAAATCTCCCAAAATAGCTGCATGTGAGCCCAAAATCTCCCTAAATGGTTATGTCTGATCACAAAAACCATGCTGAATTACTGGCTTTAAGCCCCAAAGCTCCCTAAGTGGGTATTGCTGAGCCCAAAGTTACCTAAACTGCGCTATTGAATCCCCCTGCTTCTACAGTACTTTTGGGGTAACGTTTGTGCTCCCGTATCCACCATAAAGTCGAGTGACTCTGCTTTCAGGGCCTTAAGGGAGAGTAAAAGGTTGTTATTCTTTAAGGAGAGCCAGTCTTGGTTTAGGGACCCTGCTGGCTCCTGTATGGTCCCTGCCACACCTTTCCCTGCTCCTGATGTTGTCCATCCATTTTTCTCAGTTCCTGTCTCAGGGGACTGTAAGGACACTGTTCCTGCGGCTTAAGCAGCCCCTCCTTTCCCGCTCTTTCCTTGCTTTTCTGCTGGACTATCGCTGCTAATTGAGCATAGGGTACCCCATCGATTTGGCGTTGGGGCACCCCCAATTTTAAGGCTTATTGAAACAGTTCTTTACAAGACACTTGCCCAGAGCCCCGACGTGTTTTCATTTGTTGGGTGCTTCCCTGCAAAAATCCTCCAACTTTGAGTAAGGTAACAGCACGTGTTAACAGGTCTGCCCGTGAACTTACTCAAGGAGGACCTCAAAAAGGCAGCATTACAGTTTTTAGCGCTGAGGGAGTTTCTCGCAAAAGTTGATTTACACCCTTATCGCTCGGAGCTGTCAACCACGGCTCAGGGAATCTCCCTGTCTGGGGAAGACGCAGACAGCCCAGCAGCCAATTTTTCTGAACGGATGCTTGCCGTGCCTCCCCACCCCACTCTTCCCCCACCTTGTTTTGTCTCCTTGTGGCCACCAGCTGGTTCCCAAGGCTGGGCCTGGCCAGAGGAGGGAGCAGAGGTGGGGTCTCTCACGGGGTGGAACTCTGCTCTCCTGGAAGCCAGGGCTGTGCTCTTGGCTTTTTGCCCTGCTCCCTCCCCTCCGCATCCTCAACTCTACCACCTCAGGGTCACTGCAGCCAAGGCTGCCGCTGCCTTTCAAATCCCCAACCACTTCTTCCTTGTTCACCAGTGCCAGGCCCAGCAGAGCACCTCTCCTCCTTCTTTCCTCCACCACCCCTGCCAGGAAATGTGCACTAGAAATCTCCTGGATCGCTCCATCCCTGCTGGATTTGTCCCTCCAGCAGGCACCAGAGTGGTTCAGGTCCCCCACGAGGACCAAAACTGTGAACAGGAGGCTTCTCTCACTGGTTCTTTCTGTGCTGGTTTCCCGGGGAGAGCGCGAGCACCACCTGCATCGTCCTGCCTGTGTGTTGGGATGTGCACGTGTTTGCGCTGTGGGGTGTGCGTGGACTTTATTCCCTCCTGCCCCTGCGAGCAGTTCTGGGATCACCCGTGGGGTGTGTGTGTGCAATCCCTTTAGATGGATCCATCACCAGGCACAGACCAGCCAGTCCAGATGGGAACAGCTCCAGACCTCTTTATTTTGTCTTTAGAGGTGGATCTTGGCAGCTGAGAAGCCTCCAAGCCCCTTCACTAACAGCCACCGCTCCCGGCACCTTCCCCTCTGCTGCGGTACCAGCATCTAGTGCTAGGGAGGAAGAAAGAAAAGCAAATGATTGTATGGACGGAGAGAAGGCAGAGAAATCCTGCAGGCGTAGCTCAGGCCACCCATGATGGCATCTGCTTGCGATGAAGCTTCAAGGTGTCACTTCAGTGGGAGAGGCCCCTGATGCCCAAGCCCAGGAGAAGGTCCCAGGTGCAGCTGGTCAGCCTGGGGCTCAGTCAGGTGGAGCTGAGACCTTGGATGTCCCATACAGGTGTCCGCCCTCGGGGCAAGGTGTCTTGGGGCAGGACTCTGCAAGGGAAGGACGTGCTCTCTGTTTGGAAAGGGGAGAGCCAGCCATCAGAGGGATCCCTCTGTCTTCAGACAGGACTTTTACATCCCACATGGAAAGCCAGTTCTGGGTGCCCAGGCAGTGCCCCTTGGGTGTCAGGGAGGTCCAGCCCAAACCCACCCTCCAAAACCCGCTTCTGCCGCACGAGGGCTGTCAGAGAAATGCCCTCTTTCCCCCCAGGGCTGCCCTCCGTGGAGGGATGGGCCCTGCAGCCGGAGGAAGCACCGTGCCTTTTTGGAGATAGTTACCAGGGGAGCTGCCTCTGCCGCTCTTGACGCCGCCTGTTGTTCTCGGCGACGTGCCTGAAAATGTTCCTCCGCGCTTGGTGCGGCTCCAGCCTGTTGAGGACCTGGACCGCTCGTGGGGAAAGGTGGCTGCAACAACAGGGAAACATCGTCCCTCAGCATCTGTCCTACGCAAGCCCCAGATGCAGGGACGGGGGACCTGGACATCTCTGCGGGGTCATGGCTGCTCAACTGCCCCAGGCTGTGTCCAGAGCCAGCGCACACTTACTCAGGCTGGAGTCTCTTCAGCTGGGCTGCTGCTGCCATCTCCTCTGCTGGGAGAGGGTTTTCTGCCTTCCTCCACCTCTCGTTGACCTCCTTTCTCCTGGGCTGGGCCGGAGGGTGGGGAATCCAAGGGCCTCCAGTGCCGAGTGCCTGCCAAGGAGGAGATGCTCTCAGCAAACCAGACGGCAGACAGAGGTGCCGTTCCCCAGAGGACCTCTTGAAAGGAGCCTGCAGCAGGACCTGGGAGCCGGCAGACTAAGCACCACGTGCCCGTCACCACGGCTGATGGCTGCTTTTGCCCCTCGGATCCTGCTGCCCATCTCTCCCCCACGGGGATGAGCAGGCAAACCCCTGCCCTGCAGCTGGGTGTCAGTCCTGCTCCAACCCCCTGGAGACCCCCGACAGAGAGGGTCGCTGCTGCTCTCAGCGGTGTCAATCACTGCCCGTACCTGGGGTGGCTGGCAATCCTCCCCTGCAGCCCAGGCTTCCCACACCGCCCATTCTGCCTTCGCTTGCTGTCGTCGCTCTTGCCACCGCGTCTTCACTTGCTCCCACTCTGCAGACAGCTGCCAGACCTCCTGGAGGGGACGGAAACGCAGCAGCAGGCAGGATTAGTCTCAGCTCCTGCAGCAGCTTCCTTCGGCTCTGACCCGTGGTGGTGCCCCTTGCCTCAGCCGGTCGGTTGGCAGCGCTTTGCCCCTACCAGGTCAGGGGCCGTGGAGTCATGCCAACGCATGGCGAGCACGGCTGAGTGACCAAAGACCTCCACTGCCAACCGCCTAGGAAGGACTTGGACATTTTCCATAGCCCCTGGCCAGAATAAAGTGTTTCATGGCAACCTTAGTCTGGAGAAGAGGAGGCTGAGGGGAGACCTGATCGCTCTCTACAACTACCTCAAAGGAGGTTGTAGTGAGGTGGGTGTTGGTCTCCTCTCCCAGATAAAAAGCGAGAGGACGAGAGGAAATGGCTTCAAGGTGTGTCAGGGCAGGTTTAGATTGGACATTAGGAAAAATTTCTTCACCCAAAGAGTGGTCAGGCATTGGAACAGGCTGCCCAGAGAGGTGGTGGAGTCCCCATCCCTGGAGGTGTTCAAAAAACGTGTAGACGTGGCACTTTGGGACATGGTTTAGTGGACATGGTGGTGTTGGGTTGACGGTTGGACTTGATGATCTTAGAGGTCTTTTCCAACCTTAATGATTCTATGAGTCTATGAACCCCCGGGGCAATAACAGGCGAGAAGGGTGTGTAGCACCTTCCTTTTTGTGAAGAAGATCTGAAGGGGGTGACAGGCAGGTTACAAGGAACGCACGCCAAGGGATCCTTTCAGATCGGCTCTCTGCACAAAGAGGCTTTAGCCGAGTCTCAGCGGCACGGTAGTTACAGCAAGGCACAGCACGTACCTGCAGCGCTCTCTTGCAGCCTTTGGAGGACGGGATTGCAGCGGTGGGCCTGGCTGGAGGAAATGGCTCCTGCCTGCCTGCCTCCTTCGTCTTGGGGGAGCTGCCTGGACATGGCGGGAGCACGCTGCAAAGAGACACCAGGAGGAGTCAGCACGAGCACGGGGCAATTTGGTCTCCCACTTTCATCGGGTATCAAAGCTCCCCAGGCTGGCAGAAGAAGCGGGGGAGGTGGGGCCGTTTCCCATGGCAAGGGGGAGCCTTTCCTGAGCCCCATCGGACGGATGGGAGAGGACTGCACCTCAGGTCTGTTGTAAGGGCAAGCAAAGTGATGTGGGGAGCACTCAACGTCCGCCACCTTCCCCACTACGGGGCCTGCGAAGGGGCAAAGAAGCTCATACAAAGCATGGGGCCTGTGCCAGGGACCTTCCCGAGTCCCTACAGCCAGTGTCCAAACGGGATGTCTCTCCTACATGGGTGCAAGGACCCCTTTCATCTCTTCCCACAAGGGTCTCACCTGGCAGAAGTCTTCTTCTCCATGTCTGGCTGCCTGGTGCCTGGCCCCTGGCTTGGCAGTACGGGCAGGGAGAGCTTCACGCGCCTCTGCAGCAGCTTGTCAGGACACCCCTGGGAAGCTGGGAAAGAAGGAAGCTCTTCAGAGCAGCCCCGTGGGGAGTGCGTTTTAACGGGGCTGCGGTCACCCAGTGTGGGGCAGGGCCCACCTGGACAGCGGGACCTGTTCCCGTACCTCTGCTGATCCTGTGCTTTCCTGCAGCCTTCTTGTGCCAGGTGGAGAACGCCTTGGCCACCGATCTGCTGATCACAAGGAACTCAAACCTGGAAAGCAAATGGGGACACAGGCTTGAAGAAGGGTGACCCCTGCCCTCTGCAGCTCCCCAGCACTAATCCTCCTGACTGTCGTGCGAGGCACGGCATCCCTTTTCCTTGGTGGCCGTGCACAGGTTTTCTTGGCAATCTGCCCCCAACACCAGAAAATGTAGCTTAAGGTCCTCTCCGTGTGCAGCTGGTTCTCTCTGATGGAAAGGACGGCAGGCTGGGCGTGAGAAACGCGATCACGATGCCCGGTCGGTCCAGGAGAACACACACGTAGCCCCAGATCAGCGTTATTTAACCAGAAACCAATCGCTTCAGGACTTTGGTTGGTCGAGGGCTGCAGAGGAAAGGCACTCACCTCGGGAACGCTTGGGCAGGCGCAGCCTGCATCCCCCAAGCGGTGGTTGCTCCACCGGAGACCTCTGCACCTGGCATCCACAGCCTCTGCAAAGTGACACGGAGCTGTCAGAAGGTTTCCAAGGCAGTTCTCTTTTGGCTCCCAAAGGAAGCAGACCTGTCTCCCGCTCCAAAAGAAAGCCACTTCTCCAAACCAGTCTTCCAAATCCTCCTCCATGAGCGTTAGCCCTTGCTCTGCTCTGGAGAAGCTGCACGGCAAACGCTGAGACTGCACAATAACAGTGCCGGGCTTTTTGCAGGGTAAGGACCCAGAAACTCAGAAGAAACTTTCTTTGCTAATGGAGAAGTCAGCAGGGGCGAGCGTGGGGAAAGGTGTTCGACTGGCCTGCCACGTCCAGGCTGGCCGAGGGCGATTGGCTTGCTCGCCCTTCAATAAGCTCCCAAAGAACGGAAGCAGCCCTCAAAACCTGAGCAACTTACTGTGCGAAGCAGCGCAATCCGGCTGGCCTTCCTCTCCAGCCCTGTGACACAGTCATAATAAAACCGCATGCACAGGACGTCATCTTTGCAGGACAGAATGCCAATGTCCTTGAAGGCGAAGGCGAGGCGCCGCCCCTTCTGCAGTTGGAACGAGTACAAGCGTATGGTCTCTCGCACGCACTCCGCCACCACGTGCTGCGGGAAGCAGGTGGCTCGCGACAGCCACTTGTAGTTCAGCGGCTGGATCTTGACATTGCCTGCGAGGAGGAGGAACATCGTCACTGCCACAGCAGGCCAAATTTCCGTGTAAGATTCGTAACGACATGCCAGGGAAACGGTCGTTTATAAAACAGCTCTCGGGGAGTGGTTTGTTTTGGGGGAGCTCAAGCTGTCCCCCGACCTTTGGAGGCCATTCCCGACATCTCACAGCCCTTGCCAAAGAGCAGAGAGCACACGTCCTCCCCCGGACGTGGAGGGGGAAAGTGGAGGGTGGCCACTGCCTTCTCACCAGGGATAACCACTGTAGGGAACACCAGCTCCTCCAGATGCAACGCATCGATGTCCGGCTGGAAGACTGGTCTTCGAACCGCATACGCCGCCTCTTTGCCCTGGAGTTGCTCTCGGAGCACAGCGAAGGTCCCAAGTCCTGTGAGCAGGACACCCTGCCCAGGAAAAAAGACCAAAGGATGATGAGTATGCAGAGATGGGTAAAGTGAAAACTTTGCAACAGGCCCATGTTCTCCATTTGTTTTCTTCCCCTCCTCAAAATACTTGCTCACATCCCTTGGCCAGAGAAAATCCCAGACATTTCCAGCCCAGGGAATACACCTGGGACTGATTCCCAGCTGTTACCCTTGGTATGCACCCAGCATAATCCCCTGTCTCTCTGCTTGGTCTCTCCACTCTGACCACAGGGAAGAGTGAAGCCCCATCGTGCACTGAATACTTCCTCAGACTAGGTCCAGACTTGATTTTTCTCCTGGTTGACCAAGCAGCAGCTGTGGGTACATGAGGCCGTCTCGGTGTGCGGCCACGATGCTCAGGGAGGGATCGCTCCCCAGCGCCCAGGCTGTCCAGGACAAAGAGAGACCAAGAGGCCAACCCACCTTGTCCAGCTTCATCTGTGTCAGGATGTACGCGGACACAGCGTCCCAGATAGCCACAACCTCTGGAAAGCAAGGGAAAGAGGGGTCAGGCTCCAGGCCAGCCAGCTCACAGTCTCTCGGCAAGGGGGCTGTGCCCCCATTTCACACTGCCCGCCTTACTCTGCTCCCGGGGCAGGGCTGGAGCAGAAATGGGGACGTGGGAAGGGCTCCGGATCAGGGCTGTGGCCACCTAACCCCCAGAAAGGGATGACACCCCAGAGCCCAGGATGTGATCTGCCAGCCTGGCAGCACAAGAGGCTCCAGAGGGAAGGAACAGAGGTTCTCCCAGAGGAGACTAGTTCAAAGTCAAGGGCTGATTTACAGCAGAGGCATTTCCAGCTGCCTCACGAGAGCCCTGTGAGAGCTGAAGGACACCCCAGCCCCTGGGATGCAGGACCCCTTTTCATCCCAGAGCCAGAACCCCAAGAGGTACCAGCTCCCAGGAAAAGCTGGCCCTGGGTGGCCCCCCTTGCCAGGGGACCAAGCCATGCCCATGGGAGCCTGGGGGCTGCGGGCAGCCGGGAGTTCTGGTTGCTACATTGTCCCCCGAGCCCTGTGGGACCCTCAGGCAGGGTTCTTGTGGCAGCCCCCAGCCCTGTCCAGCCACCCCCCGCAGCTTTTGACAGCGGACAGCCCCAGTGCGACCCCTGGGGAAGGAGCTCCCAAACCCCTTACCCTTGGTGGAGAGCCGCAGGAGCGTGGGGAACGAGCTGCTCAGCTCCAAGCTGACGGCCACGGTGCAGCAGCCCTCCATCGCGCTGGCTGCTTGCCCTCAGCTCAGGGAAAGGGATGCTCTTCGCAGCTCCTCTCCCAAAACTCCTCTCTGACGTGCCTCCGCTCTGCCTGTCAGCGAGGGTCCCCCAGCACAGCCCCGCTGCCTCCTGACCCTGCTCCTGGCTGTGGAGCAGCTCCGAAGGGCAGCAGTGGAGAGCCCCTGAGCAGTGCCCAGCAGCTCCCAGGCCTCGCCGGGAAATGCCAGCACCCACGTGGCGCTGGGGAGACCTCCCTGTGATGTGGGGCATCCCCCTGTGACATCAGCCCGCATCATTTGAAGGTGCATTATGACATCAGGCAGGAGACAGCACAGCTGGGGAGAGAGGAGAGAGATTTCGACTCTTGTCCTGGGAAACATTCAACCCTTTCTCCCCAGTCCTGTTCCAAAATCCCCGTCTGCCCCCTGCACCAACATGTCTCTGCTGCTGGGAGCCCATCCGGGCAGGTGGGGGTTGGGGGCTGGCTGCAGTCGGGCAGTGACAAGAGATGGGATCAAAGGCCTGTGGGATGCAACAGCCCCTCCAGTGTGCCCAAACTCTCCTCTCTGCTGCGTGCCACTGGCGTGCCAGGAGGAGGATGGGCTTTATTGCACGGGTTGTGGCAGGGATGGAGTTAATTTTCTCCATAGCAGCCCATACGGTGCCGTGTGTTGGATCTGTGACCAAAAGAGTCCTGATAACACACCGATGGTTTAGCTGTCACTGAGCAGTGCTTACACAGCGTCAAGGCCTTCTCTGTTTCTCACCCTGCCCCGCCAGCGAGTAGGCTGGGGGTGGGCAAGGAGTTGGGAGGGGACACAGCTGGGACATCTGACCCCATCTGACCAAAGGGATATTCCAGACCACATGACGTCATGCTCAGCAAAAAAGCTGTGGGAAGAAAGAGGAAAGGGGGGACGTTTGGAAGATGGCTTCTGTCTTCCCAAGCAACTGTTACTCCTGATGAAGCCCTGTTTTCCTGCCCAGGGCTAAACCCCTGCCTGCTGCTAGGAAGTGGTGAAGGAATTCCTGATTTGGCTTTGCATGTGTGCACAGCTTTTGCTTTACCTGTGAAACTGCCTTCATCTCACCCCACGAGTTCACTCACTTTTACCCTTTGGATTCTTCTTCCCCATCCTGCTGGGAGGGAGGGAGGGAGGGAGGGAGCAGCTGTGTGGGGCTGAGCTGCCTACTGGGTTACACCACACCACCAGGACATGTTCTTGGGACAACCTCCCCCACCCATCTGCCAGCTCTCACCCCACAAGTCACTCCCAGACAAAGCTCCTCACCTGGGGCTGAGCTGGATGACTGGGGTCCAGCTGTGACCAGAGAGAGGACAAGGCTTCTCCTGGGTCCTCTGCAGCCTTTGTGATCCCCACAGATCAAGGTAGCACGCAGAGGATGGGGAGCCCCGTTGGGGAGCCCCCTCCCCAGGAAGTGATGGAGGAGAGGCTGGTGGCTGCGGTGATTGTGGTGGTCGATGCCCTTGGGAGCCAGCGTGGTGCTGTCCAACGGAGCTCCTGGCCATGGGGGCTGTCAGTGGAGCCCCCGGCAAGTGTAGGGAGGTTTTGGGCTCAGAGTTTGGGAGCTCTGGGGATCCAACACACTGATTTAGGGAGCCTTTGGGGCTCAGACACAGCATGGTGCTGTCCAACGGAGCTCCCGGCCATGGGGGCTGTCAGTGGAGCCCCCAGCGAGGCGGCTGTGGCCGTGGTGGGTGTGTGTGGAGCCCCCAGGCAGGTGTCCCTGAAGGTGGGGGGCACTGGTGGAGTCCCCCGGCAACGGGGCCAGGCAGGCGGTGGTGCTGACAGGGAGCCACACGCCTGTGGGTGCACACACACACACACACACACACAGACAAACACACGTGTGGCCCATTTTCCCGCCCCTTTTCTCCTCACTGAGCCCCTCCCCCCTCACAGCTTCCCCCTCCCTCCTCCCCTCACAGACCCCTCCCCCCACTCCTCTGCCTCACACACACCCTCCCCCTCCCACTGACACCCCCGCTCCCCTCCCCCTCCCGGGAACACCCCCGATCCCCCCGACCCCCCCAACACCCCCCCACACCCCCACACCCCCTCCCCGTACCGGACGGAGCCGCCCACCGGGTCTGGGCTGCAGCGGCACCTTCCCCGCCGGTCCGACCGCGCATGCGCGACAGCGGGTGGGGCTCCCGCGCTCTGCGGGGGGCGGAGTCACGGCAGGGGAGGGGGAGAGGGGGCGGGGCTGTGGAGAGGGGGCGGGGCTGGGGTGGCACTGGGAGCACTGGGGGAGCCAGGGAGCCATACTGGGAGCACTGGGGTGTCACTGGGAGCACTGGGGGAGCCAGGGAGCCATACTGGGAGCACTGGGGTGGCACTGGAGGGAGCTATGGGGAAGCACTTGGAGCACTGGGGCAGCACTGGGAGCATCAAGGGGCACTGCTGAAGCACTGGGGGGCACTGGGAGCACTGCGCACCACATCACATCTCCCAGTTGCCCCCCCCAGCTCCCCTTCTGGGGGAGCCATGGGGACCTCCAGTCATCCGCCGCTCCTTGACAGAGTGAAGGCTCTGCTCCCATTCCTGCAAGAACCCAGGGTCGTTAGGAGCCACCCCTCGTTGCCCAAGCAGCCCGAGGGGATTCATGGGGTCTTAGTGCAAAGAAAAGCAACGAGGGCTCTGGAGAAGTGGGGGGCATGGTGAGAACTTGCCACCAAAGGGACAAGAACAGAACTGCCCAGGGAGAAACCTACAGGTGATTTTCTCCAAGGGAAGAAACCCATCTGGTTTCCAAGGGGGATCTGAATCGGCATATAAAAAGCACCCAGGAAGCCAGCTGTCTGCAGGAGCAGAGCAGGAGACCACAGCAGGACGAGGTCCCAGCTCAAAAAAGAGGGGACAGATCTCTTTTCTTCCACGTGGGAACACCCTGAGCTCAGCGGATGTGTCTGGAAATGGACGCAACCACCAGCAAAGCGGTGCTTTGGGTACGTGATACCTGTGAGCAGCAGCTGGGCACACGCGTACCTGGAAGAAGGGCTGAGCCAGGGCTTTGAAGGAGGTTTCCCAATCTTCTCGGTCCTTTTCCTCCTGCAGGATGCTCAAGACTATGCTCTTGTCTGTAGAAG